>NC_141339.1:13093676-13688676 GCF_037954235.1 Aulostomus chinensis | reverse complement strand
GAGCAGACATGCATTGAGGTGTTACAATACCTTTTGTCTATGTAGTGTCTCTCTGCATTGCTTTCACTGTGTCCAACTGTCCTGCACAAAGTCTGCTGTCTGATTCATTTATGACAAAACAACAAACAGAGATCTTTTCGGAGCATTTTTACCTCTGAATAATAAGAAAAGCAGTGAAGCACATAGAGAGCCCGGGCGAAACAAGTGCCAGGGTCAGAAAGTTCCCCCCCGTGGAGGTACGTGCTCTGACTGCTTTCTAGTTCACATCTAACCTTCAAGCTAACACTGTTTGACAGTATATGTTGACGGACATGTTGAAAGTGAAAAAATGACGTGTTGAGATGGTTGATCGAAACTGTAACAGATATAGAAAAAAAAAAAAAAAAAAAAACAGATAAAACTGTCGGTAAAAGTAGCACCAACATTTTGGATCATAGAAACATAGAACCAAAATTATAGGTGTGAAATCTCCCCTGGGCCCTGGTCCGGATCAAAAAGCAACCAGACCATGGTGACCAAGAGACCAGAAGCGGTATTGACTTACATCAAATGTGGCTTTGAAGGAAACATCCTCCTGTGAGCGACATGGAGGATAAAATGAGACCACGCTGCACATGTCATGTTATTAATGATAGATTTAGAATCCCCATGTGACATTTGCTTACATTTAAAATGCTTGGACCAAATTTTAAAAAAGGCTCATTTTTTGCACCTCCTCCGCTGAGCTGCGCGGAGTCCTCTGAACCAAAGGCGTGACGGCGTCAGAGGTGTTCCATTCAGTGCGTCGGTGACCTGTTTGCCCGTGACTTTGTATTTTTATTTGTCACAGTACGCTTCCACGCTTTTGACATGTGGATACTCTAATGACAGAAGACCTGGACACCTCAGTTCAGCAAAAGAAAATGTCAAACCAAGGTAACAGGATTAATTGAAGCTTAGGTGATAAATACAGAGCCTGAATTCCTCATGTTCAAGGGGGGGGGGGGGGGGGATTGATTTGTCTTTTATTATTATTATTTGTTCCATTTTTGAGAAGAAAAAGAGGGATATGAAAGAAGTGAAGTCCGCCCCTGAGGCATACAGTGAGTGGCAGTGTCCTGCCATTAAATGATCTGGAAGACAATGACAGTCATCTACTATCAACGTCCCTTCGATTTGATCTGGCAGGCGGCGGCTCTTCACTTGCAGTCCTTCTCCCCAAGGTCTTCACTGGAGGACCACATCCCTCTCATTCCTCAATTTGTCTTTCCCTCTCCTCCTGCTTTTATTTATATATTTCTTTTTTCTCTCAACACCGATTGCAGAGTACACAGCGAGTATTAACGATGACACAGAGAAGAGAAGGAGGGCAGATCAAAAGAAAGGTTAAAAATAACAGGAAACCTAGAGATACTCAAAGTTGCCTCAGGGTTGTAGTCGTGTTTTTCCCCTGCTGCAGCATTGTGTACAACTGCAATCGCACAAGCAGCGAGAAAACAAAGTCACTATTCTGCTACCAAAATACAGAGACGTGACCTTGGGTGAGTAAAGCCAGCGAGCAGAACAGGATAGTGATAGAATAAAGAGCTGGATAAAGGGCGGGAGAGAGGATGGGCAATGAAAAGTGGAGTGGAGAGGGAGGACAGTTTGAGAGAGAGTCTCTTAGTTACAATACTGGCAGTGTCCATTAAAAAAAGCCCTTAAACCTTGTATTTTACAGAACTCTGAGCTTTGCCATGGCTACAGAGAAAAGGAAGCCTAAGCAACTGAATAGGTTCCTTGATGGAGTCTACAGCGATGCTAAAAAGGAGAAGACTTCACAAATGACTGAATGAAAAAGTGCAAAACAAACTAAAAAAAAAGTGAGGAGGGATGTTTAGTTTTCCGTGAAGTTGATCTGATGCTTTGCAGAGGAAACAAGGCTAAGGGGGATGGGTGTGTAGCAGAGGAGGGGGTCCCAACTAATCAGAAGTCAATAGTTAAATAAAGATGTCAATCCAGGCGGACAGAAGGGGTGGATTAACCTCTTCCACTCCAGCTCAGGTGATAGGGAGGAGATGTCAGAGGCTATTTTATGTTTTAACACCCTCATTCACCCCCATTCGCTATTGAGGCACAGCCAAGCACGCACATGCAAGGAGGAACCACACTGCTGCATCCCTGCAAGCATTAACTCAATCTGTTAAGGGTCAGCTAGTTAGCAGGGTGACCCTGCTAAACCACGCTTTAACTTTACAGAGCAGGCTACTATAGAAAATGGCTTGAACCCCACCCCCCCAGAAAACCCCGACCCGAAAACCAGATGGCTACACAAAGGGGAACATGGAACCCTGAAAGAGAGGAGGTAGTGCAGGGCAGAGAGTGACAACAGGCATTCAGGACCTTGATGAGGGTAGATTAAATAGGGCGAGGGTACTGAGTGGGCGGGGAGTGTAGTGACTCCGAGGCCTTGGTGGTTGTGGAGGTGGCATCATTCGTTTATATTTGTGTGTGTTAGAAGAGTCAATGTGCAGGTACGCTGGAGTGAGGAGGACATGTTTGTCTTGGTCATTAAGTGGCGTCAAACCTAATATGCTGATTATTAAAAATCTGAACATTTACCCTGAGGGGTACTTTTGAGTACTGCGGGGGGGGGGGGGGGTGTAATTTGTTTTTAAAATATTCCTGTAAAAAAACAAAACAAAACAAAACAGCCTGTTAAAATTACTAAAATAAAAACATCAACATCTAATCATAAATGCAAAAAAAAAAGTGTGTCTGTCTTTGAATCAAGTGAATAAAAAAAAAAAAGGTCATCTAAATTGACGTGTGCTTTACTGGGAACTCAAAGTGCTAAGATAAAAGTCTGGTGTCTAAGGGGACACGGGGTCTGATGTAACAGCTAGGATTCTGGATAGCTTCGCTGCTGTCTGAATGTATGTAAAGATCAAAGCCGAGATCAAAGTCAGATCGATGGAGAGGTTTTGTGACATCACACAACCAAAACGCTGCACTTAAAACAATGGGCATCGCACAAAGAATATCATTTCTACAATATTTAATATTCCAGATTAGCATTTCCAGTGTTACTGGTCCACATTTGTGTGACACTGGTGTTCTGCAATAACTCTGATCAAAGCAAAAAGAATGTGTGTGGAAGTTTAATTTTAATTCAGGTTATTAAACAATCAAATACTAGCAAGTGTAGCGCTTTATTGTAGCGCTTTATAAAACATTTTGTTCCTGCTGTACCATAAGTATTTCATTTTATTAAGGGGCACCTGACTGAAAAACTCTTTCAAAGGAGGCATTATTAGACAACGCTTGAGAACCCAGCTGTCATAAGCCATGAATTTTTAGCCTAAATACCAATAAAAGGTGCAAGAATGCTGCCCTTAGCTGTTGCAAAATGCATCCCACCAAATTATGATGCAATTATTTATGATCATGATCACTCCAAACACATCAATGATCATCTGAAATGCAGGAGGGATAATAGTGCAACCTGCTTAAATTGCAAAGTAGATTTTATGCTAGAAATGCTAACCGCTGTGTCGCTCCCTCCTTGCCCACCCCCCTCCTTACTTTTGAAATGCAAGCAGTCTGGGTCAGTCACTCTGTCCACCTTTTTCCTGCTCCCATTACCTATACTCGCTCAAGCTCTTTCCATCACTCCCTACTCATCCCATCGCTGTCTCTGTGAGTCTTTCACTCGCGTATGATCAAAGACAGCTTTGTGACACTGTGAGAGGCATCCAGGAAGCAGGAAACATCAAACCACTAAAGAGCAACTTGCAGAAAAGAGAGACACAGAGCCGCACATGCAAGCGTGTGTGCATGTGTTATAAACAAATGAATAAATTAACAATGTAAGAGAGGGGGGATGACTTTGTCTCTACCTTCAGCACGTCGATGAAAGGTAGGAAGGTGTCCCTCTGAAGTCCGTTTTTGTACAGATCTGAAAGAGGAGGGGAGGGCCTGTATTAGAGCTGCTGTTTAGCCTCCTAATAATGTCATTCCCTCGCCACAGATTGGCAGATAAAGTGGCTATTGATGAACTGAAGGATGGGTGGGGAGGCACGACAAAAGAGCTAGGACCAGGGGAGAAAAATGGATTTCTCTACCGGCAGCGGCAGCAACATAAAATTCATTACATTCCCAAACAATGGTGGCGAGAGAAAGGACTGTCGCCTTTTCAGGGCAGACAATGTCCACAGCAGCTTGCTGAATAGAGGTTTCAATTAGCTCGGCTGAAACAAATTACATCTGAAGTAGCATCCCTGATAGACAGATAAAACATCGGGATTCACACACAAACATGGACAAAGACACACAAACACACACACACACACACACACACACACACACACACACACACACACACACACACAGAGGCTTAAGCTCTCCAGCTGCGAATGCAAACAAGTGGTCGTTGTTGATGTTTGGGCTCAAGCTTACTACAATAGGACCTGGCTCACTCAGTCACTGTGATGGACTGTACTGTGTATGAGACACGTACATCACCAGTAATAAAGGAGTTGTTAGGCAATTTTCAGAATCATGGTTATTTGCTTACTTGTCAAGAGTTGGATGGGAAGATTGCAACTCTGATCAACAGGAACGCTAATGTTGCCGTCAACATCCAGCTAGGCGGCTTAGCGTAGCACTGTAAAGTTTCAACAGTCATGTCATAACTCGCCTCTTGAATCTGTGGAATAGCTGAAGAGTAAAAACCCAAGTTTATGTGTTCACCTCCTGGATGGCCTGAGCACACTTTAGGACATAGAGTGCCATAATGGCAATACATTTTTGTTGGCATGCCAAGATGCTAGCATTGCTACAGGCTCCTCGCCCAAAAGCCAAAGGGATTTTTTTTTTTACATTGGATTTTGGATTATTGCAGAAAATAATCTTTGAGAGAAAGACAGTGGGATACATTTTGTTCAGAAAAATAATCTCCACAAATTAACCACTTTTATGATTTCAGAAGGGTACATGAAATCACCAGAAGTGAAAAACTAAAGTTATTCTATAAAAGACTACACAAACAACACATGGCTTCACCTTGGTATTTCAACTTTCCTTCTATATGTTCGGTGGGATGATGTTTAATGTCCTCAACAACCTCTGTAGTCTTAGTTTAGCCACTGGTTAGCAACAGCCATTTTTACCACATAATACCTTCAAAAATACTGGATTTACTGACATATTTTATGCAACCCGCTGTCTTTGAGATGAGGGAACTGAAGCTTCAATAATGCTAACTTATTTCCAAGTTTTAGGACTCATTCAGCTCTCATTCTTTTATTCCTTCAGACATAAAACCAGCTCAACCAAAAAACACAAACGTCATGAATAAAGGACATGTAGGTATATTTGGTTACCTTTCTAGCATCTGAGCTAGCCAGCTAACTTACCTTTTAGCGAACTGTATTTCACCAAAAGGACAAACTAAAGCAACAAAGGTGCCATTAATATTCCTCCGCCTTCTTACTCTCATTATTCTCCATTAGTTATAAAAACAAAAACTTAATGCTACTTAAGCTATTCTAACAAGCTGTAAATCCCCTGAACACAAACATCCCGGGCCTTTTTATAGTGGCATCTTCACATCAATAAAGATTGAAAATGTATGCCTTTCATGTCCAGCTGTCTCTTATAGCCTTCAGTATTCCATTAACCCTGTAATTAATACCAAGGAGGCTCTCTATCAAGTTTTCATGGTTTGGAGCTTTGGTCTTAATAGCTAGTAAATATCAGAGAGACACGTCTTTGTCCGTGAGAGCCATCTTGCTACCATCCACTTTGTATCCACTCAAGGCTTTCAGACATTTTTCCTAAGAAAGAGAGATGAGACATAAGACATCATGCATTTATCTCCATCTTGATCAACTCATTGTTTCGGCAGCCTTACTAAACGGGCATTAAATGCAACATCAAGCAGCCCCTTTAAAAGCTGCGTCATGTCTCATAGGTCAGAGGTGTATCAAATGTTGCTCGCCTTTTCTTTTCTTCTGATTAATTGCTATGAACAGGACGTGGGTGGTGATGCCTTGTAAAGCTCGATTAATTCTTTGCAGAGCTGAGCACTTTTGGAAGTTTTCAGTAAGAGTAAAGTAAAAAGTAAAAAGTAAAAGTAAATGAGCTGAAGGAATAGTTCAACTTATAGATCCAGAAACATTTTAGCTGCAGGCAGAGGGTGCACTGTTGGCTGATGACAATAATTTACTGTTGTTGTTTTTTAGCTGCTAAGTCCTTTTGAGAGGACATTGATAAGATCTACAGGTTTTGTTTTGATAAATGCAGGAATCCTTCACTACAACAGTTTGAGAATGTCAATATTACAGATGATTGGATACTATTTTTTTCTTTCCCAGCGCATGGACTTGCATATCGTACGATACTAGGGTGTTAACAATATATACATATACATTATTTGTAACCAGTGTATATACCGTTTACCCTTGATAGCTATGACGTGATGCATCATAGGTGTATGTATGTTGCATTTTATGACCAGACGGTGAAGCCATAGAACTTTGTTTCATCTTTAACAGTCACCTTTCAAACTACAACCTTGATAATGCATATGTCACTGTTGTATTGGTTGATTTAAAAACTTACTCGTCGTTGTTTTCCCCATTTCATGAAAAAATACCAAGTGACGACTGAAAACATTTTGACAATGATACAGTGTTTTTAAGAGTCATAGTAATACCAGCAAGTCCATCCATCCATTTTCTTCCTCTTATCCTGTTAAGGGTCGCGGGGGGTGGAGCCTATCCCAGCAGTCTTCGGGCGAGAGGCGGGGTTCACCCTGGACGGGTCACCAGTCCATCACAGGGCCAGCACATAGAGACAGACAACCATTCACACTCACAGTCCCACCTACAGTCAATTTAGAGTATCAATCAGCCTCGTCCCCTCTTGATGTCTTTGGACTGGAGTACCAGAGAGAACCCACGCAGGAACAGGGAGAACATGGAGACTCCAAACAGAAAGATCCCGTGCCTGAGCCGGGACTCAAACCCGGAACCTTCTTGCTGTGAGGCGACAGTGCTGACCACTGCACCACCGTGCCACCTACCAGAAGGTCAATTACTGTAGTCTTTTCCCCCTAACATTTTAAAATCCCACACCATTATGTAATATGATTATGTTCTTTAGTATTAGTTGTTTTGGTGCTTGATGTTGTAAAAGTTTCTGACTTTTAGAGAAAGTTTGAATTTGATGTCCAAGAGGCTTTAAAAAAAAAACAAAAACCTCTAACATTCATTCATCATTTATATAGTTTATTGTAAAATAGCTAAATTGATGCCCCGGACTTAATATGGACTTGCTGTTTGTAGCATTACTGTTGTAAAAAATAATAATAATACATTTTTGCTTGATAAAAGTTTTGTGTTCAGTAACAATATGGCTAAGTTAATGTTTAATGCAAAATCCAAAAGAACAACGTGTGTGCTCAGGACCTCGTACCGTCAGGGGGTCTGTTGGATGTGGCCACCACCACCACACCGGTCTTCAGCAGCGTCTCGAAGAGCTGCTTCAGGATCACGGCGTCGGCAATGTCTGTCACCTGACAGAAGAAGAAGAGACACATTCATGTACTGCATAATTTATCTTTTCTTGTCACACAACGGTTGCGTGTGCGTCTGAGGTCAAACTGTGCCATCAACACTCCATGTTGATTAGTGTCATTCAGGTGTGCTCATTCAGTCTTTTGTGTCTGGACATGGCCATTCACACTCACATACACACACACCTAAACCACTTGAAATGACTGTAAATGGTCACGAAGCGGCTTTCTGCGGAGGACAAGTAGTCAAGGCAAGGCAGCAGACCCAAACTCATCAACGGAGCGGATGTGAGAATGACTGAATGTGAGCGAGAAAACAAGAGGAAGAAAAGAATAATGAAATTGAGCAATGTCATTCCAGACTGGGGTCACGATGGCGAACAAAGCCTTTATCCTGGACGGCCGTATAAAGGGGCACATGTGCGTTCTGTGAACCTCAACACGAGGTTACCAGGTGATAATACATACATACAACCAAACTGTCTGCTGCCTTTTTCATCTCCGTAATTTTCACAATAAACAAAGGTTGATGACAACATTGAGGCAAAGCTATTATATGAAGAGCTCTGACCTTTCAATTAGTAATGCAGTGCTCTCACTTTTGTTCTTATTCTCTCGTCTCTCTCTTGTTCGCCTCCGTCCTTCTTTTGAACAAGCATGAAGGGAGAAGCATGATGATGAACTGAGATATGACTTCATTTTATCATTAACAATTTCAACCTTCAGGATAGAAAACATTGTTATTCACATGTCAGTGCTTTGAGTGGGTATTGCTGGCACAGAATTAACAATATGATACGATACACGTTGCGATATTATACACTAAAATTCAAAATAAAACTTAAAATACAACCGGCTGTGTACCATTTTGGTTGTCCAACACTATCTATATCACATTATATTGATAAGTCAACATATAAAATTCAGTCAAAAGTCCATATTCCTATTCCAATTTATTTCAAACAATTTAGCAAAGTTGCGCAGTCAACGCAATTAAATGTCACTGACGTAACATCATGTTGAAAAATGAAGTGTGCATATTTGTTGTTTCACTAACTGAAGAGTAACAAACTGAAATACAACTGCCATAAAATACACAGGTCATAAGATTTTATCACAATGTACTGCGATGACATCGATACTGTCCTATCAAATATTGTGAAAAAAAAAATCTGTATCGCCGTATTGATTTCGATGACCAGCCCTTGTCAATAAAAGTTACAAATGAAGCTCTTCCAATAATGTAATTTCTCATGACATCATCCGAAAATAATGATCTCAAAAGGACGTTTTGGAATTAAACATTAAGAATCAGGATGTCTTGAATAAAAGGCAGACTTTTACGTGTCCCGCCCCCTCCTCGTACTCCCTCTTACCTACTTTCCTGTATATAACAGGCACTTCTAATGGCCATACCCACAGCATATGCCTCCTTTCATATCCTGGAGAGTCTTCTGCTTTTGCATATTAGCCCCACTGCCCTTGCCAATACTTGATTAACATTTGTGTTAAAGCCTTGATTTCGCTAAAGGAGAGGTGGCTAGGGGCATCAAATTAGTGTGTGTGATTGTGTGTGCTTGTAATGAGAATCAACAGAAAGCCAAGGCTCTGTGTTTCTCTGAAGGGCCCCCCTCCCACCCCACAACCCACCTCCACCCCACGCGCACACCCCGCCTCCTCCTCCCGTTTCCTCCGACCGCAGGATTTTATTTTCATTTCAAAAGAATCATTTAAAAATGACCTTTTATACAACCTGGATTTGTTTATTCATGTGCCCTCAACATGGGCATAGTACGAGGGGCAATATTGATTGCTGAATGAGTAGGGGGAGCGGGGAAAGAGAATGGGTACCCACAGAATGGGAAAAGTGGAGGGGACTGATGTAGCACTTGTGGATCAGAAAAATAATGGCGCAATCTCCGTCAGCCAATACCGATATTTAAATGAGCATCCAATTACACAAGAGGCTGTCAGTTTACAGCGAGCCACACGGGTGCCACATTAAACCTCTTTTGATGTTACACCTCTTTATGTATACAACCTATGAGCAATTTCAAAGAGGCTGCGCAGAGACTGAGGCCTCGAGACAATGACGCTCAATCATTTTCTTCTCACTCTGCTTGCTTCCTTTCTCGCTCTCTTCCCCATCTTTCCATCTTGGACCACTCAATGGCGAGTATTCATTATGGGAGTCGGTTGAGGGTGTGTGTGTGTGTGTGTGGGGGGGGGGGGTATGTAAAAGGAGGGAGGGGGGCTACAAATTACTGATAATGGCACGGCGCTAATGAAGAGAATGGAGAAATGTCATTAGCATTTAAGAGGATAAGATCCATCTGACCCGCCGCCACCGCCAGTCGCTTTCTAGCTCCACTCACTTAAAGAAGCAGGAGAGTGCGACTGATACCCAGAACTTCATTTGCATGGCTGAGTGGAGGAGGATGCTGATTGGTATGGACCCTGTTCTCACACACACACACACACACACACACACACACACACACACACACACACACACACACACACACAGACCTCCAACTCACAACCTTGCAACCTCTTGTTTATGCATCACAAACAACGCGCACATGTCTGCTTGTTCCCCCTCCATTCACCGGTAGCAACAGTTGACGAGCAGAAAACAGCAAAGCCGGCGACGGCAAACAAAACAAATCAATGAGAAGGCACAAACAGCGCCGCAGTTTAAAATGTGAAAGACTAAGCAGATGAAAGGAGCAGCTCTTGATCCTCGCAGATGCATAGAGTGTGATTAGAGAGCAAACACACCTCCTGTGACCTTTGACCTGATGCCATTAACGGTAATGATATCAGTAAGAAGAACGGCATTGTGCTACTAACAGATGTGTTTGGTCAGCTAATGATGCAGATAGGAGCACACATCCTTCCTGTATCTGAGTAAAGGACGAACCATCTTACATAGACTAGAGAGGCATTCACTCCCTCCTTTCATGCAAGAGGAGTAAAATAATGAGAACTTCTAATGGCTGTAGTGCTGTTTATGTCCTGTGTACAAGCAGTCGTGGGTGAATGGGTTGTAATGCAGAGCCAAATATAAAGGTGTCAGAGCATTAACGAGAAGAAACTCATCTCTGACTCCACTGACTCATCCAATCAAAAGCTAAAGACAAGTTATACGTGGTGAGCATACATTTGAGATTTTACAATGTCATTACTACAAGAACACCGCCCTATTACTACTTGCTTTTTTGGGTTTGAACGCTACTGAAAATCAGATACCAACGCTGCTATATACAAAAAGGCCACTAGGTGTCCCCAGTCCTGTATATGTAGGATTATGAAGCTCAGAAGCATCCAGTTGCACACAGGACACAGAGGAAAGGCAGCGCTTGAGATTTAACACTGAGCTCAGAACACAACCTTTAAAACGACTTTCTGGCTGACAAAGAACATGGAATACACTAAATAAAATACATAATTAAATGAACACTATTTTTTTTTCCTCCCTACATTCCAGGATCTCTGTTCTGTGATTTAGAGTGTAAATGCCAAAGTCTTGTGCCTCTTTAATGCCAGTTTTTTTTTCCACCTTCACACTTAAAAAATGTGCAAAACTGTTTCAAATACATCCATATAGTTCTTTGTGGGTTGTTTTTTTTTAATGTATGTTGTGTTTTATCTGGAACATCACACGGTATAATTCAAAATAAGTACATTATACCACACCCTGGCACTTCAATCATGGCTGCTTTGAGACTTAATTTCCTACTTAAATTTATGGAAAACAACTTTAAAACATTTATATTTTAAGAATTGGGTAAAAAAAAAAAAAAGTATAACAGGTAAATCTGCAGGGCATTTTGAGGGCTACATTTAATTCCACAAAAAAAAGGCATTTCTTCATATGACAACATCAGTGTCACATTATCATATATTTGCACTGAAGGGATATTTTCTACAAGAGGGAGTTCTTTATTGCTGTTGTCAGGTGAAAACTGTAGGGAACATTTTCACATCTGATAAAGAGAATATCAAAACCATCCTTGCTGTTTTGTCTGCTACTTGAAGCTAATTCTCAAGCATATTGTAAGAACCGACAAACACGCAGCCTGTCTTTTAACAGTTGCTCACCTGAAACTCATCAACACACAAGAGGCAGGTTTCATGGCAGATCTCCATGGCAACCGGTGATATGGGGTCATAGGTGAACATTTTCCCTAGCTTTCGTTTTGGCAGGCTTTGTTTCCTCCGATGGATCCCTTGAAACACACACATACACACACCAAACGTCAGGCATGTCTTGAAGCGCACCTGCACGGGCCACTGACAATACTTAATAAAGCAGCGTAGACATAATGGTGACAATTAGCAAGACGGTTTCAGGGATAACAGATAAATACAGCGCATGAAAGGGTCAGAATATTTTAAATCGTGTTCAGTTAATGCTGTACTAACTTTTGTGGATGTCCAACATGAAGCCATTGAAGTGGACTCTCTTTTTACAAGTGTTTTCTACCCCGGAATAAAACAAGTCCATTAGCATGGTCTTCCCTGTACCTGATGGGAAGAGACATTTTTCATATTTTCAAAGATCTTTTACACATTGAGATTCCACACGGATTTCTATGATGTTATCTTACCAACATCTCCGTGGATATAGAAGCCTTTGGGTGGTGGTGGTGGTGGAGGGGGAGCAGACTTTTCCTAAGGGTGGAAAAAGTTATGAAATATAAACAATTTAGCATGACATAAATCAAGAGTTTCTGAAATCATGCATAGATTCATCCCTTATTAAAAGCTTAAGAACTATACAGCTGGTGACCTACATAAACTTTATTATATTCATTACCATATAAGACTGCATCACCGTTTTTGGGTTGTTGTTTTTTTTTTTTTTTTTTGATAAACAAAGTATGCTGAGGCATTAAGCCACCACTACAGTGTGAGGTTTCACATTCTCCAGACTAGCCCCACTGCAGGGGAGGAAGACAAAGGGGATCTAATCAACAAGACAAGCCAGGGTTCCCACGAAAGAAAAGCATCATCAGAGGAACAATGGGGGGATTTGTCAGACAAAACGGAGAGGACTGAATGAGGCTCCATACGAGATGGACTGGACTTGTCTGTGCAGCCTGTTTAGCGCTGCTAATTGTGATACGGTACTGTTGCATTGAGGTGCTGCTGGAAGTCATTGTGCTGCCTGCCTCCTATCATCAAAAGGTCCTTGCTTCAAAAACACGCCTCCTGTGTGACCAAGCTGAGCACACAGAGTAAAGCCAAATATCTCTAAAGAAGGCCCAAGCTGTGCGAGTGGCATCGGTTTAAGCATTACATGAATCGATAACCGATCATATTTGTGAATAGGGAGAGGGTTTGCAGATATTCTTATAAGCTTTACCGTGGATGAGGATTATTCAACTTTGTAACCAGGCAACATGAAATAGCTCTGGAATTGACTAAATAGGGCTGTCCTCTTAAATTTCAATTTAGAAACTATTTCAACAGTACTCCGTGTCCACTGCACAAGGAGCACTTGACTCTGTTAAATGCAGACAATGGTAGATAGAAAACTAAATGAAAAACAAACTTGTTACCCATCCTCTCTCGGTCTCTCTCCCTCTCTCGCTCTGCTCTCCCAGCTCCTCCCCTCTGTTCCTCCTCCTCTCTACCCCCCCATCCTGTCCTGTTCTGGAGTGAAATAATGGAAGAGCAACAAGCCTTTCCTGTCTGCTCTGGCATAACAGTGTGTGACTTCTCCCCTCTCCGAGCTGCCCTCTGGCACTGCTGTGGCTGCTGGCCATTCTGCCATGGCAGAGTGGAGAAGGACAAGGCTGTCCCTCAGGCCGGCTGTCTAGCTGAGCTCCATGGCCTTGTCTCACCTCCCCTTGGAGGACGTAGAGAAGCACAGGAGTGGAAAGTTCACATGCCGGACATGGTCATTTTGGCTTTTAACTTCTTTTGAACTTGTTTATCTACCATCATGAATGGGATGTCTCTGGCTAACAAGGAGTGATTGTGGGAGATGTTAGAGGAGCTCTACAGGAGGATGATGGTGCAGGTCTGACTTGAAGAGGGTGGCTCCCAGGAAACAAAGGCCCATTGTTAGTCGACCATCCGCAAAACCACGCCACATTGGGTCAATATTAAGTCAAGTGTACTCTCCTCACAGACTTTGGTCAGTTAGTGAGGACAATGGCGGCACTTTCACACACAGAGAAAGAACAGACACCGAAAGGACAGTGTTATGACCTGATTCAAACCAAAATAATTGCACAAGTACTCCAGGCAGTGTTTGTGTGAGTGTGTGTGTGTGTGTGTGTGCGCGCGCATGTGCGTGTGCGAGGGAGAGAGAGAGAGAGTGAGAGAGACAGAGAGACAGAGCAAGAAATAAGGTGCAAAGGGACAGGAGGGCGGTGGTGTTGATACCCTAACACCAAAGTATTTGTCAAAGTCCCGAATCAAAAGCAAAAAGGACAAGAATGGCCCAGATAATGGGGATCCCCTCATTACTGCATGGGGACGGTGAGAGAGTGAGAGGGGTGCCGGGACAGGCCCAGCGGGAGGTCTGCCCTGCTGCCTTCCAAAATCTCTGCCTAACCCCATGCGTCTGTGCCAGCCAAGCAACGAAAAAACTCCCACCACCAAATACTAGACAGTCAGCTCCCCTGACCTAAAAACAACAACAGTCCCCTACATTACTCCGCTCCAGAACTCACATGGACAATACACTTCCCAGACCCCTACCCTCCCTTTGACCTGCGCCCCCCACGGCCACCATCACTGATACGCTGAGTGGAGAGCAACGAGAGTGGACTCTCAATATGTTAGACGTCAACGCGGCTTTAGAATAGAACGAGAGTCCAGATGCCACACTGAACAATAACTTTAGACAAGTCCACGTCACTACTAAACAGAAAGCGCTGTATTTACTGTACAGTCTCCAACAGGTATTCACTTTGAAATTCCTTCTAAATTTCCAAGTTCTCACCTGCTGACAGGAAAAAGAAATGACACCCAAACAAAGAAATACTAGCTCCGGTTCTGGAGGAAAACGATGATGATTCTTGTGTATAGTGGCAGTTGTACAAAAAGTGATTCTTGACCTGGTATTTAACTGTTTGACATCTCAGTTCAAGGTCCCCTGGCTATTTTTATACCCTTTTCAAACTTGGGAATTAAAATCCAGTTCCAAGTAGGAATTGAGAATCACAATGGATAAAATTCAAATGACAGACAGCCTAATAATCATTTATGATGAATGATGGTACCCAACCCTGGCAATGATGTTACAATTTGTGACGGCGATTGTGTTTTTTTTCTTCAAACTGTTAGTCAAAATGACGGAGAGCCAGCACATCTAGAGCAGCTAACCATGCCATTCTCAAAGTAAGCAAATAAACTATTTATTTTGCTAAGTCCTCACTTATCAACGCCGAAATGAATAAAGTTAACTTAAAGATCGGAGGAATCAAACGACGGACCGCACGGTTTCCATCAGTTTGCTCAGCTGTCAGCGAAGTCGACCGATCTGTTGACAACTGACTGGACACTGGGATGGTTTTGATGAGCAAATTCACAAAGTTGATACAAAAAACCTAGTGAGATTATTTGTAGCTGGGGTTGTTTTATCCAAGCAACAGCCTTGATTTAAAGCCTGATGAGAGAAAAACATGTACTATGGTGTTATAATAATGTATAATTGTACCTTTACCTCTCCAGCTGTTGCAGCACCGGGGTCTTTATCTGTCTGGAGTTGACTCCTGCCATCGTTTGGTGTCACAGATGGCTTCAAGTAGTGACTGTTGCTGTAGTTTGTCAGGGACTGTTGCAGCTGAACCAGCCTTTGCAGGAGACACCGCTGCAGAGCGTCCTCTCTCAAGGAGCCACACTGAACCAGGCGGTCATACTTTGCAAGAGTTTCACTGGAGCAACAAGTATTTGCTGGACCCTCAGACGAATTTGGTGATGCGGTTGAAGTGTACCTCCTGAGGACAGTGTACCCTTGAACCGTTACAACAAAAATGTTGTTACAAAATGCATGACGAAAGAAGCAGACATTCTATAGATACAAGGGAACAGTGATAGGGTGTAAAAATCACACCACAACATATACAGGACAGATATCACACACGATATTCCCAGATAAAGAGTGGAAAACAATACATCTCAACAAGCCGGAGCCATTTTTCGTTGCACCGCATGTAGGGGAAACGATTACCTTCCACGGCGTTGCTCAAGCGGATTTTCTTTGCGGTCAGAAAAGTATCTGCTAGTAGAATTGTGACCGAGCATCTCATTGCAGAAGGAACCCTGTGGGCCGCCATGATGCTTCAAAATGACGAAACTTTATTGACATTCCTTTAACACCACAGGTCAAATTGCAAAATATTTGAGTTGACGAGTTCGAGCTATTATTGAACTAACCTTGTTATTTCGCTTAGTTAAATAACGAACATTGAACAGCAGGCGTGATCGATAAATATTCATCGGTAAATAAATTAAATATTCACCGCCTATCGAAACCATGATTGAATATGTCAATAAAATAAAACATTCCACTTATTGTTTCGTGAATACAACTTTTCAATGATCAATATAATCATGAACATCAAAATCCTATCACTTTAAAAGAGTTTAGGCTCAGACCATCCTTTTTTTAAAGCAGTTTCCATTCTATTTACCATCTTATCCGTTGTTATTTAGTGTAGCCTCAGTGTGCTGGGTCATCTGTGTGTGTGTGTGTGTGTGTGTGTGTGTGTGTGTGTGTGTGTGTGTGTGTGTGTGTGTGGTTTTGGTGGATGTGGCTGGTGAGCCCACTGGCGGGTTGTAAACAAACCGAGCGGCAGGTGGCCGAACAGAGTCAGCTGAACCTCAGCTGATCGGAAGTACTGCTCCCACAGATTTCAAGCTTGCAATCGTGAGAGACACAACAGTTCCGGAAGTGAGGGAAATAGGATTGAACGTAAAAGGTGAAATTAGCCGTCTTTATGTGTTTAGAAGGAGATTTTTTGGAGGAGACGTAATAAGATTATTATTTTTTATCGCGGAATACAGACACTCCCCTTAAAATGTTTGTGGTATTTCAATTCGCACGGACTAGATTTTCCTCAAGTGTTTTATTTTGAAGGTAAATTCCGGAAGGTAAATATTTCAACTCTAATTAGCTTGACACTATCCCTATCTGCCAAAAGGACAGGGGAGAAATGGCTGATACCATAGCTGATACAAGAAGGCTCTTTACTAAGCCCCAGAACCTAAATGACGCCTATGGACCACCAAGTAATTTTCTAGAGATCGATGTGAGCAACCCCGAGACCATTGGGGTGGGCAGGGGCAGATATACCACGTATGAAGTCAGACTGAAGGTGAGCCTGCAGTACCAAATGCTAATGCGTTAGCCGACGAGCTGGTTACCTTGCTAACGTCTCTTATGTGGTTAAAGAAAGGTGTAACCTGTTGACACCAGCGATTTCCTAGTCTGAACGACGTGTACGAGAGCAACGAATCGATATATCAATTGTCATTAAAAATGTGACCTGTTTTTGATGAGGATCAAGGTGTTAGTCGCGAACCGCTAGCAGACTAGCAAAACTCGCCAGATAAAAGCTAACACATATTAGCCACCTGTAATTAAATTAACGAATCACTCTCTTATTTGTAACGCTGTTGAAAGTTTTTGATTGGATAATTATATTGTTTTCGAGAGGTTCTGAATTCAGTAGCATAGCGAAGTAACGATAAGCGCCCATGCTAAAATTGTTTACATTAGCCTCAGGTGTTTTTCCTTTTCACAATGCGACAGTTCCACCCAGCAGCATCTGTATACGAGTATGAGTTATGTAATATTCGGAGAAAGATGTCAGTGTGCCGCAATAAATAAAATAACTCCTCTGCAAGACTTTTTAAGTGTTAAGACTTGAGCTCCAGCCACACCCCGTATTCTGACTGCAAAGAACTGATAGGAACATTGGTCACATTTAATGACCTCTGTAGCTAGAGCCTTGCATGTTAGATCATATATTAATGTCCTTCTTTATGTTGATGATTAGTTGTATTACTTTAGTGGGAGCTTTGAAACTTTTAAGAAGAGTTTCTTGGCGTGACCCATTACTCATTTAATGCTAAGGTAGCACAAACTCAGTGGGTCTGCTCCTGTGGAACTTTAGACAGGATGCAACATCTCCAGCCAAGTGCAAACCCTTATGACACATTTCCTTCCTCCTAAACTACTGAAGCAGTTCCAAAGAGAATAGTTCCATTCATTGTTGAATTAGCTGATACATGTGTAACGTGTAATTTCATCATGGTAGAGTATAATTGAAATGCTCGTGCCGTGTCACGTGATAGACCACTGGCTGAGATGTCATATGTATTTAACGGTAATAAGTTACCCATCAGTATCCAAACACGAATCCTGTAACTCCATAATTTTTTGAATTTGACTTTTCTCTAAAGTTTGAGGCCTCCCCAGCGATTGAAATTTTTCACTTATCTCACGTGGTTTTCGTCAGCAGGAGTTTTCTTAGTTGTCAGCAACTTAAAGATGTGGAAAACTTACACGTCAAGCTCAGCTCCACCGCTAACAGGGACAATAAGACTTACAGGTGTTTAAAATAAAGGAACCATTAAGTTTCTATAGTTCCTTGGCAACTCCATCTCCTGATGAAGGCTGTGTGGTACTGTCGAAAGCTCCAAAACAAGCAATCTTGTGCACAAGACCGAGTTGTCTCATTAAGTTTAATGAAGCATTGTTTAAGTGCTCAACTACAGTATGATTAACATAAAGGCCATCATCCAAGATGTAGATCCAACAAGGCAATTACACATTATCTCCAGGATATGAGAAGACATTCCTAATTTTTTTATGATGTCTGTCAGCATATGAAATGTATAAATTGAGCTTTTCCAGTATCACTATATGGGAGTGTTAAATTCGTAGGCAGTCACTCGGCTTGTCTGATTGCCTCATCTGTTATCTCCAAATTGTCATTTCAGTTGACAGACACCCCTGTAGTTAGGTAGCCTGGAGTATTTAGATTAGTTAACAGCCCTAAAGAATTAATAGTTTTTCTTTACCTTAAAGAAATAGGTGGGGAAGAGTAGCCGTCTCCAGGCAGTGGAGTTGAATATAAGGCTACTGTACTTGATTAGCGTGTAATAATTAGCATACGCGTGTAATCAGCATTATTGTGCACCTCGTAGCCCTGTGTGACCCTGCTTTGCATAAGACCACAGATGAAGCGGCGCATCCTTCACTCTTCAACAAATATGGTGTCAACTTTGCTTTGCTTCTCTCCTCCTTTCTTCAATGTTCTTTAGAAGCGTTTCACTCCATCTCCAGCTTGTTAAGAGTGATTACCTCAGTGCCTCAGCCTGGAATACATATCAGTTGCTTTGATTTTTTTTTGGGGGGGGGGGGCTGATGATATTCAGAATTCATACGTTATTCAATTATGCTGTACAAATTTTGCTAATAACTCGGTCCCTTGTCTCCCGTTCTCACTGGTGTCCCGCGTTCCAACCCGAAATCGAGAGAGCACTTGTGGCCACACTGAGAGAGTCTGCCTAATCCCCTCATTGAGAGAGGAGAAGAATGAAACAGGCCAGGGTGTGGGGGAGTTGGAGCGTTTACTCCCTAGTCCCCCCCCCCCCCCCCAACCCATGGGAGGGTATAAAGCCACCCCCTCACCAGTCTTCATCCTGATGCCCACTTATCCCATTTCACTCGTAGGTGTGTTGCAGAGTGTGGTTACATAGCTATTGTGGTAACTACATAGTTTGTCTTACTGGACATTTGAGTGTAAGATGAAAACACGAAGGTTTATTCCCGCCATGAAATTATAACGCTCACCCTAGCTCAAGCGAAAGAGTCAGCTTTTTCACTTGTGACTCACCAGTAGAGTCTGAATGTTCAGTTGGTGATGAAACCAGCAGCATAAGGAGTGGATTTTCGTATGAGAGGCCAACTGTTTGCATTGGCTGTGAGACAGGTTGCGTAGTCACTTGTTGACAGTCGGGCTTACATTTGTATTTAAAATCAATGGGTTCAATCTACCTCTTTCAGTGCAGATTTTAAAGAGATGAAAGCTAAGTTCACACTGAATAAAGACGGATATCTCATTTTGCCTGAGCGGACTTGTAATGTCGAGGGTCGTGTGGAAACAGTCGATTTTTTTCTCTCTTTTAAATCCTTTTTGTCTAACGGGTATTTGAAATCTGAAATGCCTTGTAGAGGACAGGAAGCTGCTTTTTACTGCTTTGTCCTTTTGTCCTTGTTCCCGATGAGTTATTCAGCTGATATCACATCCTTAACTATTATTATTATTTATTATGACTTTTTTTTTTTTTTTTATACATACATCCTAAGCCGGCTGTCATACCTTGACAAAATTCTGTTTAGATTTGCATCAGTGTATTTTCACACACATTTTAAAGTATATTATTTGAAAATGCTATCCTTAACCTGAATAAAACCTCTCCCAAATTTGGCAAAACAAAAAGATTTTATACCTGCTTAAGTGGATTTTTGCCTTTTACTTTTATTTTCTTTTTCTTTTATTTTGTAGGAAAAAGAACAACCTCTCATTTAGATAAGTTCTGATGTAGCAAATCTTTAACCGACCAGCTGTTTCTGGCACCATCGTCGTCACAAGCAACAGCAACATTGCCTGTACCTCCATCTCCTGCCGGCATTGCTTAGCCTTGTTTAATCACGTCATGCTTTTTTTGTTGTTGTTGTTTTTTGGGTTTTTTTTTTGGCAACATTTCTGAGGTTTTTGCTTCACAGTGGAATGTATATACAATTTGTGTTTTGTCACCCTCAGGATGCTGCTCTGCCTTTCAGTAGTTAGCCAGTGTGAACATTTCACTCCTTTTTAGAAGCAAAAATTAAGTCTGCTTGTAAAAATATTCAGATGCACTGGTGTAAGTTCCTCTCTTAGCTCCAACTCTCGAGAGCACAGGGTACAAGATGCTAGCAATCTCTCACTTGTAGCCGCTACTCAACGCTTTCGCCAGTTAAAATGACAAATTGTGTTGAGTTATACCAGCTTTCCCTACTAAATGTTAATCCTTTGAGTAATTTGATGACATTATCAAGATTTCTTGTCTTTTGCTTGCTTCCCCTCTCACCTAGAGAGCACACTGAAAGGAGTGAACTTCGGGATCGCACTTTGTTTATGGATAGGAGTACATAAAAGGCCTCTTATAGCTCTGTCTCTCACTCTCACTCAGCCTTCTACCCCTCCCCTTCTTTACTCCCATAGCTTCTCCCTCTCTTTCCTTCTCATTTCCATTTGGGCATTGGGGCAGGGGCCTTTTGGTCATTAATAAAATGGGGATAGATGGTGTATGTGTGTGTGTGTGTGTGTGGGGGGGGGGGGTGCTTGTCAGCCACAGTCAAGTGTAATCCAAAGTCTACAGCATCCTCTTCGACAACTATTTTAATGGAAATCGGGAACATATTGTATCAAGTCTACCATATCCTACTTGAAATGACAGTATCAAAAGTGGGAGTTGAAACTATGGCAACAAAGCAGCTTTTTGCCAGCTAGACGAGTCGGAGAGAGGATAGGCTGTCAGGCTGCAGGGGCCAGCAAGCGAGGGAACGAGTGAGAGAGTACATGGAGAGGCGAGAGCAAAAGACCCATTGCCCCAAAGCTTTTGTTCTCTGTCTCTTCTTTCCCCATTTTGGAATATGATGCAATGAGATGGTATTATGTTGCCATTTTTAATGCTATTATTCTGAAAGGGGAGTATAAGGGAGGGGTAAGAGGGGGGCATTGGGGAGGTTTAGGATGCGCACTCTCAAACTTGACTTGATCCATCCTGCTAAAAGCTAATGCATGGTGGCCTTGAACTATTCTCTCAGGAGATGAGTGATCTTTGTCCCCGCTCTCTCTTTTTCTCTGCCTGGCTGTTTTTAAGGGTTCTACCTCTTTTCAACCCACTTTCAATGAACCAAAGGTATTGTGTCCCACACATTATGAATCACAAGCTCTTCCTATGGATTGCACCTTGTATACCCATAATGGAACATGAAGCTGGTAGGTCTAATTTTAAGAACTAACATCTAGCTTTATGCTCTTAAAAAAGGTATTCTTTTACACCTGCTCTTGAAGTAACCATTAAGGTTATTATTATTTGTGTTTAGCTGGTTTTCTCTAAATAATGAGGAACAGCCCACCCCCCTTGCACTTATGTTAGTTTCTTATAACTTCTTGTCATTCCTCCCTGATGTATTATTCTATTCCTTTGAAAGCGAGAGAGGCAAAGTGTGCCTTATACACAATTAATGAAATGCTAAGACCTGGCTGGGTGTGGGCTGCTCCCATGTCCCAATCACTACAAGGGCCAGTAAGTTGAGATACCCAGGTCTTAACCTCTAACCAGCCGTGAAGAGAATAGAGAACCGGGAAACCTGATCTTTGACTCGCAGTGCTCTCACGCACCGCCTCTTCCTATGTGTGTGCGTGAGACAGACCTCTCATTTTTCAGTTCGGCCTTTTCGTTCCTCCCCCTGTCCTGCAAGACCAATCTCTTAATCACGGGGTTTGAGAGGGTGAGAGGATTGAAAGGCCAGGTGACTTTCTTTTCTTACACTCTCACTGCTAGGTTCATTGTCTGGAGACAAGAGGTCCAGGGTTGACTGTGTGTGTGTGTGTGTGTGTGTGTGTGTGTGTGTGTGTGTGTGTGTGTGTGTGTGTGTGTGTGTGTGTGTGTGTGTGTGTGTGTGTGCGTGCGCGCGCGCGCGCACACGCACGCACGCACCAGCAAATGCCTGGGGTTATTATATTTACATTGTTAACTGCGTGACTGGTCAAATCTTTCTACTTAACACCTGCGCATGCATACTTCATGTACGTCAGTGTGTGCTTGAGCAAGGTTAAGTGTTTTCTGTGTGCGCATGATGGGATTAGAGTCACGGCAGTGGCAGATTACCTGTAACTGTGATCTGTTGTGGTAGGGATTAACTTTGCAGCGCTCCATGCTGTGAGGTAACATTACGCAGCGGGGACAGACCACGGTGAGAGGAGAGTGGAGTTAATGCTAGAGTACTGAGGCAATAAAGCTAAGATAATCCACTTCTCCTGTGACCTGAGAAAGAGGAGGAGTGAGGGGCTCTTTGACAACTTCACCTGAAGAGAAGTCGAAATAAATCAAAAAGGGAAGTTTTCAGGACCGGCGAGCTGAGTAGTAGAAGTTTGTGAGAGCTCATTTGATCAGAGCCAAAGTGTTGCAGTAGTAATGTTGGTGCAGTGTTGCTTCATCCTAATCTTAGAATGGGACTTAATTAAACAGAACCATGATAATTATCTCAATGGTAAATTATAGCTTGTGTAACATTTTAGTTGTCAATTATAGGATTATTTTAATGTTAAAAAAAATCTGCACATACCACAAAGGTCACCTAACCACTTGAAAAATGGCACGTCTGTTTTAAAAAAATATCTGCAGTACAGTAGGACAAGAGTTGGCTTGGTTCTCTGAGGGCCTCTGAAACAAGATGGCAATGCACATTTGGTAAATTTTCTAATTACCAGCTTGTAAATCACAACTCTAAAAGCTAAAGAATAAGACCAGAACTCTCAATTCCATATCTGATTTGTCGTCACTACTTGGCCGAGGTGTTGCACACAGTTTTTTTTTTTCAGTGCAAGTTGTTTATGTTTGTGAGATGTTAGCCGGAGGGAACCTTGCGTTATATTAGGAAAGAATTCTCCCAAATATATCGGGTGGGTCACATGATAATTTAGGTCAGTAAACCATTCTCATTACTAGATTCAACAACTCAGTAAGACAAAAATACTATCTGCTCTTTTATTAATTATATGGGTGCCGGTGTACTTTTTTTTGGTCCCACCTCTACCTACCAGGTAGTACAACTATTTACCACCTGAAGTAAAATTGTGGTAAATTGTAAATTACTTCGAAGTTCAGTTTAAGGAACTTGACATATGGTGTTTATATAGATTGACATTTGTGAGGAACAAACACTAATTTTGTGTGTAATTTTTATATTTGGCTCGATGCATAACCACATAATTACCTTTTACTTGAACGACGGACAATCAAACCACTCCTAGAAGAGAAACCATCTCAACACTTCAACCGTCTTAATTGTAATTCAACAGTCTTGATTATTTTATTAGATCATTCTGCAGAATGATCTAATAAAATAAACTATCAGTTTGCAGTGTGAAAAAATCACCTCAAATAAAGGGGAAGTATAGTACAATATTTTGTAAACCAGATTTCCATTTTATCATCTCCCATATTGACCTCAGCGGCTTCACATTTACAGTCGAACGTGATTTTCGTATTTAAAGAACAAAAACAAAATGAGACTGTATCAAAAATTGAATCTTTCCCACCAAATCCGGATGGGATACATAATTATTCCCCGTTAAAAAGGCAAAAGGGGGAACTCAAAGCCTGGACATCTGACTTATTATCACACAGCAAGGAAAATGAAGAGGGAAAAGACTGAAAAGAAGGGACCATGAGAGCGAAAAAAAGACCACTTCTGCCCTCCCTCCTCCTCAATTAGTCCAGCACAAACCAGATGAAGCTCCAAACCTCTCCAGTTTTTCTGCTCTTCCTTTATGTGCGCCCCGTCCTTTCCTTTTGTTCAGCCATTTACTCAGCCTTCTAGTTAACTGTCCATCCCTTTTCACAGCAGTCACAGCCGTCTGCTCATCGATCAGTCTGCTGCTGCTGCTGCTGCTGCTGCTGTTCATATCCCAATTCATGCTTCACCTACTTGCTCAATTGCTCTGCTCTTATGATTCCTTCTTCCATGAATTCTGACCTTCTCTGAATGTGGCCTGCCAATGAAATGCTCATTCACTCTCTCCTTGTTTGCACATTGTCATGGGATGGCCATGTGCTGTCAGGACTAGTGAAGAGGTTTGGCATTGTGCTGTAATGTGCTGTTTGCGCCAATGTTCTCTGTCAATGTCGAAACATCTCTCGCTTTTAATATGAAATTCACTCTCAAGTGCTTGTCAACAGCAGAGGAGGATTATGCACACATCTGTGCATTTGCGTGCAGTAACACTCGCGCACACACACAAAAAAAATGGCAAAACATTCTGAGTGCAGCAGACCTTGGTGAACAAAACACAAGTGAATTTTCTTTTCTTTTTCTTTTCTTTTTTTTTTTTTTGCATGGAGGCCAGATTCAATTTTCCCATCTAGCATGGTTAAGTTTAAGTCTTTGTTTTTTTGTCCGTCTCTTCTTTTCCCTTTAATAAAGTTAGAATATCACAAGGTTATGCTCAAACATGCTGTTAAAAAAAAAAAAAAAATCCCTCTGCCTTTTTTCCACTCGCATATTTCTTCTTCATGCTAAAAGAACTGGATTAGGAAATAGACTACTTATCACTGAGTCATTTTTTTTTGTTTATTTCAAGGTATTTACTGCTACAGTTTTGTCATCCTTGTACTACATGTAATTAATCAAATGAAATGGTGTATGTAAATATGATAACGTGCCAAGGTTATTACGCAGTCACCTGACACAGGGATGGACCAGAGGGAAATTAGTAGTTGTAATTAATACAACAATATCTAAAATGTTAAAGCATGATTTACCAGGCAGAAAGGCTTATGGGTATTTTTGATACTCTTACAGATATTTTCCTCTTTTGTTTTATGCATTCACAATAAACGCTGAAGTCAGGAATTTTGGATAAGTACTTCCGCACAACTTCAGTACAAATCGCAAACTACAGAATGGAAAAGGCATATTTTTTTTTGGTTTTGTTTTGTTTGTTTGATCGGATTTGTCGCGAAAAAACGAACGGAAACAATCAATTACGTATTCACACACCATACAAAAACAATAGTCCTTGTTTCAAATGTAACTATTTGCTACTTTTCTTTGTGATATTAAAATAGACAGCAATAGCACTGTAAATAACCTGTCCTCTTCAAAATTAAATCTGTAGAGACCTGTGTTTGTATAAATGAGTAGATAAACAAAAATGGTTTCGTAATAAAATGCTTGACGCGTCGCAGTTCTATGTGGACGAGGCACACGGAAACGCTTGATGACACTGACTGGTATTTAGATCACCGACTAAGTGAGTTTATATTCTGACCTTTATTTTCTTCTTCTATCACCCACTTGATGTGTTTGTGAATAATATTTTTCACAAGCACTCATTTGATTTGTATATGTACAAGTTAAGGGCTGCTACTCAATTCAGTAACAGTTAATCGTGTGTGTGTGTGTGTGTGTGTGTGTGTGTGTGTGTGTGTGTGTGTAGACGAACCTACCCATCTTCAAGCTGAAGGAGTCGTGTGTACGGAGGCGGTACAGTGACTTTGAGTGGCTCAGGGCGGAGCTGGAGAGAGAGAGCAAGGTGAGGTGACATCAACTGTAATATTTTTGTGTGATAAAGACTCATGGTATCGTCTCACGTACATCTGCTCTCGTTGTAATATTAAAAGATCCTCTCCATTTGTGCGCTGGAGGCTTACAATTTCCACATTATTCTTGTGTACGCTGATATTTGGATGCTTTTACCAGTGAATGTGAAAACGTGGCACATATATCATTCTACACAGTGAAGCTCAAAACCCTCAAGTGTGGGAACAAGAAGGGAAACACATTTTTGATTGGAGGAGGACTTAAATGAAGCTAGAAACGGCATGGAAATTGATACGCGATAACTTTTTTTTCCCCCCAAATTATACTGTTCAAAAATGGCACTTTGTTATTTTTCGTTTCCTCTTCCTCTTCTGCCTTGAACGGCTGTTGCTGATATTCTGTGGGTGCTCTTCTCTCTCAGGTGGTGGTCCCACCTCTCCCAGGAAAAGCTCTTATCCGGCAGCTTCCATTCAGAGGTGATGATGGCATTTTTGATGACTCTTTCATCGAGGAAAGGAGACAGGGCCTGGAGCAGTTTCTCAACAAGTAAGCCGAACCACATCATGCCACTCTTCCTGTGCTCCTCGATGTCTTTCCTGTGAGGTCATAACGATAGGATTCCTTCCCATTGGTTTACATCTTATGCTGTTGCAGAACTTGAAAAGGTATCATTTTAACACTCAAGAACTTGCGTAAAGAAATTTGGGTAAAAAAAGTATGCAACTTTTTCACTTCTCTTGATGTTGTCAGCAAACTCAACCTGTTGACACAGGTTGGTCCCCCCCCCCCCACACACACACACACACACACACTATCCTCCTTAATTTTCTTGTGTAATTACCATCCAAAAGATAAGAATAACCAAGGAGGATTCAAGTGCACATTGCCACAAGATAATTTTTCCCACATTTGTTTTATTGTTAATGTTTAATTTATGATAATTGCAGCTCAAATTACAGCGCGTGGTTCCACAGGATGGTGTGTGCACCCCTGCTTATTTTTGATCCAGCATGTCTTCATTTTCAGCTGCAGAACAATAAAAGTTACAGTGCGATTGTAATTATTTGCTTTGATTGCAGACGTGGGCCATTATCTTTGTTTCATGTGCAAATGCATCAATGTTTCCTGTTGGAATATTAAGTGCGGTAAGACAGTCGAGAAAATTAAAATCCATAAATATGTTTTTTGTGTGTGCGCGTGTGTGACGACGACAAGAATGTGTCAGCGATTAAGATTTGCTCCGGCTGTTACACACTGTTGATGATATTGTTCAGACTTGATACCGGCCGGTGCGGCTGGCAGCATTGTTTGATATGTGATTGAGAGCATTGTGAAGAGGAAATCCTTTGGAATGGTAAACTTGATTATCACTGCAAAAAAAAAAAAAAAAGTGAGGGGGTGAAGTGAAAACCGTTAGAATTAGCTAGTCAAACATTTAAAGTTAAAAAAAAAAATACGAGAAGAAGAAGCGCTCGCTCTTTCCAAGCATGGCCTTGAGCTTTGGAGGCGCTCATGCTGCATCTCATCCTCAGAGATAACGTTTCCAAAAATAATAAATGAAGGTTCATCGGGGGCAAACTTGATCAAGTTATTGCCCTGACCTGTTAAAGCCTCTTGCGGGCTGTGTAATTCTTCAGAAGTATTTTCTTTTTTGAGGTTAAAATATGTACAATGTCATCATGTTTATCTGTTTGGTTTTTAAAAATCGTGGCGTTTTTAGGGTCTCAGGTGCAGCGGCTCATTATTGTTAAGGTCTCCTGCATCATCCAAACGGATGTTGTGTGGGGGGAGTGATGTCAGAGTGGCTTTAGAGAAGACACAGTGTTTTCTAGAATCCAACTAGTAATGGAAGTGGCATCAAGTAGAGATTTATTTCAGCGCGTCACATCAAGCTATAAAGGTTGGCGTATTCATCAAGGTTTTTATCGGATCTCCCTCTCTCATGCTCTGATTTCACATTGTTGTGAGAGCTGCATTGACAAAAAGTCTTTACAGAAAGCTCTCCATGGGTCTTTCCTCTCCATGATGAGCTTCTGACTGCAACCAGTCGTTGCAGCATTCGGATATATATGTATATGTATGTATGAAAAAGAATCTTTTTCCCAATATTATCACTGATATTGTATTTATTGGCATTCTGTTTGGAAGTTACATCATGAATGTCTTGTAAGCCAGACAGCACTTCTTGTTATTGAAGAGAGCAAAAGATATACAGAAAGGTATTAAATTCAAATATGTCCTTTCTTGCGGCGGTTTCCAGCACAAGCCGGGGAATGGAATCTGGATTGGAACATGGATCAGCAGCGTCATTCCAATATCCGATCCGTGCATAAAGTCCGCTGATATGTGAATAACGTCTGCACCCGATTCCCGTATCCCATCTCTACTTTCGTTGCTTTGTCAAATGAGTCGTGAGTCAACAGTATAAATTAATAGAAATATTTTAACGTAGCTTAGCATGAATAGACTTTAATGGCTGTATGTCCTCTGCAGCTGTACAGCACGACTGAGTCACCGACACAAAAAGATCACGCAGGCAAAGGTTTACCTCTGTTACCAAATGCCAGATTTGCTGCGTCAATCCTGCAAATGTTTGATAAACAATCAATGATTATTATTTTACGTGAAGATGACGCCATGTAAGCATAGCATCCTCCAGGCTGGTTTTGAGACCAGCCTCTGTCTTAAGCTTTGCCGATCTACAGCCCAGAGCAATCGTCTGGCTTGCTTGGACTCCTTTTTTAAAAAAAGATTATCATTACATTTTTTTTACGTGGTTTGTATCAAACAAGGCTGTTTTCTCAACTCTGTAGAACAGGATGTGTGCACTGGATGTGTATGTTATACCACTTTATCTTCTCTAAATGGTTATTCTGACACAAATAACCCTCAAACCAATATTGAACCTTCCTGCAACCTAGAAAATCCGGTCAGAATGCAGTTCATAGCGACTAATTTCTCTGCCCTTGTCAGTCATCCATACTGACACAGTTGACTGTGTTGACCGGGTGGATAGCCTGAAGAGGGCGTGTCCCTGTCGCTGCCCCTTCTCTGATCACTAAATGCCTGACATAAGGTCGGTGGTTCAGAGGTCAGAGATATTCAAATGTTTTGTTCTAAGGGTTAGGGTTAAAAAATACAGTTACAGAGATAGAAATACAGATTAAAATACAGTTGATGCAGCACTTGTGAATATGGAGGCGCTTATCTATCCTAAAAAGTCTTTGCTAGCAGTTAATTTATAGAATATCGTCGGATTTGTTCTTTTAAGAATAGCAAATATCTTAAAAGTTGTTTTCATTTGAGAAGAACATTTGGCAACAACCCGAAATCCAATCTAAAAATCCCTTGGTAACGTTTGAGCCGGCCAACAGAAACATTTCATATCTCTCTCTCTCTCTCTCTCTCTCTCTCTCTCTCTCTCTCTCTCTCTCTCTCTCTCTCTCTCTCTCTCTCTCTCTCTCTCTCTCCCCCCCCCCCCCCCCAATTTAAAAACATTTAGGAGAAGGGCGTATAGAGGCTTCTCAACTGAACATGATAGGTACTTTATTTTTCACTGATGCTGGACACAGCATCAATGTCAGCTATGAGACGCAGGGAGGAAATTCTCTCCCTAATTTAGCACCTATGTGTGTTTACACGGTCTCGTAGGATTGAAACCAGAAACCTTCGAGGTGGTGTAACTGCGGGCGTGAGTCAGCTCATTCACCGGTAAATTAGATGAGAATGAAGGTGTGTGGACTTGGTAATCAAATAACACAATGAACGTGCAAAAAAAATTCCCTTTTTTAAACGTGCACACAGGTGGCAACCCTCCAAGGTCCCCGCTGAGAAATAAAATCTGTCATCCGATGCTTCCCGTCAGCTGCAATTAGTCCTGAATGCACCGTTTCCTCACCTTGATGTCATGTCCTTGTGCCCAAGCTAAAGGAGCATTCGAATCTGCGTCTCCGTGTTCATAACTTGCCTCTTTTGTGTGTGTGTGTGTGTGTGTGTGATTGTATGTTTCAGAGTTGCCGGTCATCCCCTAGCCCAGAATGAACGATGCCTGCACATGTTTCTACAGGAGGAGTCTGTGGACAAGAACTACACCCCATCCAAAGTCAGACAAGCTTGAAAGTAAAGATGACTCAGCTCGGCGTGGCTCGGCTCGGCCCTGCCTCGCTTGGTCCAACATCCCAAAGTCACTGCTCCAGGTTTCTCTCAGACAATAAACTTTACACCCACCCCAAAAAAGAGAATCAATCACTGCCCTCTTTTAGTTTATCGACCCGTGCTTGTTTCCCCCTTTCTAATTCGAATCAAAGAATGTTGGCAACATAACTGTGGTTGAAAGTCATTTAATTTCTCTTCACGTCCGGAAATGCCACTAACATGAGTATGTTATATATTTATCATTAGCGGTGTCCAGTATATTCTTCATTTATATAGTAACATTGAATGAGTGTTCTGTGTATTCAAGCTCTGGTAAGTCTCCACTTACTTTTTTTTTTTTTTTTTTTTTTTGTCCAAACCTCCATCGTATATTTCATGATGGCATGTTGCAACTAAACACACACACTTCGCGGGCCTTGACTTTGAAATCACACTCTTCCCCCCCCCCCCTTTCTTTGTGTGCACATGTGCGTGCGCGTGTGAGTGTGTGTGTGTGTGTGTGTGTGTGTGTGTCTGCGTGTGTGTAACGTCAACCAGCTCTTGCCCCAGTTATCACCGTTATTTTCTAGAAAGAAAGACGTAATTTACACAGAGGGAACTGCAGTATTTCTACTGGCTATATGCATTTTGAGATTTGTATACTGCTGTGCCATTTTTGTTTATTTTGAAGATTTTCCAATAAAATAGGTGAAATGTCTGCACGCATAAGTACATTTGTTGATTTTTAAGGGTTGTTAAAATGCTTTCAGCATTTTATTATTCAATAAATACACAATCGCCATTCCACATCATATTTAATTTATTTAAAACGTCCTGAGTTTTGATTTAGAATCGAGGCGTCTATTTCTATATTTGTTTTTTGTTTTTGTTTTTTTCTAATGGATAAAAAAATTCGAGAAGAGCAACAGCAATTTGCAAAGACAGTACAAACAAGCTCGCTAACTTGTTTTCTGGCGGAGCGATATGAACAAGTTTTAATATCTTTATTCTCTTGGTTACAACTCTAAATAGTTATAACTCCAAAATATTTACAACAGAATAAAAACATCATAGGCCACACAAAAAAAAAACAGTTCCAAGTGCTGAATATGATTTCATCCGGTGTTAGTGTCTAACTCAAATGTTGACCTAAACATTTTAATGTTGTGCCACAAACAGGACAGTAACCACTTTAAATACAGACACCATCTTTAGTTGCTTGTATTACAGTCAGGAGGCATTTGCAAGCACTTCCTCTCCCCTTCCCTCTCCCTTCCCCCCCCAAAATAAACTCTCCATACAGGTGGCACCTCTTCTTTGTCACCCAGTGCGTTTGGTTTCAGCACCGGATCGAGGGACAGCGACTCACATCCCCTCCGATTGCGCATGCGTGTTTTTTTTTTGTTTGTTTGTTTGTTTGTTTTTTGTTTTTTTGGTTTCCTCCATTGGGATTGAACACAGCAATAAAATATTGAATTGGTCGTCAAGCTCATTGGTCTCACAGACACACTTTTTGATATATAACATTTCTTTGTCAAATAACTTGGCAGGTGCTTCCAGAGTCGTCTCCGCCCACCGAAGCAGGCGATTCTAATCATGAAAGAAGTTACGCTAATCCTTAACTAGAGCAACTGTTAGCAGGCTATTGGTGAACTCCGTTTGTCTTGCAATCTTCTTCGTCTGAGCCTAAAAAAAAGGTTCTAAATAGAGATTTCAAGCTGGGCCAAAGTCACACCTGCCCTGATTTGACATTCTTCCGCCTGATGCTGCTGATGCTGCTGCTGCTGCTGCTGCTGCTGCTGCTGCTGCTGCTGCTGCTGCTGCTGCTGCTGCTGCTGCTGCTGCTGCTGCTGGGTGGGTGGGTCTCCAAGGCCTGTAGCTCCAGTCTTTTAAACTCAGGCGCTAGAATTCATATATCGCTGGATTTGTACATGTCAGAGAGGAGCCTGGTGATGGGCACGTTTCCAATGGTCTTCTTGAAGAACACCTCCTCGATGGTGGACGGGCTTACCGAGCGAAGCGCCGGCAGCAGCAGGAGCAGCTTCCCGAAGCGACAGGGCTGAGTTGGATACCTGCAAGACAGTACTGAGGTAAAAACAAGCTTGCTGGTGGTGTGTAGTGTGAATTATTCATGATAGATGAGATGAATCTTACCTGGTGTGTATGTAACTGTTGAGGGTGAGCTGGGCCTCGTCCTGAAGCGCCGCTATTGCGCTGGCGTTGCGGAAACTTCTTAACTCCGTGCCACCGTGCGTAGGAACTGCAACACAGAAATATTCACAATTATGACAACGAGCTCGGGTATCGATCACGTTTTACCCAGACAAGTACTCACCAGCTTTGAACGTCACGATACATTTCAAACAGGCGAACTCTGTTGCGTCGAGGCGCATCTGTCTGAATCTGGTGACCACTTCCTGAAGCGCTTGAATCTCAGACATGATCTTATTCATCCGCTGAGATTCTGTGTTTTCTGTGTTCATCCCTGTTGATACACAAGATAAAGAAAAATTAAAAAGTGAGTCCAGAGGAGAAGTGAGCAGAAGCCTGCAAACCCACGAGAAGCTGAGAGTGGCCTTTTACACACCAGAGACGGCAAGCAAGGTGGTGGAGTCCACAGGAATGGCCCACTGTGCAATACCCAGGACAAACAACTCCCTCCAAGCGTCCTCCAGCAGAATCAGCTGCAAAGATAAGTTTTGTCAAGTGTTGTCTTTGTGTCTTTTCTCAGCAAAATGCATCTTAAAGGGACAGTTCTCCCAAAAATGAGAATTCAGTCATTATTTCACTCTCACGAGGGCGGAAGGTGCCATTATTTTTTTGTTACACCAAAAAAAAAACAACAACAAAAAACTGCTGGAGTTTCACCAGAAAAGGAAGAAATAAAAACACAATAAAAACATAAAATGCAGGCATATATTGTTCATCTGAAATAAAGTGTCCTTGATACTGGACATGCCAACTTGTGAGCTGGCGGGCCACAAAAACATCATCAACCTTTTATGGAGGCATTTAGTGGTTTTATTTTTCTTGTTTTGTAAGGTTTCAAAAGTGGTGTCCGTTCACTTCAATTGCTTGGGAAATGATTGCAACGTTTTTCCTGTCCTGCACTGTTTTGTGATAAAATAATTTTGCCCAATCTTCCATCAGCAGGAGGAGAGTTGATAACATGTTTTTATTTATTTTTTTGGTGAACTTTTCCTTTAAAGCATCTGCGCGCCAAATATGACACTATTTAGTGCTTTTCCATGTTGAGAATCAGCCTCCACAGCATTTAAATCACTAAAGTCTCATTTAATTCGTTTCTATTTTTTGTACCACCATCCCTCGACTCCTGTCCACCAAAGAATCACGAGAGGAACAGCCGTCGCGCGTGGGGGAACTCTCGACTGTACCTGGTCAGACAAGGGCAGCGTGGAGAACGCGGGAACACTTTTAGCCCACTTGATGCTCATGAACAGGAGGCGCGCCGCCGACTCACACACGGACTCCATCGCCACCTCATAGAGGTACATGGGGGTCCCGCTGACTTCGTGGGGATACTGTGGAGAGGGCAAAAGTTCATCATGATCGAGTCTAGAGCGGGTGTGTGTGTGTGTGTGTGTGTGTGTGTGTGTGTGTGTGTGTGTGTGTGTGTGTGTTGGGGGGGGGGGGGAGAACAGTTGAATTTATTGTGCGCAGCAAAGGTCAAATTCCAAACCTCAGCATTTGGTTCTATTAGTGATGCTTGTGTTGGATTTACAGTGAGATATTTAAAAGGCGGATTTGTGGTTCTTAACAGGCTGTTAAACCAGGGCAAGAATTTCAACTTCTAACCCTGAATGAAAAAAAAAAAAAATCCTATAATAACATTTAGGAAGTTTAGTGCAAATATCCGACCGGTATGAAAATTTAAAGAACTTCTTATTGTGATTTAAAAATGAATAAATAAATAAATAACTGTACCTGAAACAAAGTCTCTAGAATATTGACAAATGATCGAACAACAAGAATTCAAATGTGTGTACAAATATAGAAATTCAAACCGTGAAGCACCTTGGGGGTGGGCTGCGCCAGCCCCACGATCGCTTGTCTCTCTGGGGTCGTGGCTACTGTGCTCATCTCCAAGTTGTGAGGCTCCAGCTGCGTGACCGTGGTGAAAAAGGGGGGGCCGGGCAGAGAGGATCCCGGGAAATGTGTTGATGATCCGTTCACCTCTTTATGCCCCCGGAAATATAGAGCGACCTGTTTGCGGATGGTGGAGGTCCGAGGTCCCCTCTCGTGTTGGACGGCTGTGGAACGGGACAGCAGTGAAACGAAGTCGTATAGAAACAGTTAAGACCCCCTAAATAAATTCAACGTGCAAAATGTAATTCTACATCATTTTTTTAATGGCATAATTCATAAGTATTTCTACTTTTCCAACCTCCTATCGAAACACCACCGCGTGTGGACGGCCTTAGTGCTAATTAAATTAAGCGTGTTTACCGTCTTTATTCATGTTCACTTCCAGACACTTTTTCAAGCGACACGCTCGACACTGGTTTCTGTGAGTTTTATCAACAGGACAGCCACCCTGGAGAGAGAGAGAGAGAGAGAGAGAGAGAGAGAGAGAGAGAGAGAGAGAGTTACAGCTGAATGTATCTCAGTTTGCACGCCAGAAGGCTCCTCGCTATTATCTTCCCGGGAGACCAATCTCCAGGTGAAAGATCGGTCTATTATGGTGTCGTTATCGACCTGCTCCCCCGCGGCTCCTGTGGGGCCTCATCCCGGAGGATAAGTACTCTATCCCGCCCTCTGCTGCCTAAATCTGCCTTCGATTCAACACATTAGATTGGATTACACCTGATGAATTACTACTCACGGTGCTGAGCCCACTATTTAGCGGCCCGGGCTTGACACATTTAGGATCATCAAGTGAGACTTAACATAGCTCCAGAGGGGAGAACCAAATTGCACCTGTGCGTAAAATGCGCACTCTGTGCGTAAGGGTGAATGTGGTTTTTGTTTTGTCTTGGCAGAAGTCACCTGAATCCTGCATTTAACAATTAGAGCGTCTCGGGACAACTTTAGGGAATTATTTCGTAAATATGATAAACCTTTGGGCCCAAACGACAATAATTGGATAAAATGTCTTTCAATTAAATCGGCTAGTAGCTCCCACATGCTTCATTCCCTCGGTATTACAGTGAAAAATATAAATATTTTTGAAACATAATTTAATAAGTGCACTGTTACAGAAAGAGAAAGTAAGTTGGGTTTTTTGTTGTTGTTTTTTTACAGTACGTATGTCATGAATTACAGACGACGAGGCCTCACCTGAGAGCCGGATTTACAGACGTAAGTCCTGTTTCTGCGGATGCTTCTCTTGAAGAATCCCGAGCAGCCGTCACAGGCGTAAACACCGTAGTGTTTCCCTGAGCTGCGGTCACCGCACACTTTGCATGGGATGTCTAGAATCCGACCTGGGGGGGGGGGGGGGGGGGCAGAGAGAGAGAAAGGTATTTACATTACAATCACTGCTCATTCAGTCAGTAATTTGAATATTTTTTGATTATCTGCCCTTGAATATCGAAAGCAAAATTGAAATGATTATTTTAAAGATGGGCACCAAACTTTAGAGGGGGGAAAAAAGTGTCGCTGTATTTGCAAATGTGTAGTAAAATGACGTCAGTTTCGCTGCTGATTGAACAGACACACAAGCAAAAAAAAAGAAAAATCAAAACGTGAAAAAAAATCGTTTTAGATACACAGGGAGAGTCTTAACAAATGACTTGTTTTTGTCCGAGCACCCCACAAAACACTCGCGCGCGCACACACACACACACACACACACACACACACACTGGGCAGCGCCCCGCGCCTGCTGGTCCCGAGCATGGGAATCCATTGCGCACATTTCAAGAATAAAGTCCGGTGGGAAGCGTCATATCTGAGCTCTCTAAGACAATGGCCCGAGGGCGCACAATGGAGACATTAGGGGAAAGTGTTAACTTAATGATTTTCCCCCATTGAAGCTCGTCTGACTGCCTGGATCTCGACAAGCTGCCAACTCCCCTTCATAATGGGACTCGACAGCTGCTTTATCCCGCAGGTCTATAGGCCCCGGGATTAGGGAGTGACACTGCACCATGAGAATAATGCGCACCAACTCGTTTCACCAACTCACATGAAGTGTATGTAAATAGACCCCGATGTAGATGAAGAAAAATGATTTTGTGTGCGTGTGTGTGCGTGTGTGTGTGTGTGTGTCCAACATTTTGTATTCAAATCTATGAAAAAAAGTATATTTCTATGCCTATGAGGGAGGGTTTTGTTATTGAAGGATTGTGAAGGGGAAAGCCGTTTATGTAATTACACTGACGTTTTGCCACCTGCTCATTGATTCACCAGTGACCCGTCAAAAAGGGTAGCATGGGAATAACTAGTCAGCAGCAAAAACAATGACTCCGGGGGAGAATAATAGTGTTTCAGTTGCCAGATTATGAAGAACCAGGAGGCCACGGAGGCTTTTTAACTGCTGGCCGCGTGAATTGACGTGTACTCCCAAACTTTTTACTTTTTTGAAACTTATTCATACTTCACAAAACTGATCCGTACTGCTTTTTATCAAAGCCGGTTTTTTTTTTTATCTTGGAGGGGGGGGGGGGATTGCACTCATTTCAATTGTTTATCATTAAAAACGAATCATGAAGTCAAGTTCATTGGTTTTTCTTAGTCGAGCTTAAAGGGTTTATTTCAGCAAAACTTTTTTTCCGACATTTTAACGAGACCAAACAGTTAAACTGTACATTACTGCGTGTCAGCTTAAAAACAGGACGAACAATTTTGTTGTTTTGTGTGTGTGTGTGTGTGTGTGTGTGTGTGTGTGTGTGTGTGTGTGTGTGTGTGTGTATAGGGGGGTGTATTTAACTTCCCGCTGTGGGGGTCCAATTCGTCTCCATTGTGTGCAGTAATTGCTAGAAGATATATGGCATATTCCATTAACGTAATCACCATCAAGGAGGGAAAAAGCCCTGCTCGAAGAGCCGCAGACGAAGTTTGATAAGTGGAGATGTAGGACTGACCACCCATAATGGGACTTATATAGCAGCTCTGCTCTTGTTCTATATTTAACATAAATGTATCTTCTGTCTGCTGATTACAGCATGTCAGCAGAAATATATATATAGATATAGATGTATAGATATATTTGTGCTGTATCTAGATATCTTTTAATTTAAATGTGTAATTATATTGTCTTTTCGGGAGCGTTAATATTGTTTTTAAACAGGACAACAGCCGAGTTTAGGCCTTTAAGCCATTTAAATTGAACTCATCCAGAGGCCTGGAAGGGAGGGATATCTGCAGCCGGTCACGTTTAATCTGAAATTAAAATCCCCAATAATTAACGCTCGTCTGTAATTGAATATAAAACCACATTCAATTGTAATTTCAGTTGCAGTTCGGCATCGAGAGTAAGTGTTATTCGTGGTCACGTGTTTATTACGCCGTCTCTGCAGTCAGTCAAGGATACAAGTTAATGCGACTGAACATTAAATAAAGAACTAAACGGACATTTTTAATTGGAGAGTAAATTCCCCGAGGATTCCTCCGAACGTGTTCCTAAAGCCAGACTAGATTGAGGAGCCATTAGATGTCAGGTGGCATCATCTGCGAGAGATTTCACTTTTATTTTGATAAACTTGAATTATAAAGGTTTCCAGCGCACTTACTTGATTTGACATTGAGGATATCCAAACAGCCACTTGTTGATCCGGCCGGTTTGCTCATCATGTATTCTGGACTTTTTAAATCAGATTTTTGATGCAAATGTCTCCTTTTTTTTCTTTTTTTTTTAGAAAAAAATATATATAAAAGATTGATCTCGCAGCACTTCCCTCTAATTCTTCAGCGGCGATCAGATCGGCTCACCAAGGTCCTGAGGCAACTTGACAAAGTCTCTCTCTCTCTCTCTCTCTCTCTCTCTCTCTCTCTCTCTCTCTCTCTCTCTCTCTCTCTCTCTCTCTCTCCGTTGAGAAGTCCAGTTTAAGACACGCGAGGGGACATTGTACCGGGCAACCTGCGTCTTCCCGATGGATGCGAGCCCTGTTAGTCTCCTTACAAGCACCGAGGGTCGGCCTGCAGCCCGGCGACAGCCACCGGTTCCCAGCGACAGCAGCCCACCAAGTCGGGGCGCAACAGGCGGTGCGTGAAGTTGGAATAACGCTGCGTGGAACGCATCCGAAAGAGGCGAGCCTGGGTCAGAAATGAGGGAGGGGAGAAAAAATGAATTCAGGGATTTTCTGAAAGGAGAAAGAGTGTTAAAAGCAGGACACGGTGTGACTTTCTGTTGCGAGTTCCCCAAACAAGCCTCGGTAATATTTATGAGAAGTGTCAGGGGGAGGCTGGAGGGTGGAGATCTCCACTTCCTTCATCCACTTGGCTTTCCACTCCAAACTCCAGCCTGACGTCATCGGCTGCGTGTGTGAGTGTGTGAAAGCGAGAGAGAGACAGAAAGAGAGAGAGAGAGAGAGAGAGAGAGAGAGCTTGTAAGTGAGGTGTGAAGTGCCCTGCTCATGGATCCCTCGGAACTGACAAACACACACACACACACACACACACACACACACACACACACACACACACACACACACTTGAATGATTTCAGTCGTTTGATTTTCTCACATAAATATGGAGCAACTCAAGATAATCTCTCCATGAACAAGTCAGATTGAAGAGCAGGATTGGCGCAGTGACGCTCCTGATTGGGGAACTGTAAATACACGTAGCACGTGACTCGACAGGAGTAATGGGCTCGACTGTGAAATAATGAGCAAAATATAAACTCTTCCTTTCATTTCCTCCTTGCACAAATACGTACGTGTCCGCGCGGGGCTCCTCCACAATTAAAATCCTTTATTCATCCAGAATATAATCACAGATTAAGAATCTCAACGAACAATTATAACTGCTTTTAAAACATAGCTCAATAGGGGGGGGGGGTGCTTAACCATCTTTAAACCCATTATAACATGGAGAAGCCTCTGTTTTTATGCTGTTCAAGCCATATTTCAGTGTCCTTTATCTTTTGTTTCCCAATTTTGCTGTTTTTAGTTTAGGAGCCATTCGCTGCATCAAGATCATCCCCGGGGTCCCCGCGGAATACACACTTCAGGAAAATACACCGAAATATGAAAATGATAGAAGCCCGATGCTGCATTTTTAATAACTGTGACGTAAAACTGTCAAATCTACAGCCTGAAGAGATCAGGTGACACAGGTGAGCGGATTTAAACGTTTATCAAGACCGAATCATAAAAACAATTTTAGTTGCTTGCAACTCATTTGATTTACAAGAATAAACAGAACAACTGGCCCGCGTAGCCCAGTAAATAAGAGACACAACCTGGAACCATGAGAATTAGCGACACTTTGTTACTTTTTTGTGAGCGCGTTTGAACATTTTAATTTCACTCGTATGTTTTTTTAAACTCTCGTCTCTCAGTTCATCACTGACGTCAGAATTAAGCCACTTCCGTCTCTGATGCCTCGCATCTTTGGATGTAATAGATTAACAACAGTTTTTTTTGTTTTGTTTTGTTTGACTTTTAAACAAGTCTGTGACCTGACCCGGTCTAGGATCCTAGCTCCTCCTATTGCCGGGCCTCGGGAGTTTATCCACCCCGGGCCAACCGCGGCCGGGTGTCCGGAGGCTGCAGGGCCGTTGCTTGCAGGGCCCCGCTGCACTGACACCCTGACCTTGACAGCTTGCTGCGCTTTCACTGAGTAACTCCAGAAATCCATATTCCGTTTTTAATTGTGTCCATTCCCACGGTGCACTGGAGGCCATATGGACGCACAAAGTGTCGATTTAAGCGGTACAGGACGAGGCGGAGGAGAGGCCTATTTAATTGCAATTAGCTATTGTTGTGTCTTTCAACCTGCCCTTTATGTGGACGGCTGCGGATGGAGGCTAACGAGCCAGAGGAGACGTTACTATAATATTCCTTTGATTTGGATTCAGAAAGAAGCTTTGATTCTCAAGTTTATTGTGTTCTATCGTCTAATTAAGTCTCCTGTAGGCTCCTCCCGTTTTTGGTTTTTTGTTTTAAAACGAGTTCTTTGTAATATCACGTTTTGATTCAATTACAACGTCATAAACCTGCCAAAATCAGAATTTTCAACAACAGCAACAACAGAAATGAGGATCTAAAAATAGTCCTCATTTTCATCAATAACAGTTATTTCTGTGCGCATGTGTGGTGCGCGTGTGTGTGGGTGGCTGGTGTGGCTGAATGCTGAATGTTTGACATAATCTCCTTAACTCGTCCTAATCCTCGTCATTCACTGATAGCCTTTACACAAATATAACCAACATCATGGTTGCCCGGGTTGCCTTCTTCTCTCTCTCTCTCTCTCTCTCTCTCTCTCTCTCTCTCTCTCTCTCTCTCTCTCTCTCTCTCTTCTTGTATTAGTGACCCTCTTCTCATCCAACAGTCAATGAAATGACGCGAACAAAAGACGCAGCGGATTGTGTATCTGTTTTTTAGGGAGTTCGGCATCAGTATGCGGATACTTGACAGACTACATAGGCGAGGACTCAACAAGGAGAAGTCATTGTAAAACAATGAGGACGGACCGCACCGGTCTGGAGCGACCAGTGAGTGGAAATGATGAGAGGAACTCAGATGGAAGTTTTTGTTCCGGTGTGGAAAAAAGAAGAGAGACTTTAGCAAAAACAAAACAAAACAATCCAAACATTTATTTCCATCACAGTTTTGCCAATCAGCCTTTTTTAAAAAAAAAAAAAAAAATTAAAATTGTATTTATCCCTGCCACCACTGTGCAGACCCCTACCCGACCAGGCGTGAACCAATCGGCTTTAAGAAGAAGTCACCACGCACCAGCAAGCAAATAATGGAGAGAATTCCACGCATCCTTTAAGACTGAGAGCGGAGATCACAGGCGCGTAAATCCACCAGATCTTTATTTTAAAATTCATTAATTGCGAATAATTAATGCCGTTTTAACGGGAGATGCGTCGCATGTTTGTGCAAATGCTCCAACGACATTAAAAAAATGGAATTTTCTCTCAGTGTGTGTTTTTCACGTGTATGATCAAAGTTGCTCAGCCTGATTTCAGCACCACGGACAGTTCTGACGCGAGTCACCTCACAGATGGAGTTTACCTGTCCACGTACCGAGCCCGGGGACGGGAACGGGGCCTAAATCCCGCTTTTATTGAGAGTCATGTTCATCTGTTGTGTCTGTTTCATGATAGATTTTACAATCCAGCCTCAAAACTACGTTCATATATGGTAAAACAGCCCTGAAGCACACCAGCTTTATAAAATTGTACAGTAAAAGTACTCTTGAGGGGTTCTGATCAAAATAAACCGTTGCAGTAATAAAGACTCGAAAATAGCAGCAGTACTTTTGTCATAAAATAGTTACAGCCTAGATGTGACGTCATATCTTACAGGACTCCTTCCAAATCTTCAACTTCATATTACAACATCAAATGCACATAACAAACTCAATTTATGATGACAAATTAGTATTGCAGTCTTATATTTTATTTAATTTCTTGATTTAGTTTTATCATAGGCGTCTTTTTTTTTTTTTTAAAGAAATGTGCTTTCAAGCATTAATAGAATATTCATTTTTCCATCACTTTCAAGTGCTGGACACAAGATGTCTCCTTCTTCACCATCCACACGTCCATTCTTTGTGTGTGTGTGTGTGTGTGTGTGTGTGTGTGTGTGTGTGTGTGTGTGGGTAAAAAGTTGCATTTTGAAAATCGAACTGGCCTCCAAAATAGAACCCACTTATTCTTTTTCAAACTCATATTCAAATTGATAACGTAGCATAAATTTTCAGCAGATGCAGAAAGAAATGGATCGGTCAGGTGAAGGCCGATCTTCCAAAGGAAGTAACAATATGCAAAGGCATTTCTTTGTTGAGGGTGAAAAACATCATCTGGAGCATTTTGAGCGCTGGATCCTGACAACTGAGTGAATAATGAAGAATATTTGAGCCGTTTTGTTGTCATAACAACTCTGCAAGAAGCCGGAAGTTTGGTTTTCTCAATTTAACACCTGGATCTTCTGTTGTAGCGTTTATGTGGAACAGTTTATGTCTTAGGCCTCAATTTAACAGAACTATAACATTTCTCCAGGCTCACAGGCAGTTAGCTCCTACAGACCAGGATGGTGGTGATCAGTAGGGAGGAGATTTACTTTGACGTTACATTCCTCTTAGTTTGAGGTCAGTAACTGATTGTTTTTGCCATTGACAGCCTTTGTGGATTTTAAATATTTCAATGTTGGTACTGTACAGTATTTTATTTACGTATGAAGACAACATTGTTCCTCCTCTATACAGTAAACACACCCGGTCTTCTCTCACGCCCACCAGCGACTTTACTCTGGGCCACAATCATCTCCTGCTTTGTTGTGTCATGTTGATCTGCACAGGTGTCAGCAGATGCACGTGCGCGCGCACACGCATATGCGCGCGCGCACACACACACACACACACACACACACACACACACACACACACACACACACACACTGAGGTGTCTACATGTAAGAGTCACCCTAAAAAGAACAAACCCAGGACCCAAACTCAGAAACCCACAAGTCGGTGCGGTGCAGTTGGACGCTCTGACAAATCTATTTGGGGCAAATTGTCAGTGAGAAACTTCCGCTCGAACTGCCTTGGACAAAACTGGCTGTTGGGGAGAGCAAATCCCGCTGCATGAGGGTGGGGGACAATGGGGGGCGAATGTGTTGATGTGCGGCCGGTGGCTGGGGAGGGACAATGGACGGATTAGTCAGTCCCCTGGCTGACTGATTTGAGATGGCTCCTCTCAGCCTCTCACCGTGGGGAGTCCCATTGTCCCGCTTCTGATTCCCACTTCTCACAAACTCCAAACAAAAGTCAATCTCTTTCTCAAGGAGGGTGGGGGGGTGGGGGGTGAGGAGAGAGAATATCGACCCGTGTTACTCCCGGGGAAAGTGACTCAAAAACTTATTTGCAAGAGATGGCTGACTCTCTAACTCCCCTTCCTCTCTTTATGTCTTTTTTTTTCTCCCCTCTGCCTTCATCTTCTTCATTTGCAGGCTTTAGTGCCGGCGCTGGTGGATAGTGGGACGTTGAATGATCCTGGGTTTTCAGACTCGAGTGGGGCTGGGGCACCTGTTGGAGGCTTAGAGGCGGCTTTGCGGCCAGGGTCATTAATATTAAAATATACAGAGATGCCATCACAGGCTGGTCTGAAATCGGTCTGATGTCGCCCCTGGGTTCCCTCTCTGGATGGACCTCTGCTTTCAGTCACTCGTGAAGAGCCTTCTTTTCTTTTTTTCTGTCTTCTCCTTTTCTTTTTTCCCTCTCTGAAAAGACTCGTTAACAAATTATGACAGCTGAGTAGAGGGGCTTAGTGTGTTGACACTGCAAAGACAAACATGTGAGAGCCAAGGACCCCGCGATGTGATCAATGTATCTACAGTTCATTATTCTGCCTGACGTGTGAGAAAATTAGAGAAAAAAGGTTTCAGAAGTTGGAATGTTGACTAAATACGTGGTTGAGAAACACACAAATACCAGTCGTAGTACCCCTCCATTACTCCTCATTTTACTCAGCTTGCTGTATTGTAACAGTAAAGTTCACACAAGAAATTTTCAAGGTGCAACTCTTTTTTTAATCTTTATTTATTCAGCAAACTCAGCATGAAATTAATAAAAGAAGTATTGGGTATCATTCAAAGAAAATCAGATAATGAAGCTTTACAATGTCTGAGGGGAATACAAGATAAAGGCGTGGGGGTTATATGCAGTTAAATCCATTTAAAAGGTACCTGAAACAAGTTCTGCAAATATTAGTACGAGTGTGAGGGATATGTGAGATCAAATTGTACTGGATGATGAATCGTAGTCACTAGACTGGAGTGAGAGGTTTGAGTCAGGAATCAAGAGGACATGTCCATCTCTTCTTGATGAGAAGGAAGCTCGACCAGCCTTGTGACACGAAGAACGGTGGTAGTGTTGATAGGAAAATAACACAACACAATACACAAACACAATACATCCAAAGACAAATATGAAAACTTTACAAAAGGGCTGTTTCATGAAAAAATATTAGTCAAATATTGAATACCAATTTTGAAAGTGAAGCCAAGTTTTTCTTTTACTTAGCAAGAAAAATTGTAATGTTATTTAAAGTTCTGATGATAGTTTGAGTCCCTGTTGGAAGTGGGGAATATTTTCTGCATTCAAAGTAATCTGTGATTAAGGAGTGCTCAATCATTGGAAGCAGATCGAGGATGAGTCAGGTATTGATACTGAATTTTGAGAAGAAAGATACATGCTATTTATGTGTAATGTGAGGGGCATCGGGCTGAGAACAGACAGTGGGGGGGGGGGGAATTGTAGTTTGAGTCATGTGAATATGACACTTTCTTCACTAGAAATGGTGATTGGAGCAGATTGCGTGATATGTGTGTTTTCTGTAGCGTCACCTAGTGGACAGAGGAAGTTGTATCTGCTACACAGTTTACGCATTCATCTGTTTCCTCCAAATCCAACTTTCATCAAAATTCACTACCCTCTTGCTCCACACAGGAGCCACACACTCCAACATGCACAAGAGTCTGAGGGTCCGCTTATCACTGCTTGCAACTTAAATTCAAAGCCCAATGCAAAAGTGGCAAGTTTGCCTTGACAGTCGTGTGTGCTCTCTTAGTCCTCTCTAGATCCTCTGAGCAATTATTGAACAAGTGCTTGTTTTAGGTTAGCTGATCTCTGTTTGTAGATCCCCTCCACTTTGTAATTGAAGTCTATGAGCACTTAAACGTTGTGAATTCATGATTTATTAGTGTGTGTCCATGATCAATTCAATTTTTTGAATTGATCCAGATCCCTAACCAACAATATTACCATTATAGAGGTATGCACGCTTTCGTTATCCTCTAGTTTTTTAATTATATATTATTTTCTGTACAGGCAGCACGCTGGTGCAGTGGTCAGCACTGTGGCCTCACAGCAAGAAGGTTCTGGGTTCACAGGATCTTTCTGTGTGGAGTCTCCATGTTCTCCCTGTTCCTGTGTGGGTTCTCTCTGGTACTCCAGCTTCCTCCCACAGTCCAAAGACATCAAGAGGGGACGAGGCTGATTGATACTCTAAATTGACTGTAGGTGTGACTGTGAGTGTGAATGGTTGTCTGTCTCTATGTGTTGGTCCTGTGATGGACTGGTGACCTGTCCAGGGTGAACCCCGCCTCTCACCCGAAGATGCTGGGATAGGCTCCAGCCCCCCCACGACCCTTAACAGGATAAGTGGAAGAAAATGGATGGATGGATTATTTTCTGTTAACAATGATTAATACGACTGAGTTCTAGCATCGAATCATATAAATGGCCAGACAAAACTTGGAAAATTCATGTGACAATAAAGTGAATGAATTAAAATTCCATAATTTAAAGATCCCTTCAACATTGTTGGACACTTTTCTTTATTACATCCCTGAAAAGCAGATTATTAGTGTTTATGCACTCGACATGATTGATGATCAACATGATTGGCCCCAACCTGTTATGACTGTGCATGAGTTTGAAACTCTTGACTTCCAAAACAGTTCTGATGTTGCTAAATCACGATCGTACTTGCACATTCTAAAATTACTTTTAAGGAAGGCAGAAGAAAATGTTAATCTCTTTTTGATGCCTGTCAGTGAAACATCAGAATAAAACAGAGCCTAATGCGCGTGACACCCTTGCACACATGCACAGTGACTGTCTTGTAACAGCAGCAGTGGAACAGCGGTTCCAGCCACCAGAGAGATTAACCACAGAACAGTCGAACAGCGACGCCTCACCTGGAGTCACTCTGACAGTCGTCCTGCAGCACTCAGCTCAGCCTCAGTTCATCAGTCCTGCTTCTGCCGTCAGCCCCCTGATGTTCTTCTGCTGGTTCTACAGGTCAGGTTCACCGGTCATGGTCTGAGGTCACAGCTTCCTCTCGTCATTAGCCCCGAGGGGCCCCTGCAGCACAGGAGCTGTCATCAGGAGCCTCACACTCACCTCACGGGTCTTAATATGCACCCAGACACACCGGAGACAAGAGAATCATTGATAAGGTCATGTGACCTGTGTAGATGCAGCTCTTTGGATGGTGATGATAGGTGCCGCCATGAGATGAGTTTATTATCTAATATTCCCATTCAGTTTAAAGAAATTAATATGTTTTTGTGACAATAATATTTGTGGCCATTTTTTTTGTTTTACTAGTTAATTCAGATATTTTATTTGGCCACAGGATTATAATCAAAAGCGACACTTCACGTATGCAAACAAAAAAAGCATCAATGTTAATGACAACCACTGTTCATGTACTCACATTGTTTCTTCCTACTTTGAACGTCAAATGTCAGCTACGAAAATCTTAAAGTTACATCTAACAGAATTACGCGACACAGTTTTCCATCTAAAAAATAAATCTTCGCATTTTATTTTCTCAAAGGGCAAATTTTGTTCCTCCACGCTCACGCATACTTTAAAAAGAGAATGAAATCGAAATGAAATCCAGACGTACAGAAATAAATTGATTACAAAAAGAGTCCTGGGTCCAGGTGCTGCTACACAGCATCTCACATGTATCAATAACCACGATCTGAAATTACTGCATCCTTTCTTTCTAACAACTTCCAGTGATTAAAGGCTACACAGAATAATTCGTTCCTGCCATCCATACACGGAAATGTCTCCTATATTATATATAACCTGATTTACTTGGTTGATCAGTTGTATGACGCTATATAAAATTAGGAACATCTGCTGCTTCTATCGACTTTAAAACAAAAGTATGACCATAAGAACATAGCGATTCTGCTAGCAGGCACCAAATTTAAATAATGAAGTATTGCATTTATCACTAAATCGCTTGTGTGAAAACCTCTCAGACAAAGTTGTGCGACTTTCCCCCCCCCCCCCCACTTGAATGATAAAGATGAGGGGTGATGAAACAGGGTGCTTTGAAAAAAAAAAAAAAAAAACATCCAAGGAGGGCAAAGAGCCACTTATTGTTTTTTTTTTCTCATATTCACCACATTTTTCTCATCCATCATCCAGCCCACCACCCAGCAACTCTCACTGCTGCTTTCCCATCCTCAAATTCCCTCAAAGTTTCAGATGCTCACAATTCCACAATACCCAGATGCTGTCCTTTGGCCCTTTACCCCCCCACCCCCACCCCCCCCACCCAACCCGCAGCTATCATTCATAACCTTTCTGTGGAGCTGGGGAGTGAAAGAGGTGGGATAAGGGAGGACGAGGGGGAGCGGAGAGCAACATGGCAGCTTATTTAGAAGACTTCCTTTATTGGAACATGTGCAAGCAGTTCACTCACAAAGGACTTAAATAGGATATTTTCTGTTCCCTATAGTTGCTTTCCCCTTTTAAGTGCCGAGGCAAAAAAAGTAAGTTTACAACTCCCTCCTCAATGGGAGCTCTTCACTCTCAGGTTGCGGGGACCTGAGTGACCTAGGAAAGTTAATTAGGAGGCGAACAAAGAGCGAGCTGGAGCAGAATGCCTCGCCTCTCCTCCAGCCAAAGATGTCATCCATTAATTAGGAAAATCTTTAAGGTGGCCTCATTGAATTTACAGAAAGCCCTGTGGTTGGCGGGCAACAGTTTTTTGATCAAGCCCTGACTCAAACAATGGCTTTCTGGGGGTTAAAAAAGAAGAAGAAGGGAGGAGATTGGTAGCAGAAGAGGAGAGGGAAACCTATGGGCTCGCAGTGCTGTACAGTTTAATGGCTGGTGGGGTGGCTGCCGATTGTGACAGCTCAGATTCACATGGGTATGGGGGGCATAGTTTGGGGATGATGTCATGCAAAGGCAACCTGGGGGCTTGGGAAGTAGGAAGGAGGGGTACTGCGCTTGAGCCACAGGGGCCACTCAAAGTTAACATCGCTGCCTGCATCTGGGCCAAATCCTTTTCTCCTGGCCCAGGAGAGGTTTTCCTCTACGCACACAGCCCTCCACCACTCCTCCCACTCCCCCATTCACAAATCAAGGCTTGGTTTAAAGCTAACCCCTCGCTAACCGACTAGCTATCTGCCTTTTCTTCCCTGTTTAACAGCCTATTCAGCCTGGCACACTATGAATAATATAACTGAATAACAGGGAGCGGGAATGAAAACTATTTTCTCATCCTGGGGCAACAACATTCAATATTATAGCCATGACTGACATCAAATACAAACCCTTTATTGATTTATTATCAACATTTATTGCCTAGTGTTTGATAAAAAAACAAACCTGAATCAATCTTGGTTTCTGGTGGATCATCGCAATTTGAAACAATAAAATCCATCTCATGGTTGAGGGGAGGATCGTGTTTGGTATGAAAGTAATATGTTTTGGAACCAAACATATTACTTTTATTCATAATGTCTACAACACTCCAGTCATATTTTTTTTCGAACTTGTAAAACTTAAATTGTGTCATTTAAGAGCAAAACTGAGACGTGTGGAAACTATGACTCAGAGTGAACAGGCATGTTAGCATCCTGCTTGGGAGATGTCAGCCACGATAGAACCTTCTCTACATTGTAACGCCCCAAACACATGCAAGAAACCAAACATTTCTTTAAAAGCATAATGAATTCCAGTTATTAGTTATTTTGTTAGTGATGCTGGCTGCTGTTGTGCGGTTAAATTCTGTATTTTATCCAGCAATTGCTAACCTGTACATGAATGCCCATGGGAAACAAGATGTTGTTGTTTTTTTAATAGTATTGGGGGGGGGGGGGGGGTTCTAGTTTACTTTGGCCACTAGATGGCATCTCACTGAAACACAATATGTTCGAGTGCTTGCATGTACAAACGTTCCAGTCCTCCTTCCTTTGAGGACAGCGTCTCAGGTAAATAGTAGTTCAATTTTTTTTTTTTTTTAAATATAGAAACACAAAAGTTAATATTCAGAGGAGCCAAAGCTGGAAATTAACTCATCTTGATTTAGAGTTCTAATCATATCAGTCATTGAAAAAGTCTTAATGTTGTGTTTAGGGGCAAGTTAGACGATCCTGATGTTCCTGCCCTTTGGTAACAAATGTCACTGAATGAAAACGAGCTCAGCCGCTGACCTCTTGACCCTGAAGTGACTTGTTCGGATGGATTATTGTGCCTGAGCGCTGCGCTATGCCGATGACGCCTTTAATTTTAAGAACGTTGTTCACGTCAACTTGCTGTCGTAAACAAGACCTCCGACAATGCTGATTGTCTTGAACATGTTTTCCTACGATTGTGACATTTTCAAAAAATGATTAAAAAAAAGAAACATTTAAAAATATTTTAATATTCAACTTTAAATGACATATAGACTCAGACCTTTACAGTTATCTCCTGTAATCCTTGACATTTTTAAAATTTCTATTCACCTTGTCTTTATACTCTTATTTAATTTTCATAGCTTATTTTTTTTTAATCAGAATCATGTCACAGCAAATCTATATAAACTCGTCCAAACGTAGTTTTTCCTACATCATCATCAGCTACATGTCACAAGCTTAATTACACCTGTTTAGCACAATTCTCATGCTTGTACATGTTACATGCTGGCATGCTGCTGTCCTGCCTGCCTGCATGCATGCATCCCCTGGGACATGAACCCCTCACCCCACCCCCTCCTGGGGGACTAATTTGAGGGGAGGGACAATGTGTTTTGTTGCTTGCCAGAAACAATCACTCCAAGCCCATTATATTTACAGCACGTCAGTATGACACTGTGCTGCTGCAGAAACACAAATTTCTTTATAGGAGAATAAAAAGTTGACTGATAGGTAAAAATAACAATGAACAAAGAAACAAAAAAGGTTAATTTTTCACGAGAAGTTCCTTTGGTATAATAGTCAATGTCAGATTAAAGTGAATAACAACTTTATCTAGAGAGTCCTATGCCGCCCCCTCCCTTCTCTTGTTCCCTGTCCCGGCCCACCCGTCCTCTCTCTGTTCTGTTTGGGCACTGGAGGTTGTCAGTCGGGGTTTATGTCCAGTTCACTGGAGCTGAAAGAAGTCAGTTTCGTGTCTTGTTATGGAACAAGACGTCTCTGCTTCTCAGGAGTGATGAGAAGTGTTCTGGGTGAGCAGGGAGCAGGACCATCCCCTAGAGGCGACCAGCAGTGAGGAAGTCAAAGCGGCTTTTGTGTCGCTGCTGTCGGCTGCGTGTTTGGTAATTATCCCCCTCTAGCTCTAAGAGCACAGGACGGGCTTTGCAGGAGAGATCCGACCCAACTGGCCCACGGAAGAGTGCGCAACACACCGTCAACAAAGATTAACTTCTCACAGCGCCCTTGAGATGCCTGATTGGGGGAGACACAGCAAATACATGAGACCCTCAGTTGATGAGCGGATCAGCACAAGTGCTGCAGTGATGATGGAGGAGGAGGATTTTACACCTGGGGGTGCTTGCACTTCACCTGCACGTCACAAATTAGTTTATTTGGAGGATGAAATATCATATAACCTTTATTTAACATGGAAATGTTGGTTTGATATTGTTCCATATTCAATTACCATATGTAGAGCTGATGAATGGAGCTTATTTATGTTGGCATTCATGTATTTGTTTATATAATATTTCAACATGCAATATACATACATGATGCCATGAGCAGGCGTACATGTATTGCAGTGATTGGTAGTGGAAGTAGAATAAAAGGTAGCTCAAATTCAGGCTCCATGTATATTTTCCATCTGTGGTGTTGCAATATGTGTAATTATCACCATGTACTGACAGTATATCTCCAGTTTTGAATTGAAATAAATATCAAATGTATAAGTCAATAAAACCCACCTTATACTCCTGTTAAAGGTAATTCAGAGAAGGCTGTTTATTAGATCCACTTGTACATTTATAGATGATCACACTTTTTTATGTACAGATAGATAGATATTGATAGAGATATATATTTTTATTTGAGGAAAAGTAACTGGTAATATTGTTGTCAGCTAATTGCAGTGAAATAAAAAAGTAAATTCTTTCCTTCTGTTATAAAAAACCCAGTAAAACACAGGTACCTCAACACAAAAGTACTGAATTTGAGTCACTGGCTGTACTTCAGTAATTTCCACATCATCGTTCCAATCCTGAACATCCTGATTATTGTTCTGCTCCTCCTCCTCATCATCATCACTCTTCTTACACTGATTATATCATCATCATCATCATCATCATCATCACAAACCTTGGTTTTTATCAACGTGTTCCCTGTCATATAATCATAATAACATGAATATTGTCACTTTTATCACCCCATCGTACTTATCATCACTGTCCTCACCTTCAGCATCATCTTCCTCCTCCTCCCCATCATCATCATCATCATCATCATCATCATCATCATCATCATCATCATCATCATCATCATCATCTGTGTCATCTATATAGAGCCCATTACAAGTATTGTGAGAGAAGCAGGCATTTTGTTATCGTTGCAGGGTAAATGCGGGAGTGATGTGTAACCTAACAATGGCCCTGTTCCATTTAGGAAGACCAAGATCCTGATATACTGTCTGCAAGGACCAAAATAGAACGGGACCACATTTACAAACCAACATGGCGGCTGTGAAAAGGGCCAGTGTGTGCATTTTGATGCAGCCAGAATCTATCATGTAAAATTTAGCAGTAAAGATGTGGGAAGGAAACATGAGACGCATCAGTTTCTTCCATTGAAGCTGCTTGATTTAAGCTCGGCAGAGATTGGTTCTTTTCAATAGACCTGCCTTGATCTGCGTCAATTGTCATCCCGGGGCTCAGGGGCACTTCGGTGGCCAGTATAGCGGGCGAAGTCAGGGCTAATCCCTGGAAAAGAGGAGAATCACGGGAGAGGAGCACAGCAACAATAACCAAGTCAAGCGTATAAAATGAAAGCGAAATCTCTATTATCACTAGCTGCGATTCCCAGCAAAGTGGTGAAAATCAGGGTTAGTTTGTGATTCGAGTCAGACGCGGAGGGAAGAATATGGGGGTCCCCGCGGGCTGGGAGACTCACACGACGAAAAGGGCAATATTCTGGAGAAAAGGGGAAGAAGAAAGCCCCTCTCCCATCGCGACATAACCATTAAATGCAGTCTGACTTTATGTTGTATAGAGAGGGGGGCACAAGAAAGGAGGCACAGTTCTCCGATGAAAGAATGAGGTTTTGGGCGGATTAGGGACGGCCCGGAGGATGAAGAGTAACTTCTGCATAACTTTACAGCTATTTTCTCTCCCCACGCCAAGAGCCAAGTTTAAGGCTGGACCGGTTTGAGTTAAACCATTTGTGTTTGTCCAAGTTCACACTCGGACTGTTGAGCAAGAAAATCAGTTGCTTTCAACAATGATTCCCAACCTACAGAGCCCTTGATGAGAGAAGATCCAACTCTCCATGCACCGTTTACAAAAATGATCAGATATTCCACAAAAAAGAAAAGATTATATTTGAGTTTTTTAAAAAGTTTCTCTTTTTTCTTCCTACATTAATCATTGGACCCCATATATCCCATATATATTATTCCTTTGCGTAGTAGTTGGCTATATAACAGCTCCATCACCGACAATCTAGAAATGTTATATAACTATGGACGAAATCTGTGAGACAGGTTTCCTGCACATGCATTTTTTTCCAATCGTAAAAAAGTAACCCCATGTATTTTGTACTTTTACATATTCTTAGAGGGTGCGACATCTCCGGTCTTTTTCTGCAAATCACCTACGCGTCTTCTTTGGATTCGTTTCTTCTTTGCATATCTTTGTGAAGCATTAGCAGGATCATGGAAGTCCTGCATCACCCCAGAAGTGCTCTCATCATCACCATCATCTAATTTATAGGCCTAATTAATGATTTTTGTCCTCTTGGTTTCTCAATCTATCACATGCTAATGAAGGCATTTTCTGTCCTCTGACAATAACGGTCATTTTAAATAATGATATGCCGATTTTACTCGCTTCTCTCCTGATTAGGCTGCAGAAAGAAAGAGATTCAAATCATAATGAATAAAGTGAGCATTGCAGGATGGGTCTATATATGCTGCCTACAAGGCAACTACTACCGCTACTACTAGGTTCTACTGGTGGTTCTCAACATGGGGGTCGGGACCCCCACAGAGATCGTGAAAGAATTTCCGAGGGTTGTTGAGAAAAATAAAAATTCTCAGAAATGTGTTTTGTAAACCGTTCTTTACTTTCTACCACCAGTACCAGTGACATTATTTGTCTTGGCATAGCTTTTGTTGTGTGTGAGTCAACATGTGACTGCATTTGAAATCTATTAAAAATGATATCAACTACAAACTAAAACTATGAAAACGGTTGTCAAACGAAGGCCTGGAAGACTATGAGGGTATACTGTTTAGCTTAACAAGCCCAGTTACCTCAGTAATGTATGAATTTTGTTGATCTTGTAGGCCAAAAGTACACATGTTGGCTGTGAAGGCGCAGTCATCTGAATAAATGAAACAAAAGCCAACATTTAACGAATTTTTCTGCATCTGAAGGCAAAAAAAGTACATGTACTGTGTGTGCGCGTGTGTGTGTTTTTGAGTGTTGGGGTCAGGACTCAAAAAGGATGAGAACCACCAGGGTTTGATGATGAAAGGAAAAATAAGAAGAGGACTTTTTTTTTAATGTTTCTAAGTGGACATCCAGGATGAGGCGACTCATACAGTTCAATTTCACTTCCCTCCGTGCAGAGCGACATTATAAAATAAAGGAATGGGGAACATCTGAACAATTAGGGGAACTCTGGTTGGGAGAAGAAGAGTTAATGAGCTGCCGGTGTCATGTGCAGAGGGGAGCATCAGGGGCCAGACTCCATATTTACCACTTGAGCTGCACACAGCCACTAGAATAGGCCCATGATGCTGGATGCATTCTCGCCCCCTTATTTTCATTAGGCTTTGATGACTGTGGAATTGATGTGGCCTGCAAGTTATCAAAAGCCACTAATTTCACATTAACAACCATTGACTGAGGCTGCTTGATTCAAGGGGGTTTTTGACAATTATCACAATCAGGATTGTAGCCCAAATCGTTTACCTTGACTCCGTGATTATTTGCGCTGAGCCGGCCGCACTTTTCAAAATTACATAGTGTCAAGAAGCTGTAAATAATAGTAAGAGCGGTAGGAATGGCTATTTGTTTCTAACGTGCACACACACATGCATGTTCTTTAACAAAGGTGAATTAAACATGGATACATACATACATACATAGTCTTCTTTCTTTCTTCCTGTCTTTCTGTCTTTGAAGGTATTGATAATCTGGTATTGATGCTATTGATGATCCTCATCAGGTGTGTATGTCTGTATCTGTGTGTCAGGCCACCAGTGATGGCAATGTAACTCACAACTCAGTGCAAAGAATAACTGTAAATTAGATCGCTGCCCTGTGTAAATTGTGTTCTTTAAACATTCATTTTAATCTTATTCAGTCATTTGTGGTAGTTTTATTCTGATTGTTAAGGGCAGCTATAAATTGTTTCTTCTTGTTCTTGTTCTTGTTCTTGTTCTTGTTCTTGTTCTTGTTCTTGTTCTTATTATTATTATTATTGTTATTATGGGCTAAGTAGGAAAAATAGTTTTAAACCCCAGATACAGAAAATGGTAAGAAAGCGAGAGGAATCACATTAAAAAAAAATCAGACCAGCACCACTTGAGAGCGATGCTGTTGTATCGCGAGATTTTGTCGATGTCACATGATCACACTGGCACTAGGAAGTCATGGGTCATCTGGAATAGAAGAACTGAAACAGACGCTTCTGCTATTTAATTTTAAAACATGTATTTTACTAATAACGCCGCGCTTTTAGTTGTGTCAATGATACATATTCACGGACTTGTTTCTAGCGGCGGAGTTAACGCGACAGTCTCAGAGGCGACGGAGAAACTAGCGACGTCGGCTCCTCTGGCTGCGGCGGGAAGCTTCCCTGTTTACATGCCGGGTGCTGACTCCTTCCCGTCCCTCAACATGCTAGCTGCTTTTCCGGAGGACCTGGAGATCAGCGGCTACTGCAGGGAGCTGCTGCGGATATTCGGCCAGCGGTATGTCGCCTTGTCGAACTGTCTGGTAGTTGCAGCCCGACCTCTTAAAGTGTGTCAGAACTGTTTCTCCAGCTACGGAAGCCTCAAAGACATCTACCTGAACATCTCATCTGACGAGGTAAGAGACCTATCCAAAGATTTTCCTGAGCGTTAGTTTGTATCGGTTTCTAGAAACAGAGAGAACAGACACGTTTATGTGCTTAGGAAGCTCACGAGTCACGAGTCTTGTGACTGAGGTATCGATGGTGACACATTTGAGGAAACAAGGATTCATCTGCTTGGTTTGGTGGAGCGGAGACACTTTGACACAGTGTGTGAGTGTGTGTCTGTCTGTCTGTCTGTCAGAAGGGTCCAAGTAACGAGAGCTGTAGGGACAGTCTCCTGCGCAGTGATCGGCTAATGCTGCTGCACGTGCTGAACACCACCCTGGATGAACTGTGGACCAACTCAGCCTGTGACAGTGAGTCCTGCCCCAGTCTAAAACTCCCAACAGCATGTGCTTCTGATGTTGACATACAGCATCTGCTTATAATAAGGGGTTTAAATCTGTGCTTTCTTGTGACACATGCACACACACACACACACACACACACACACACACACACACACACACACACACACACACTCTCACACACACACAGATCAAACATGTGACTTCTTTGTGATGAGATCTCAGCAGCCGTCAGCCTCATGTATTTGATCTGCAAAGATCTCCAGTCATTGCAAATGGCTCTTTGCAGTCGTCGTTTCCTCACTGATTTGACTAAAGGTCAGGAAACAGTGGGGATGACATACTGAACTGTGAAAAAAAAAAGGAACCTCCCAATGTGCTTGTAAGCTGTAATTGTGTGAATTCATGGAAAAACAGCAAGACAAACCAATACTTGTCCTTGCTGAGGAATTCCGTTCATAGAAAACAGACAAAACCCCCTGACGCAGCAGGTTTTCCTCAGCCAACACCCTTGAACCAAACTGTATTTTATAAAAATATCACGAGACAAAGGACAGCAGCGAATCTGCATAATTGAGGTGATGTCATGAAGAGCTGTGGCATTTCTACTTGGAAAATGACTAAAATGATGTTGGCAGTATGCAGGAGGCGATGCAGTGAGTGTTACATCAAAATAAAAATAATTATGATAATAATAGTAGCACACATTTTGAATAGAAAAGAGGAAATTATGTTTCCTTTGAGAAACCCTCCACTATATTGGGATTTCATGTGAATGAACAGACCTGACTTGTCATTCTTATTCCCTGATGTGCAGATTGTCTCACCAAAGGCCAGGTCCAGAACCTGAGTGACGACACGCTCTACTTCATGTCTTATCTCAACCAAACTCTCACCTGCTTTGAGACGTATCAGCAGGTACGACGTGAACGGGTCGCCGATGGTTAACGCTCGTCGTGAGTTCCACGTTCAGACGTTAACCGTTCTTCTGTTCTTCTCACCGTTCATCCACTCAGGGGAACCATTCTGAACTGTGCAAGAACTGTAACAACACATACAAAGGTCTCAATGTCCTGTACGGCGGCATGGAGAAGAATGGCACCATGTGTATTGACATAGAAGATGCGGTACGTGTCACACCCAGAGATTTCTAGACCACTGGAGGAAGGAATTTGCAAATACGGATTAAATCCAGAAATTAAAAATTTACATACAGTTATTTATTTATTTGTTGTTTAGCCATTAAAAAAAAAAAAAGGTTTCGCAAATTAAGCTCTTCCCTGGCCTTAAAAGAAAAAAAAAAATGCAAGTGCTTAGAGACATGGTTCCAAAACTAAGGTACGTACACCCCAAGAGGTACAGACAATTACATCACAGGGTACACCCCAAAATATTCTTCCCCAAATCCCCAAATCGACCTTCATTTAATGTTTTTTGAACTGCTCCTCCTCTTGCTCTGATCGGGTCTGATCCTTCTTAATCCACACACTTCATGGCACTAAGAAGTAGCCAATCATAGGCAGAGTAGGGCTGTGGGCGGGTCGTCTGGTTAAACCACCTCACATCCCTGGGAAAGTCCTGGCCGTCGAACTTTTTACTCTTCGTCTTCTATTATTGTACCTTTTGGATCCAGAATTAAAGTGAGTCATGCTTGCCTAACCACAGGTGGTGCTAGGATTCAAAAAATCTAGGATACCAGAGCCTAGAAACGCTACTCTCTTGAAATCAGACTTTAAATGTCTCATTAACTTGTGCCCCTAAAAAAGTTGTTAATGACTTAGCAGGAATGATGCGCGGTTTGACACACACAGTCTACAATCTCCGTCACGTTTTCCTCGGGTTACTCAACTGGAACCCTTCTACATTGCCCCTGTTGCAGGTAGGACAGACTTCACTGCTACACAACAGCCGCTTATCACAGAAATGGATGCCTTAAAAGTTCTGTCCACCCACTTCTGACCCATGATTTTACTCGTCAGACGAGTCTTTTAGTCACTGAAGTGATTGTGTTGCTTGTCATCGCCCAACTTGTGAAGCATTTGTCATTAGAAGTCGCACAGTCAAATGTTATAATAAGGGAAACGGGTTGAGGAAGTATAATGATTTTCTCTTTAACAGTTGTGATTAAATATGAAACTCGTTAAAAATGAACTCAACACGGCTTTTTCCCAAACGCCCCTGGACACAGTAAATATTTGGGAACAGACCCATGAGAAGGTTGACTTTCTATTAATATTATCCTGTAATTGCGGTGGGCTCAACTGAAGCTTCTGTTGCGTTTGGCACTTTGCCTCGCTCTAGATGAACGTGACCCGCAGACTGTGGAGTAAGAGCTTCAATTGTTCCTTCCCCCGGGAGGAGACGATTCCTGTCATTGCCGTGTCCAGCTTCATGCTCTTTCTGCCCATCATCTTCTACTTGAGCAGCTTCCTTCACTCGGAACAAAAGAAACGCAAGCTCATACACCGTGAGTAACCAGCTTAATTCACCCATTGTCACACCCAGAGATTTTTTTGACAGGGTTTTGAGATTTGTTGAGGGAGAGTTCGACTGACTATGATATTAAGGTTTGGTTTGGCTGGGGTGTGTTTATGCTTGTGTGTGTGTGTGTGTGTGGGGTCAAGGCTGTCTTAAACTTCTGCATTCTATTGAAGAAGTAACACAACATTTTTTAAAGGAAAAGACATTCTGGGTGTTTGGGTTTTTTTTTTGTATTTTTAAAAAATCATTTATTGTCCATCCTCTCCAGAGCCAGACACAAAAATAGACACCCTTCTCTTCTCTGTCTGTGCATTAGAGACCCACAGAGATCAGCTGACTGCTTGTTAGCTGAGCGTAGTAAATGGTAGTGGATGGGAAATGTTGGCATCGTCAGTCAAAAGTCTATCAATGGATCAGGTTCACGGTCTCGGTCTGTCCAGAAATAATCTTCCTCATCCTCGCACAACGTCAGCCATGGTCAATTTCGATTTTCTTTTAGGCCAAAGAGAGCTTTTATGTTGCTGCAGTAAATCACTACGCTGTCAAGAAAGTAGTTCCAGCTGTGTATCTGGCACAGATGCACAGCTGTAGTTATATCAATGCCAGTTAAGACCATCGAAAGTGAAAGGTGTATTTGATGACTTTCGATGGAGGTATGCTAACACTTACCATTCACCACCATTCATTGTGCTAAGCTAACTAGCAGTCAGCCAGTCTCGGTGGGTCTCAGCTCCGTAATGCAGCACAGAGGTGAGAAAAGTACCTGTCGTCTCTCCGTGTATGTGTCAGCTTCAATGTGCATCTGAACTTTTCTCTGTCTTAAGAAATTAAAATTCATATGAAAACACTTCATAAAAAAACTCACACCTCCTCACATTCTGTTTTGTAATGTCATTTCTCTCTTTACAGCTAAGAGAGCGAAGTCATACAGCAGTCTGATGAACATTCAGGACAAAATGAGCTGAAGTGGAACAGCGGAGGACGGCCCGCTATCACTTCCCTTCTTCCCTTTTTGTACTAAAAAACTCAAACCTGGGGGGGATCTGTCTTCTTCCGTGCCTGAGCTTGACTCACTTCCGTGAGCAGACCTAAATACCAGTCCGTATTCAGAGGACGTCAAGAATCTAAATAAATGAAACACCGAAGGACAAATGCACTGGAAAGTTGATTGTACATTTGCTTTAATACCCCACACATGCACATGGTTGTTAAATTGTTTGATTTTGAATGAATTTGTATTTTACATTATGTTAAATTCAAGGACGCGCTCCTGAGTTTCAACCAGATTTAACCTGTGTAACTAATTTATGAGCAATTCTGTGACAGCGATGACCACAGCCCTTCTGTCCCTCCTCTCAACATGCTTACACTCCTCAGGTGGTTCCGGAGTGCATCCTGCAGTCTGAGACACACAACTGTCACTAGACGCCTCAGCGAGTGGCTCGGGTGCATTTTGTGTGTGTGTGTGTGTGTGTGTGTGTGTGTGTGTGTGTGTTTTTGTGCGTACACGCGCAAGTGAGTTAATGTGCGTATGGGGTCTATTTATGGGTTGAGAAATGGGTTTTCTGGTCTCTAATGTATGTCCAGAAGAGAGCTGCAAAAAGGAAGCACTTGATGCCCATTAGTGGTAACATGTATCTGGTGTAAGAAGGGGTGCACATCACTAGAATGTGTGTGTGTGTGTGTGTGTGTGTGTGTGTGAGTGAGAGGGGGGTTATATATAAAGATGCAACACACAAAATGTAAGTCGTAAGAGCACTCTAAGGTGTTACCTGTGTCCCCCAATCAGTGTTTTTGTGGTTGCATAAAGCTTTTAATGCTCTTTGTTGCTAGTCTGGACTGATGTTAATTTGTTAAGGGGTTCTCATAGTTTATAATCGAGAGGAGTAGCAGTGCACTGTGAAGTAATGTACGTCTTAATATTGAATGCATAAGCCCGAATAAATGAATGCATATCAGAAAGGAAGGATTTACTTCTTAATTCACTTTTTTTCCGAGGCAAAACCCGGTTTTACTCCAATAAATAGTAGAAAAGACAGTATCGAGCTTGTTTTCCATCTACATCCTGGCAGTTCTGCATATAAAAATAATATTTTAGAATAGTACAGCTCTCTGAACTGTTCCGCGCGTAAAGTATGATTCTGTAGGTTTTCTCTCGTAATTTATTCACAGTGATTGTCATGATACTTGTTGCTCTACCTCTGCATAAAGTCTTTCCTAGGAGCAGCGTCTGCGGCCCCTCCTGCGGTAAATCTGTTCCCCGCACACAGGACCGGCCCTTGTTCTCCGGTTACGTGGCCCCCCTTCTGTTTCTTGCAACGAGGCTTTTCTTCCGTCATTAGCAGCTAATCTAAATATGGGATAAAGATACTTGGCCGAATAATCGCAGCAACACATCCGTTAAACTCCTTTGGCTTTTTGGTCTTATGGAGCGCAGCCACTACAGCGCTGGCCGTCAGCGCCTCTAAGACTATTACCGATATGCCGAGTCATATGATCCGGTTGCGGCCAGCAGCAGCAGCAGCAGAGCGGCTGAAACACGCTGGAGCTCCCGCACAGGCAAGTGCGTTGGAATGACAGCTTTGATTCCCGCTAAGCTCCGGTGCTTTTCCGAGGCACGGCGGGTCCTTAAGCAGGGCTGAAAGTCAAGAAACATTGCCGGGCTGCTGAGCTGCTCGCCGGGTTAAAGTGGCCCGGAGGCCGCCGCCACGTGACGGAGATATCCGATGGAGAGCTGGCCCATTCACTTATTTATCAATGAAGTAAAACCACATGCTTAATACGAGATCATAAAAATCCTGCCATAAAGGGAGCAAAATGGACCAATCATAATTGAGAATGACTCGTTTAGCAAGCAGCCTTTGGATTCCCAGGTGATGCACTGTAAAAGCTGATATGTTAATATTAGAATACACCGAAAATATAAGACGCTGGTCTCCTTAAACATTAGTCTTAAAAAATATCCTCCATTATAGAAAGGACGAACAAAAACACTTTAATAATGTGTGCCTGACATGGTATTTGTTTGCTAAAAGAAAATGACAGATAATACAATCCATATTATGGGGTGGGGGGGGGATCCACAACATATAATTTTACAATTATTTTTTTTTAATTTTACAAGTTAAGTAAGAGGTCTCCCACTTCTCCTTTTAGTTCATTGTCAGAGGAGAGTAACTGAACCAGAATCGGCTTTCCAATATTTCTGTAATGTCACAAGTTGTGCATTTACAGGACCGCCTCTTAAAAACTGATGTTAACTGGAAGACACCCTCCTGGTGTCAAGCTATCACTCTGCACTGTCAAGCTCAATAACAGCAGTAAGAAGAAACACTTCAAGTTCACTAAAACTACTAAACCTCTAACCTTTTTTTTTTTTTGTTTTCGAACAAATTCAAATTGTTCGAGTTGTGTTCAAGTAAGATCAGTTCATCAGGGTGTCCAGTATTCTGTGGTCCTGCATCACGTTCATAGGAAGGCTGATGTTGTGCGTCAAGGTTATTGAAATGTTCATTGGCTTCTAGCTTAACGTGGTTACAAACTGAGTTTAGAACTCCCTCTTGTCACATCAACTATAGAGTTGTAGGCCTACAAGTATAAATCTAAAATAAGCCATTGTTTTCCGTCACGGTCTCGGGTTTGTAGAATGATTTCATCCAATCATTTTAACATGAGATAGTAAAAACACTTAAGAATGTCCAAACAATGGTTAGATGTGTAACTAATAACTTAATTCAACACTGAGCAGTTATCGGTAGTTTGTGGAAAGATTTTTATGAATGGCCGACCTTGAATTCTTTGAAGAAAAAAAAAAAAAAAAAGCACATGAAAACGATAAAAGCAGGCTGTGTTTTTTTTTGTTTTTTTTTAAACAAAAAAATCTTTGGTCCCTAAACATCTCATTATCTTGTAAAAATGAGGGAGAAGAAGAAAATTAGCTCTTTTGATGTGATTTCTAATAACCATAAAGCTTCACCTTCAGTCCATTATATGGGCTAATTCAATAGAAATAAGGCCAGTTTATAATAAACACAAGCAGTTGATTGACTTTCTCATTTTTCTGACTGCACGGCTGCAAAACTAAAATCTCAGCCGCTTAATACCGCGCATAATTATTGTGCACCTAATCCCCTCACAATGAGCTTTGTTTAAAAAAAAAAAGACAGAAGAATAATTCAGTTAACGTGGACGAAATTAATATACATTTATAAACTGACTCATAACCAGATCTGGACTGCTTGCTCCACTTCTCCGTCGGATTAAAGCGGAAAAATGTGCTGAGGATTTTGTTCAAGCTTTATGGAAAACTATGAAAATCTCTTTTATTTTTAAGATGACATTGCACAGCGGCCAAAAATGTCAAAATGCATTAAGAACTGACAGCTTATGCACACTTTGTCAAATCGTAACATGCTTTGCAAAGCTTAAATTTGATAATTAAGCAATGTTCAAATACTTGTACTGTATCAAGAGTCTTTGTTTTCAAAGGGTTTTCAACTTTTGAGAGCCACGCTAGAGTAAAATAAATGTTAGATTAGTTTTGAGTGGCAGAAATCTTCCCTCAGACCTTGATCAGATTGGGAAATGAAGCGGCCTCCGCTGCACAAAGACCGTAAGGTCAATTTATTTACAACAATAATTACATCCAGTGAAACACATAAATAGATATTTATCTTTTCCTCAAATGTTCCTCATTCTCTCTCAAACTTGACGGTTAAAAAAAACTGAAGATTTTGAAGTGATATTGCAAAGAACTGTGTCTGTTTACAACCTGGGAGAGGGCAAAACTCTCTTTACCTTGAAACAAGGCCACTACATTTCATAATAGATAGAAGAGTAAAAGTACTACTCCTCATGTTGTTTTTCATTTGACCTTCGATTTTCCTTTCATTTTTTTATTTTTTTGGTTAAATTACTATTTTGCTGCTCCTTGACAAGGTCACGCAGCCCCTTCCAGATTACAGACCCCAAATTTGAATGCCGTCCTTCACTCATTCAAGTTCATCCCATGTTACGAAGCAGCAAATACCTCCTTCTTTGCGCCAATATTAAGAAACTGTTAGTTAAGGCTTAAGTTGTTACGCAACCCCCAACAACCATCAACAACACGCTAAGCTGTCAATTAGTTAACTGGCTGAAGGTCAGGTTTAGATTATGCACCTCTCAACGCCCGGGCGATGAATATGATGCTTTGTTGAACAAGGAGTAAACATATGCTCCTGGGGGTAGGAATTAGCGCACACACACACAAACACACAAACACACAAACACACACAAACACACAAACACACACACACACACACACTCTCTCTCACTGCAAGAGCATATACAGAGAGAATGGGGCTTATTATACACCTGCGAGTGGGGTCAAAGTCTGTCAATCCCTAGATTATGGTATTATAATAGATTATAGAATCACTCTCTAATGGCAGTCATTCAGTTTGTAATCTCAGCAGCTTGATGCAAAAGCACTCAGCGTTCCAGCTAAGGGTCTGTTGAAAATAAGGCCTTTTCCTCATTCACCCCCCCCTCCCCCATATCCCCCTCCTCTCACCCCCTTTCACAAAGGTCTTATGACAAGTCAGCTGTTAGTGACATCACAGATGCTGGATCATATGTCAGAAACCTTTGCAGGCTGACTTACATCCCTTCAGGCTCAGTGGCAAAGAGACGGAAGCAGAAGGCCACTTGAGGCCAAAGGAGCAATGAGGGTGCCTGGGGGTGGGGGGCAAGGAGGAGCACCGTGAGGGCCGGCAGCAGGCAGGGAGTGTAAGGGGGGGGGGGGGGTGCTTGGGTTGGTAGGGGGGCTCTCTTTTAGAGCAGGAACATCTGACCCGTGTTTATTTATGAGGGCAGCTTGAGTGCCCATCTTGCCATCATCTTGAGGAGACGGTTATCATTTGTGATAAATCAGCAGGAGTTTTCAGGTATTATACAAGGCAACAGCGCCCTCTAGAGGTATCTTCTGACATTAAGCTGAAACGGAGGCTGCTTCATATTTGAATAATTGAAAATAAGAAAGGATAAATACAGCTTCGTCAATTATTATATCACAACTTTTATCGTTGTCATTTTTTCCACTATTTATCCTTTTTTTATCATGCTAGCTTTGCAGCTTCGGGTTTTGTTTATTTTGGGTTTTTTTTTAAGGGGGGGGGGTCATTCTGTAAAATCAAGAGCATCCCAACAGACCTTCTCAGAATCAGATGAAGTTTTTTTGTGCAATAACCAAAGTATATTGAACGAGTTGGTGCAATTGCCCCTCCATACAAATAATCATTATCAGGCTCTAGAAGTGTAGAATTTGCCTTTTTTTTTTTTTTTTTTTTTTTACATTTTGTGTCATCATTCCAGCATTTTCAACCGGATTTTGACACCGTTAAGCACCTGAGGGTCTGTAAATCTGCGTAATATGGCTTAATTATACACACTAAAGTTATCATATAAAATAATCTGGTGAATCTCAAGGAGTTCCGGTAGGAACTTTTTTCAGAATTGGTTGATTTAATGCTGAATGAACTTTATATATAAATAAATAAATAAATAAATAAATGAATAAATAAATATACATATATATATATATATATATATATATATATATATATATATATATATATATATATATATATATATATATATATATATATATACAGAAAACATATGTCGCATTTTTGAAAACTCCAGACATGTTTGAATTAAAGTTGCGGGTCAGATCCCAACGTAGCATGAAACCAATAAAACGTGTTTTGAAACGCGCATTGAAAATATTTACTGAAAGTAACACATACGGTATGTTGTCCCATTACTTTTATTGATTTTGAAACTTGCAGCCAGTAGATGGCAGCACTAAAACGTGTATTGTCAGCCTTGTAGGCCTACTCTTTTTTCTTTTTTTAAAGAGTATGGCAACAAATGCTTTCGTAAAATCCTAATGGTGCAAAGTAAATCTGTGTCAAATGATGAAGGGTTGTATTACCTGTCGTTGAGGCATCGTTATGGCAAGAAATATAGATATGATATGGAAAAGTCATGAGGCTTTTTTTCTGAGGTTTCTATTAAGCTCGTAAAGCTCCTCAACAAACATGGCAGCACAAACTCTGGCGTTTTTATCAAGTTTTATGTTGAATGGAATTTTTATAGGAAAAAAAAAAAGTCTCTCGTAAAAAGAAGCTATTTCATAAATTCCCACTTGTTCATTTTCTTACTTGCTACTTATACTGTATGTGGTGACTGACCCGAAGAACTGTAGAAATTCCCAGCTTTCAAGAGGTACTTAAAGGCAGCACCCGGGTGCGTCTAGTGGTTCGGTCGTCATGACAACGATCACCAAACCTGCTGCCTCGACACAATAGTGTCTCTTTCCGCTAGGCTAATAATTTCATTCATAATTTTACACAGTTCCTTGTAAATATGGAGGATGCTGAGAAGGAACCAGAGGAGGCGCCTGAACCATCAGAGTTGACCGGGAAGAAAGAGCCTCCGAACGGGTAACTCCACTGGCCAGAACCAGCTAGTTCAGTGTCGATCGTGTGAGCTAGACGGCTAGTGCTTACTCTTCCTGGGATAACAGGCACAAGTTATAATGCATATTTTATGTTTTATTTTGTTTTATAGTTGTCTACTAAATACAAAAATCTACTGTTACTATCACTTTCAGGGGCTCCACGCAGGAGTTGGAGAGCCAGGCTCAGGGAGGGGAGGATGGTGAAAAGGTTGGCTTAGTTCCACTACACCTCCACGCCCATCTCTCCTTTAATTTCTAAATTGAAAGCAATTAAAATCAAACACAAATGAGGAAAAATGAAAATGTTTTTAACAATCACTCCACGATGTGTCCCGGGGTCAACAGCCAAGTTTATCTGAAATGATGTAACTTGAGTATTTATTTTTTATTTGTAATTTTATATGTATTGATTGTGACACATTCAATATTTACCAGGATGAATAATAGACAAACAGACAATGTGAAGTAATGTGTCAGATTTATCGACATTAAAAAAGAATCTAATCTGATTCCGAGTTTCATAACCTGAACCTGATCTGTCCTCTTGTACGTGAGCCGGTCATTCCTCCGAGGATCACCAACCTGCAGAGGCACTTGCAGACTTCAGTGACCAACATCCAAACTGCAACTGATGCTAAAGAATCAATGCGAAGGACAGAGTTGGAGAAAGCTCGCAGAATGAGGTTTTTCTTCCCACGTTATTCTTGTGTTGCCTTAAATAACACACCAAACCTACCATCCTCACCCGTTTGTCTTACTTCCATCTCTCTGCGCCGCCTTCTTTGTCCTCCTCAATCCAGAGTGGAGCGTCTGGAGACGGATGTAAAGTCGAGCAGAGAAAAGTTTGAGGAGATTCTCCGGGGTTTTATCCTGGCCAGTCAGAAGCGGGTCCCTCAGGAGCTGCAGGAAGCCCTGAACAAGCAGCAGCAGTTGTGTGAGGAGCTCCTTGAAGACAAGAGGAAAATCATCAAAGACTTTCAACAGGTGACCCTGCATCTAATGATAAAACCCATTTCCTCTAACTGACAGAATGATGTCAGTCTCCAGGTCAAAGACCAGATTTATTTGTAGTAACATGAGGGACAAGATGGGAAAATAATACTATAAATGTTAGTAACAGATGCCGTCTAATGGCTGTTGTAAGTATGGGGCCACAAAAGTAGGAAGTCACATGATGTAGATAAAAAAGTCTGTATGTGGAGGTGGAGGGAGCGTTGTAGAAGCAGGAGACTCTGCTGTGTAAGTGTGTGTTTGCTTCCACTTCACTGTATGAGGACTTGTTGTAGATTTCCTACGTTGTCTGACCAGGAACTGAAGTGTGGAGACGATCGCTATGTGAAGGACTTGAGAAAACAGGGGGAGGAGCTGGATCTGATGATGGAGAGGATGGAGGAACAGATCCAAACCCTGACAAAGGCGTACAGGGAGGAACTGGCCCAGATTGAGGTAGGCCGCGTCAGGATTATGACCTCAGCGCTGAAGTGCTGTCGTGATCTTTTAGCAGATGTCGATCAGAAATCAATAAACTATCCAAGCTGTGCTACGGCATAAAGAAGAAAAGAGAAAATTAGATCAGTTTTAATGGCCTTGGCTATTTGTTCGACGACTGATTTGAACTCATTTCTTTTAAAGCTTTTGGTGGCCTGAGGATAAAATGTGTATCTGGACTCCTCTCCTGGTTTGAAACAATAGCTGTGCAGCCGCAGACCCTCAGGCAGGAGCCTGCTGAATGATCCCACCTCTCACTTAAAGACTGTTAGAGCTCCTCGGCTGTGAATGACCATTATCTTTCAAATCACTGTTGAAGACCCATTTGAATTCAAACATTCCTTCTTAAATCACCTGTGGTGGTGATTTTACAGATTTACCGTCCTCTTTACTTTCTTCTTGCCCGTTTTTCATTTATTTCAAGCCATTTATTGTTGTTTTTTTATGTGTAAAGCTCTCCTTATTTATCTGACTTTATAGGAAATTTATCCTCTAAAATACCATATTAATGAGGTTATATACAGACTTTCTGTTGAATCTGTCAACAATTTTACTTGCTACCACAACTTCTCCTCTTGTGTTGGCGCTAGCTAACCTTAGCTCCTGTGTCCCTGACAGAGTGTTTACCTGCAGGGGCGGGACATCTTGCTCACTAAAGACCACACAGACTGGGATCAGTGCCTGAAGGACCTCTGGGACAAACAGGTCAGGACGACTGAAATAAGAACTTTGCACGTTTCATCTTTGTGTCTAATGATATACAATCTATTTCTAGCAAGAGCGGCTGAAGCAGAGGAAGAAGACAGTGGAGGAGTACGAAGCAAAACTACACAATATGACGATGAATCCGGCTGAAAAGTACAACAAGATCGAGTACAACACAAAGTTTCAGGTATTCGAATACGTGTCTGTGGCGTTGGTTTGGTTTTTGTTTAGTTTTTCTGTCAGAAAACTACATGGATTCATTTTAGGATCAAATTCTGCATAGCAGCACCTGGTGGGAGTGTAAAGTTTTTATACACTTCCACATTCTACTCCTCGTACATCGGCCAGTTCATCTCAAGTTTAGTCAAAGTCACCTTCAGAACCCAGTGATGGGAAGTTTTTAAAGCAGTGTATTAAGATTCATCTGCTGAAAAAAAAAATCTTTGCAAAAAAATCCAAATATATCAGATTTCAGCACCTGGCTCTACAGAGCAGGAGTGCGACTGGCTCACCCCCTGGGTGCTGCCCTCGGGGTTTCATCTAGTTTTATGACCTTGCCAAGAATGAAAACAATGTACTCCAAAATAGAAAAAAAAAAAACAGTCTCGAATGTCCCATCTTTGCTTTTGTAGGTTTTGGAGCGGGAACATCAACAGACGTTAGCCAATGGAATGATCATGAACATAAATCATATAAAGCACAAAGAGGACAGAGAAATGCACAACCTGGCCCATATGAAGAGCAGGGCTATCAGGTAGTACACGCACACACACACACACACACACACACAGTTAAGATATATTTACAGTGTTTCTGGGTTGTGTTTCAGTCTGCAGACAGAGGTCAAAAACCTCACCGCCAAGTGCATCAACCAAGAGAAACAACTGAAGAAGAAGAACGCGTGTTTGTCAGAGGAATACAAACGCAGCATCCAGCGGTACGAAGGCATGCAGAAGAAAATCAGGTGGGTCGAAACTGCTGATCAATTCATTTCACTTCTGTTTATTTCGATCATGGCAAGCAACAAGTTTAGCTCTGCGAGTCAGGATGATTTTAATATGGTGACTGTACCTTTAAGACTTATCTGGCTCCACTAAATTCGATGAGGAGTATCATCTTTTTTAAGAGCTGTTGCTAAATTGTGTTCCTTTCTGTATAGATGAAATATACTTGATGATTTTGTGAATATGGGCGGCGTGGCTCAGAGGTAGCGTCTAGCAACCGAAGGGTCGCAGGTTCGTTCCTCACTTCCCCCGGTGACCATGTCCAAGTACCCTTGAGCAAGATACTGAGCCCCTAACTGCTCCTGATGGCCCTGTGACGGACTGGTGACGCGTCCAGGGTGAACCCCGCCTCTCGCCCAATGTCAGCTGGGATAGGCTCCAGCCCCCGTGACCCTTAACTGATAAGCAGTACAGAAAATGGATGAATGGATTTTGTGAATATTTATTCTTCACAAAGGCACTTTGCGGTTGCTGATGCCAGGAAGTTTGAGGACATGTGGCTGATGATCGAAGCCGAGGTGAAGCAGCTCGTGGAGAGGGCTACGGTTATTGACTCTCTGATCTGCAAGAAGCACCTGGGTGTATCCTGGGAGAGACCTCACGTGGTCTTCGCCGTCCAGCCTCAGAAAGAGACTGGCAGAGTCACCCACCGAGCAGCCTTCCAGATGTTTCCAGCTGTGGACAAACCTACAGACACGCAGAAGAGCAGGACGGCGGTGCAGAGTGAGAGTGAGGAGAAGATATCGACGGAGACCATGAAGAAGCTGATGGAGCTGCTGTGTGACGAGTCGGTGAGCGGCAAGTGTACATACTGTATATGTGCGTGTGTGTGTGTGTGTGTGTGTGTGTGTGTGTGTGTATATGTATATATATATCTTAGGAAGAGAAGAAAACAAACAAACTCAACCTGCCTGAGAAGGAAGAAGTAGACTTCTCTATGCAGGCCTTTCTCCACTATTCACCTGTTGACTCTTTACATCTTGATCTAATGTCACGGCCGGTGTTACATGTATGCACACATACACATTTACTAGACTTTATCTCTTAGGTTTGTCCGCAACAGTGGAAAAACAGTGTATTTTAATAGAATTGAATTAGAAAGTATGTTTTGAGACATGTTATTAAAGGATATTCTTTATGTAAAAGCTCAATGAGGAGCTCCATGTCATTGGTTCGAGTCTGTACTTGTTGCCTAGTAACCACTGATGAGGTATCCCTCCGTCTCCAGTCTTTCATTAAAATGACTTTCTCGTTTTCATATTTCCAGGTAAACAAGAGTGGAATCAAGACTGTGATCTAATTTTTGGGGGGGAGAAATTATATTCACGGTAGTTTCAGTACAGTTTCATGACTTGAGTGGATTGACCTCATTTTCTTTCCGGCAGATTAAAGAACATCTTGTTCTTTTCTCAGGGATTCTTGCTGGAGGACAAACTCCTGCAGCTTCTGGCTACCACGGAAACAGATAAACAGACTCTTGTGAAGCTGGGCTCTCTCCTTCATGTGAGTCCTGTCACTTTATCACAGCCTTCACTCGACTTCTTCAACCAGTAAAAATGCTCATGTCTTCTTTTCAAGTCTCTGGGCCTGGAAGAGGAGGATCTGCCCAAGTTGGCTGATTTCTTATTAAAGTTTAAACACCAGGAGGCAGAGCAGACTGAGGTGAGGAGGAAGAGGAGGAGGAGAGAGAAACAGGAGGAGACGGAGGAGAATAGATCCTCCGTGACATTTCCCTGTGGACAAGTTTGTGTGATTGACTTCTTGTCAGCTGCAGCTGCTGTTTCTGTATTCGATATGTTCTCTGCCCGCAGGATATTTATCCTGAGTCGGCCGAGGGAGGTGAGACCAGCTCTGGATCGAGTCTCACCTCGAACCTCATCCACCCCAACCATGTTCTACCAGCTCTCAAGAGTTTCCTGAGGCATCGCAGGTTAGAAGAAAAATATCCAGGGTTAGAGCCAGAGGTTCTTCCGGGGCGGGGAGGGGTCCACTTAGCTAGCAGGGAATGTTCCACCGTAACCTACAAGTTCTGATGATGTCAAAGAAAATGTTGAATCTAAAACTAAAGGGATGTTTTGGACTATTGGTTTTATTTCATCATGAAATAATTAAGGTAATCTATCTATGAATGCTCAATGCTTTCGAAGAAGAAGCTCCGCCTCCCGGCAGCCTAGTTCTTGGAGCGCCAAAGAGCAGGAAACCTACTGGAAGAGTGTGGGCGACATTATCTCTGAGGACAGAATCAAACTCTGGGACGCAGCGGAGAAGACACTAAGAAAGTACCTGTAGGTAACACACATGCATACGTGCACACACACACACACACACGCGCGCGCGCGCTCACACAGCAGGTAATGTTGTCTGTCTGTCATCACCAGCTCGGTCCTGACAGAGATCTCTGACATCATCCCTGAGACTCAGAGACTGAAGCAGCAGAACGCGGAGCTGCGGCGGCTGCTGCAACAATCTCACAACCCATCAGGACATGAGAATGTTTCAGGACCGAATAAATCAAAAAAATTAATAAATTAGCTGATGGGCTAACATCAATGTTGAGAAGATTTCAACCCATTTAATAGACTGTTTGTTTATGGATTTTAAGACATTTTATAGAGACAGTGCAGATTAAATTGAACAAAATCATCTTCAGTTGCTAAAGGAACATCTTCAGAACTTTGAAGTATAAATGTTTCCTTTCTTTCTCAATGGATTTTTCATCATTTATGAATCAACTTGGTTCCTGAGTAAAATGATTTCCTTGGTAAAATAATGTTTTTACATCATATTATGATTGCAGTTTTTATTTTTACATCTCAGAGTAAAATTAAAAACAGGTGGACTGACATCAGCGTCACTGGGTTTAAAAGGATATGCAAAAGAATTGGAGCAAAAAAAGTTGTTGAAATTTGCCCCACAAATATGCGCATATTAGAGTGCAGTGTGGTTCAGTTAAGCTGGACTTGGAAAACTCCTCTGTGGTTGATATTTTTGGACTTTAATACATGCTTATGTTAAAAAAAAAACCCACATAGCTTATCTTAACTTTTAGTTTTTTTTAAAAATATCTTTGCATGTGAAAATTAAACGTAAAAATATTGGTAAATCTTGTGTTTGTATTTTGTTTAACAAAGTTGTTTTTTTTTCACGGTCATCATCTGCTCTCAGACCCTCGACCACTGAAACGTAAAGTGGTCGCAGTGCGTTGTTCTAGCCAGCGGTGTTGAAGAGTTTACGGCCGATCTCTGAAGGCAGAGAGAAGAAGAGCAGAGAGAGGAAAAGCGTAACCAGCGCTACGGCCACCAGCACGCCGCACTGGAGGCCGTAGCGTCTCCAGACCAGGATACACGTCGTCCTCAGGGGGCTCAGTGCCCAAGACAAGCTGGCGCTGGGTCGACTGCAAAGAGACAGATTACAGAGAAAACACGAAACTCAAAAATGTCGTCCGCTGACTTCCATTTATTTCAAATTGCCAAAACAAAGGAAAAAAATTATTGCACACATTTTTAGTTTATTTTTCGGGAGGTGTATAAATACAGAAAATCATTGTTAAAAACAGGCAAGTTTAGTGCAAACATCAGTGAAACACAGAATCACAGAGACTGCAACACAACAGGGCAAGCACAGGCAAGATGGAAAAAAGGGGGATAATCAATGGACACTACAAACATGGGGGGCAGAGACATCTTTACCACTCAAGAGCACTTGAATCACTTCCCCGTTACATCATCTTTATGTAAAAGACAACAAGGGTTTTGTTTTTGTTTTGTTGAAAGACAGTCATGCCAACACACACGACCTCTCCGGGTCACACTGACGCATGCATATTTAAGGATTTCCTCACAATTGTGTGCGACACCAAACGGTGAGTTGTAGAGAATTAACACAAAAATACGAGAGCATCCGTGTGTATGTGTGTGTGTTTGTGTGTGTGTGAGAGAGCCCAGCTACCTCAGACCCAGTCAACGTTAAAAAAAAAAAAAAAAAGGTCAAATCCACTGCTGAGAATCGTCCGAACCAAGTCTGGCTTGGTTTGTTTCAATGCAAAAGGTTAAACACAGCTTACTTCATTGTTTTTGACTTACTTCATCTTGTTCTAAATCTCATTTAATTTAAATAGGAAAATAGACATCTTTATTTCTGCTTTAGCTTTATTAATCTTGTAGTGTGCAAATGCTGCAATACTTGTTACAAAATATTGTTCATGTGTTCCCTCCTACCCCTAAACCACCAGTATTGTAGCAGATACAGGAAGAAGTCTGAAATCAGGTACCATGCAACTGTCTGACACCTCCCAGTGCTCCTGAATGAACATCACCCAATAAAACAAATAAATTAAAGGATAAAGAAACATTCGTTGTCATCTGACATTGCTTGGTTTTTTTTGTTTTTGTTTTGTGAGTCCAGATGTTAGAATTGTTAAGCGTGGATAGAAGTTTCTCATGAATCAGGGGGGCAAAACAGTCATTTGTGGTATTTCCTTCGCCTTGCTTAAGTGGAAGGTGGCGAGCTGAAGATCAGAATGGATACTGAAGGAGAACATTAAAGGTGGAGTCTGTAGCATTTTCCTTAAAAAACAAAATGTAGAGTTTTAAAAAATTAATCTGGCCGTGTCATCCCTCATGGGCCTCTAGACGTGCGGTGGTGACTGTGTCTCTGCCTGTATTTTAATGTTTTTCTGTTGTTGGTTTTTTTTACATTTTTGTCAGGATGTTTCTGCCCCCCCACCCCCACCCCACACACACACACATTGGTGGTGTGCTTTACCAAGCAGCTGGCATTTCGCTTGGCTTGGCCTCGCCAGTGTTTTGCTTGTGCTAACTGGTGGTTGGCTTGGTCTAGCTAACAATTAGCATGTGCTAGCCGGTTGTTAGCTTTTCCTAGCCAGTGAATTATGTGTGGTAGCTGGTGTTGTGCTTGTCCTAGCTGGTGTTTAGTTTAGCTTGGTTGATCCAGGGTTTTGCTTGTGCTAACTGGTGGTTGGCTTGCTCAGGCTGGCATTTAGCTTGTCATAGCCAGTATTTAGCGTGTGCTAGTTGGGGGCAGGTGATTGCAGGGCTGGTTGGTGGTATTCATGTTGTCAGGGTTGGGGGGGGGGGGGGGGTACGCTTCTTGTGCCGTTGATTCCAGGAGGAGGGGCCCAATCTGAACGAATGTTATATTAACAAGCGGCAAACAAACCATGCTACAGACTCCACCTTTTACACTTTCTCTGAAGCCTTTCCCTCCCTTCCTGAGGTCATCAGATTCCAACCTCCTCCCATTCATCCATTCCTCCATCTTTCTAGCTGGCCAGCTCCCCCTCCGCCCCTCCCTCTCCTCTCCTCCCAGCAGTCCTTTAGGCCCCCAGTAGTTTCTTGACAAGGTAGCCCGGCATGCTGTAAAGGAAGAGCCCCAGCATGATCAGCAGCAGCAGGGCCAGCACAATCTTGATGATTAGCCACTTGTAGCGGTTGCACACTAGGTAGCGGATGGCTTTCAGCGGGCTCAGGAACCACAGGAAGGTGGTGTCAGGGCGACTAGATGGGTAGAGGGGGGTGGGGGTTGGATAGAGGGTGAATTCATGGGGGGAGAGGGTTAGGAGGGTTGAATGGAGAAAAAGGGGGAGTAGAAACAGCAATAGCTGGTGTTAGTAAATCATGTTGCATTTGTAAGTGTTTTCATGTTCAAACTCCATTTTGCTATTAGTGTTTCAGAAGATCACATCAGAGGCTACAACAAGAAACATGAACATGAGTGAATGTGGTGATGGTTGAATGAACGGCCAGCTGCTTGAAACATTGACATTGCACTGTGTTTCTGCAAGTTTTAGGGTTGCTCTCCTTGAATCCTGTGAACACAGCGCCTCAGGACCTTCACATCAGTGTCTCGAATGAGCGTTTTAAAATTTGCAGCATTTGTTTGCGACCCCCCCCACCCCCACCCCAGTCTAACCACCAGCGCCGAGACCCTTGCTGCAGAAGTAAGTGCAAAGATGCTTTTTAAACAATAACCTGTACAGAACGGTGGTTCTGTTCTAAAACTGGTGTCAGCCACCACAGTTCTGTACAGGCAAAAGGCAATGACTAATCTCTTACAGCTGCAGTAAATCTCATGTACTTCATGACAGTTTACTTTCTTCACAGTTTTAACATGCATGCACACACGTGAGGCGATGACGTGTCACTTCTTGAAAATTGGTGGCTTCGACATGAATGCAAAAATTGCATCTTTTTCCAACTTTTTGCAATGAAACTGCCGACTCTTTTTGACGAAATTGTAGGAATTTTGAAAATATGCAAGCCAGCCCCTGCGTATTATGCGGTCTCATTGGTCGAGTAATCGCTGAGGTATTATCACGAGGAGAAGAGTGCTACGTCAGCAGCTGTCCAGGGTTAATCCAGCATTTCTAGCAGGGGTAGGAACAGACTAACAGGGCCGGGTACTGAAGGTTCAGTACTTTTTAGCACCGACCAAATAACTTCAGTTATACAGAGCACCAAAACATTTTTAAATTTAGTCAATTCAGTGCCAACTGTTGGTACTAAGGAGTATTTTTCATCAGGTTTAGCCTGCACACACACACACACACACACACACACACACACACACACACACACACACACACACACACACACAGAACAGACGGCAGTCAGAGCTACTGTACTGGCTTGGTAACACCTCTCCCAGAAACAGAATAGCCTTACATATTTTAAAGACTTATTTAAACTTTTTCTCTTTAGGTTTTCTTATACAAAAAAACCCCAAAGAAAACAAAGCTAACAGCTGCTGTCTGCTGTTATTTTGCATAACATCTGGATGCCAATGAGAATCAGCTGTTGCAGGAATTATGAACCCTCTTTGGTGCACATGCAGCTGCTGGTGTCAGCTTGCCAATGCATAAAGCAGCTCCACATTTGCACAGTTAGTCACTTATGATGTGTGATGGTGCAAAAGACACACCAGAGGTCACAAAGACATCTATCACTGAAATAATAGAGGAGGAATGGAAGTGGTGGAAAACAAAAACAAAAACAAAACAAAAAACAACAGAAAATCAATTTGATGGGATAGAAGAAGTTGGTACTACATTTAGGAAGCGGAGAGAGAGGAAGAGGAGGGGGTGAAGGCTACCAGCTCATCAGGCCCCCAGCATCTTCTTGACCAGGTAGCCAGGGATGGAGTAGAGGAAGAGGCCCAGCATGAGCAGCAGCAGGATCAGCCCCAGAGCCTTGAGGATCAGCCAGCGGTAGTTGTGCCAGATGAAGTAACGAATGGATTTCAGAGGCCCCAGAAACCACATAAGGCTGGTGTCTGGGCGACTTGGGGGGGAGGGGGAGGGGGGGCACAGGAGGGAGGGGGGAAAGAAGAATGCAAGTGGAGGTAAAACACAGAAAAGAGTAAGGAGGAAAGGGAGGGAGGACAGTTAAAGAAATGGCAGGAGGAGGAGAAACGAGTGTGAAGTGTCAGTGTAAAAGTGACCTTTTGACACTGAAGAAAGCAGCGAAAAGGTTTCAACTATGAAATCTTGACCATGAATTTAAAAATTTGGATGCAGTATGAGACAGATTATCCTGCTCCACCATCACACAACGGCAGGTGGCAGAGTAACAGTGGTTCCGTGTCATTGTCAGGCTCATCAACTATCGTTTGGAGGACTTACTTTGGTTTCTCCAGTGGATCCGGCTCATTTCGTCCCAGTCCCACGGGACTTTTCTCTGCCTCCTCGGCTGTCACCAGATGAAGCTCGGCCTCGACTTTACCCTGCACCGACAAACAGGAATCATTTATCGCTGTCGCAGTGTGCTTGACTTTGGTGAAATTAAGTGTGAGTCTATTCATGTCGCCAGGACCCCCCCCCCCCCCCCAAACAAAAACCAAACTTAATGATCTATCAATGATCTCTTCGTCTCCGCCCACAGGCGCGAGAGGAGGCAGCTAAATAATCAGACAAATGATTCCAGACGCTGTTTTACTCAAGACACGCAGGTGGGATTTAACCTTCATATCACCTGATGTCATGATGTCATCACATCATATTGGTTGCTGTTATATGGATTAACCTAAGGCCGTTTGTCTTGAGTGAAGTTCTGATGAAGACCCGCCAGTTGTCACATGGAGCAACCAGTCAGCTCTTTCTATCTTTTTCTGATGACTTTTTTATTTTTAGTTTATTTAGCAAAAAAAAAAAAAAGCTAACTTCAGTGTAGACGTGGACTCTGTACTGAATACGGTACAAAATCTAGACAGAAAACTTTAACAAGTGTCTCACCGTGAGCTCCATCTCGTCGTTCTCATCCCGGGCAACAAATGGCCACCATCCCTTAACTCTCTTCTGTTTGAAGATGGAAATGGTGGGCAGCTCCTGCTCATTCCGGATCATGTCGATGGAACACTGCTTTGCTGTCTTGGCCCCTCGAGGGAAGCGGTTCAGGTCCAGCTCAATTGCACCTGGGAAAGGTTAGATTTGACAGGGTCAGCGGGGATACTGTCAGAGTTCAAGTTCTAAAATCCTTCCTACTGGTTCTTACCCAGGAAGTCATCAGCGGAGAAGTGGTCGGCATCCCACACCTGCATCGTGAGGCGAGGAGGGATCTTGTACTCTGTCTCATCCCAAGAGAACATGGATTCTTTCTTGGAGATGACAATCTTCTCCTCCGCCATGAGGTAATCAAAGGGGAAGACGAAACGCCAGTTGAAGTTCCCCTCGCCAGTCAGAGAGTGGTAGTGAACGTCGGTGTCCTGCTTGTCCTCCTGCTGCCCTTTCAACCACCTGAAGGAAGGTGAGAGACAGGTGAGACCCTGGATCAGTGCGGGGCCGGCAGACTCAGCCTCAGGTTGACCTTTAGGATCATGGTTCGATGGTTTGGCATTAGTTTTGTTAACTGACAGACTTGCACTTGTCCCAACTGAATTTGGTTGTTGCATGTTTAACGTTCCGGTCTGCTAACAAGAGAGATGATGCTAATAGGTCAAAATCAAAACAAGTAGCGCCGAATCCCCAAAAAACAAATCAGATTAATGACTTTGTTTAAAAAAAAAAAAACAACTTAAAATCTGATTTGATGTTGAAGCTTCACGCTGTTTAACAAGCCATGCAAACACAAATGTTGCAGAAATGCACCCCCCCCCCCCCCGGGACATTCCACCGTTCTTATCTTCTTACAGCTATGATTACTTGCAAGGTTCTTAAATCACTGGTTTAAATCTAAACCTAGGACCAATGTAGAAGAGATGCATTTACAACTGATAAGTTAAATTTGCTCCATGTGGAAAATAAATGAATATGCTGGGAAACATTTTACATAGTGTACAACTGTAATGGATACCTTTGCTGCGTCGAGTACATTTTTTATGTACTTATACTGCACTATACTTTATATTATGGTGTTCTTATCTCATTTCATTATGATTGCAGGATATTTATTTGTGGAGAATTTTTTACTGCTACTTTTACTTGTTTCTTCTTTGTTGGTGAATGAGAGGAGTTGTTGGGACAGGACTGGGGTGAAAGTAGGAGAGCAAAGGGAACTTTTAACTCATTAAACAGGCCTGATACGAACCCAATCATAACCACTGGACTAAAAACTGTACTAACACTGGTTCCATCTCAAACAACAACCCAGATATTAGCTGTACTGCAAATACTGAGACGGTTGGAATACACAGTAGAGAGTAAAATGGGTTTATGATGATCCTGTGTGTGTTTCAGAGTTGTTTGAAGATGGAACCCTGTTTGTTACAGCATCATCTTGAAAGGATCAAATCCACAGGCGACAGCTGTCAGCTGAGGGAGAAGTCAGTTTGGTTAAGAGATGCGGGAGTGAGGAGGCTCCATAAAACTAGGAAGAGGAAAAAAATCAAAGACGCATTCCTCATGGCAGACACGGTGACGTGAGAAAAAAAAACCAAACTTAATAATTGTTGCCATATCTGGCACACAGGCCTGGCTTACTGAGGCCTTTAAGAAGCAGATCTACTGGGACATTATTAGCTCCTGCAAAGAGAAAATATCTGCCATAAAAAATGATCTGCACGTGACAACGTTGTTCTAAACAATGGAGTTTGCACCAACCCTGGCACACATGCTCTGTGTTTACAGACATCCATGCAACAGGCCCCCAAACTCCTGCAAAGGAATTATTGGTGGAAACATGGACATGACCAAACTGCAACCCCACCCCCCACCCCATTACTTCAAGTCTCCCTAACAACTCATAAGCAGTGTGTACATATTTAATATTACAGGCTGCACTCCACGGGAGTTCTAGTGGCTATTAAATGTTTTACTGCATATAAATTCTAATTAGGGAGAATTAAAGTGTTATATCTCTTTTGCGTGAAAGTCGCGCTTGAATTAGTTTTTAACCTTGGAAAAAATGACCTAAAGATCTTAACTCCAGAGGGGAATTAAAAAAAAGAAAAGAAAAAAAAAGTTTGAATTAATGAGCTACATTTTTTTCCGGAAAAAAAAGTTTAATTTTTTTTCTAACCTCAAAAAAAGGGCTGAAATCTTTATTCTTCCTATTCTTCTTCTTCTGAAAATAAATACATACAGTATCTCATTAATTCAGAAGAAAATCTAAGGTTTCTGTCCACAGGGGAATGCAATATGTAATAAACTCATTCAGGCCGTTAATTTTTGTTGTTGTTTTTTAAGGAAAACTCAGACTCAAACACTCAAAAGTAGACATTTAGAGAAGATATTCTATCAAACAAGCCATAGGTTTTGTAGATGTTACTATTTGAGTTTCCCGGAGAAGTCCAAGAATTTATTGTCTACGCCCGATAGAGTTCCTGCCGACTCCAAGGCCAAAGAAACGAATGAAATCCTTCTGTGTGGGCGCTGAGTGAAAGCCTTCATTAACCATAAGAGTGACTTCATCACTCAGAGGGGTTGATATTGTGTGGTCATGACCAGGTGATTTTCAATCTCTCATTAGTTTACAGCGTGCTGATTGGAGAGTTCCAGACAAGCAGGGGAACGTGCTGGATGGAAAGTTGAGAAAGGTAGCAGAACTGGGGGGGTGTTAAAAAGAAAGAGCAGGGGAGGATAGGTGTACGAGCCATGCGATGGAATCGTGTGTTTACCCCCTGACATAGATGTCAGACATCTTCTCTCCTGTCATGAAAGCATCGTCCTCTAGAATTACGTCATCAGTGTTCCAAATAACAACACGAAGTTCAAAGCTAGACATCAGCATTGACCAGAGAAGAGAAAAGAGGACGACAGACACAGGAGACACAGCACAAACAACACAAACACGCACACAGAAAAAATGGAAACAAAAACAAAACGAAAATGGTTAACTGCAAAAAAAAAAAAATCCACAACACACAGCTCACACCCACGGGACGCGGCATGATGGCTGCATCCCGCTGTACGTACCCCCTGACAAATATGTCACTGGACTTTTCCCCAGTGAAGTAATCATCGTCCTCCAGTATTACTTCGTCTGTATTCCAAATAATCACCCTGAGCTCATATCTGGTAAAGGGGGGGAGGAAGGAACACATACACACATACAGTTGGACTTATATACACTGGGATTAAGCTACAAATTCTATTAAATAAAAAAGACTAACCAAATTTACAGTAATTTGTAATTTTCTTAGATAGTAAAGGTAATATGTGACATTTCTTATCTTAAAATGACTTCAGTATTTTATTGTGCCGTGAACTTACAACTTAACTGTGTGTTTAAATGTAAAAACCAGAGAAATCTGTAATATCATTCAAGGTAACGATGTGTTTCATTTACCATTTCACCGGTGACAAACTTACTCGGTTTCCCTCGTCTTGAAAATAAGAGGACGGTTAACAATCACGGGTCACATAACATGGAAACTAATGAAACAATTATTTTCCTATACAACTACTTATGTAGAATAAATTCCCAACACAAGTTGTTAAAATAAATGTGATGAACAATTTTGTAACAATCTTCTGACCATATATATCATTCAGACGATTCAACCGGTGCTGAGCAACCAGTAATTCATTGACGGTCCCTAAGTGGACATTGAACAGCGAATATGAGGCAGTTGGTTAGCCGTTTTCTTACCGTCAACACTGAGTGAAAAAAGAGGAGAAAAAGGCACACGTTTCAGAGTGACTGTCAAATATTTAACTTGCAACTTCAACAGCACGTCTACTTCAGCTTGGGAGCAAAGCTGCTCAGCTGTGAATTCACCAGTGTATTCACTGCTAGTGTTAGCCACAGCTGTAGGAGTCCTGCCGCAAAAAAACAACAACACGTGTTTTGCAACCAAAAAAAGAAAAAATTCATATTAATTCAAAACCGCGGTCAGGGGTTAATAAAAGCACTAAATGGTGGCAGGCAGTGAGTTAAAACAAATGTATATGTTTGTTTTACTGATAAATTACAAACTAAAACAAAAACCTGTTTTTTTTTTCATGTCTAGATCAGTGCACATCAAGGTGGTTACGTTTAGCCCTTGATAGGCGCAAGCTAAGCAGCAACGCTAAAGCGAGTCATTTTCTCGGGTCGAGTTGCGGGGCTTATAGGCACGAGCCCAAGTGGGTTTGTAGGTGACTTGGTGGCAGATTGGACCAGGTACTGTTTTGCGGGCGGGTTTACAAAACTGGACCTGTGCAGGACTCCAGTGGGGAGTGGACTTATCGTAAGATAGCAGGTTACTGTTATGTTGGACTAGAACTAAATGACATCATACAACTAATTGTAACATGAGTAAAACTCCAGTTCACATTGCTCGTGAACATGATTTATCACTCAGATTCACCAGCAGTGGTCCTTGTTTTAACAGTGAAGACAGAAACAATTCCAGCAGCAATGATCCCATGCTGCTTCATACCATCACCAAACTACATCTTCTGTTATTATTTTGTTTCAGACCCCCCACGCCCCACCCCCGCACAAGCAGCCAGGAAATTACACATTAGCCCTTTAAAAACAGCCCGGTTTACCTCTTTGGTTTTCGTGGGGAAATGTCAATAGCAGGTCCAGGAGCAGGCATGTCCATAGGAAACATGTCCACCCACATCTCAATACGACCCTTTGATTACAAAGATATTTGTTAAAAGCAGTCCAGCTGATTACCTTGTCTCACGACAAACAAAGCAGCTGTTTCCTACCTGCTCGATGCCAGGTTTGTCAGGGTTCAGAAGGGGTCGGGTCTCTACGTGTTCAGGGACAAGCTTACAGCCCACTCTTGGGATTTCCTCCCAGTGGTTCAGCACCATCAGAGCTAAATGTTCCTCTGTCTGCTTCTTCAGACCTGTGGGATCAACCCAATGGAAGAGGAAGAAAGAGAATGCTGACATTGGGAAGACAGCATCCTAAGTAGATGAAAGAATACATATTTAAGTAAAATAAAATCTGGTTTTCATCAATCTATTTATGCTTATGAGTGCATAAAGGAGAAAATGAAAAGAGCTTTTGAAAGGAGATTAAATGCCCACTTCCACTATGGAAACAACAATGTTAACATTAAATATGCTTAAAACGTGGAAAATCTAAGACTACTAAGAGAATCATGTCGGCCATGCTTATGGTGTCAAGGTTAACGTTGGAATTGTGTCATTCACACCATTTTCATCCTCAATCTCCGTAGGTCCCGTGAAGATTCGGTTTGCCACCTTGACTTTGCCTCCAGGCCCATAATGAGGTCCGTCAATCTTGCCATCCTTACTAAGCTTGGTGAGGATCTGGCTGGGCTTCAGAGGATCACGCCAAACATTGTAACCATGGCTGATGTCGATGGAAAACGGAAAGGAGGTTAAATTGTGTGCATAAATTTGTGCTCAGCTACAAACTCTTGCCCTCACGAAATTCACTGCACAGATAGTGACACAATAGCTTAAGCTCAAGAAAGCTAAGAGCCATAGATACTCACAGAGAGTAGTTGGAGGAAATGCCACAAGTGGCTCTGTATTTGCTGTAAAAGCGATTCTCCAGGTCAATCTTTGTCTCTCCGATTAGGTCATCGGTGCCGACAAGGTCCCAGTCATATACAGAAACTGTTAACATGGACTCCATTGGAAATGTGGCTTCAATGTCGAATGATCTGAGCAGGGAGCAGAAGATAAAAAGTGGGAAGTTCAAACAAATGTATGAGTTTCATTCATGCATTTTCTCCCGCTTTCTTTCAACTTACTTGCCAAAAACAGGATTGAGCTGCTTGGAGATGTAATTTTCTTTGTCTTTGACCTCTGACCTGCCCAGCCTGATGACAACATATGGATCCGCCTTTCCGTTAATATCAGCAGGATGAAGATCTGTAGCCTGAGGTGGAGGACAACCAAATCAAATATCACAGGGTAAAAGCTAAGAGTGAAAAGGTTAGGAGGTCACCTACCCTGACCACATAGACACGGACGAGGACATTGATTGGGTCATTATGAGGAATACTCTGGAACATGCCCATATTAGGATCAAATCCCGCCTCCCTTGTGATTTCTTCTGATAGAGGTAGCTTGTACATACATAAGGATCCCTGTCACAAGAAAACAGCAGGTTACAGAGGAAGAATGTTTAAGTTCAAGCGAAAAGAGTTTATTTTCCCTCAACCACACCTTGAATCGTCCAACGATTCTGTCGTCATCCAGAGCGTGTTCGTCGTCATCTCCGGCTTTCCCTCTGTACAGATTAAATGTATGAAGCCAGTCCTCAAAGTTGCCGTACTCTGTCTCCAGCTCCTTGTTGTACACCTGCATACACCGACACGTGAAGAGTGTGAACATTTAGTTAACTTTAAACTGATAGAGGGTGAGTGGCTCACTCACCATCAACTCGTCCACTTTCGACTTCACCAACCGTTTCTCCGATCCGTCCACAGCGTGACCCTTCTTTTTATCCTTGTAGCTTTTCTTGTCTTTGCTCTTTTCCTTCGTCCTGGAGGCTTTCATCAGAAGAAGGTCATCGTGTTTGATGTCTGATTGGAAGGTTGAGTGGAGGTGGACAAAACAGGATGGTGTCATGAAGAGGGGAGGTGGGGGTCGCACAAAGGAATCTGCATGTCTCCCAACATGAAAGCTGAAGTGTTGCCTTTCCGACAGATTCATTTAAATCATGTTGATACCAGAATCAGCAGCTTTCAAGTTTCACAGATTGTTGTCTGATGAGATATAATTACAATGTAGCTTCATTCAGGGTTTCGGTAACAAACAACTTTCATGTGCACAGAAGACCTGTAGGGTCATGCTGATGAATGAAATGATCATGGATATGATACTGAAGATGGAGGACAGCTCACTGGGAACATACAGTATGATGCCCTCTATCCTCTAACAACTAATTTTCCATGTTTTGGAGGAAAGGATGGTTTGGTCCATATACATTTACTTTGTCAGATAAGTTTATTCAAAACAGTTTCATTCTCTCCCAACAACTATCAACAAAAAAATGCATAAAATCCAAATAATTTCGAACACTCAAACAAAATTAATAGAAAATTGTCAGAAATACGATAGGACCACCAGACTTGCAGCCAAGCTGATTGGCCAGAGTTCAGTACCTGCTGCCTCTGCTGCTATTTCAAGGTCCTCCTTCTCCTCCGCTTCCGCCTGAGCCGCCTCCTGCGCCCTGAGGGTCTGGAGAGACATTTATTTTCCAGGTGTGACGGTAAACATGTGGAACACTCTAGACTAGTCACAACCGTTACTAAAACACAGCAGAACAGACAAACCTCCTTCATTGTCTCAATGGAAGCAAAATATTTCGACCACCAATCCAACACGCTCTCGTCTGTCTCCTCCTCCTCCTCCACTCCACCTTTCTTCTTTTTCTTTTTCTTCTTTTTCTCCTTGTCGCTCTCCTCCTCAGTCTATTAAAACAGTTCAGTTATTCCAAGAAGATCAGGTTTTAATGGGAGACCAGATAAATATGGCGTTCTTTTTTTTAATGCCAAATTTCTATCTAACGACTACTCACCATGTCAACTTTAACTACAGCGTCAGATGTCTACGACATTACACAAAACAACACAGGTATTAATTCACACAAGTGGGTCACACAGGCATGAGTAGCACATTTACAGGGGGAAAAAAACACTGGATGGTAAGTAAAGTGGTGCTAATTAAAAGAAGAAAAAAAAAAGCAACTTACAGCATCTAACTTGACAACTGTGTCCATTTTTCGGACCGAGGGTTCTGAGTCCATGTTGACCATGATGTCACCTGCGGAGTGAGAGAGAGTGCGGGTGGAGGTGCTGGGTGAGGAGCGAGGCTGGGAACCGCCATTGGTTAGGACCATGTAGCCATTCATTAGCTTGGCTGGAGAGAAGCCGAAGGTAAAGGCAGCAGTTGAAGGGAAAAGAGAGGATGGCATGCAAGAGAAAGAGAGACAGAGAGAGAAACAGAGAAAAAACCAGGGCAGAAAAGATTTAAATAAAAAGGTGGTCAGAGCGCAAAGCAAGCGAAGAAATCAGCAAAGTTAATGAGGAAGGGGAATTTGGTCTTTCGAGAAAAAAGAGCTGGATCAGAAGTAAATGTCATGTTTGTTTTAACCTTCATTGTGCATAATAACCCCTTTAAATTTCACAGGGGCCTCACAAAGAACCAGCACTCCGAGCAGGTTGAAACAAACTCACAGTAACATTTCCAACATTGTTTTACACGTCTGAGAAAATGCAGGTTCAGTACAAGGATCAGATTCGGTGGATTTACTGTTTATCGCTGTGTATATTTGAAATATGAATAAGCTACATATAAAATTGAAAAACTCTTTCACATCTGAGCGAACAGAATCTTCCTGAAAAATGAGACCATTGCTCTTACAGATGACTCCTCTACATAAATAAAGATAGAAAACAATGAAAAGTAAAAAGACTTGTAACTTTAGACAATGCTAAAGCTTTAATTCATTTGATTGCTACTTTAAAAGAAAAAGCACTTTCCTCCACACAAGTACAGATTGCCCCGGGAGAACTGCCGCTTATCAGCTATTAAATATGTGCACAATTTAAAATAATTATACAGTTAATCAAACGGTTATCAATTCACTGAATTTTATTCTGAAAATTGAACAGAATTTTAATGTGTAATAATTCTCTCTGAGTGCTAGAAGTGAGTACCTGCAGTGGCCCAGTTGTTGGAGGTCTTGTCTGGAGCGCTGTAGATGAAACGCCTCAGGCTGGTGACAGCATGAGACCCGACTAGGATGTAGCGACCAAATGCACGGCAGTCCACCACCCGGATGTTGAGTGGAGGGTGGAGAAGCTCATTCTCTGGCAGGTCCTGAGGGATAAATTAAAGAACAACAATATGTGCCAGAGTATGATTGTACTTATTTCCTAAGCGTTAACAAAGTACTGCATTGCATTTGTCATCTTGACCTTGGACCACCACAATTTTTTTAAGTTCATCCTCAAGTCCCAGTGGATTATTGGACCAAATTTAAAAAAAAAAATCTTCAAAGTATAACACAGATAATCACAATAATGAGGAGACAGAGAGATGGACGTATAGACAGACAACCTGAAAACATATACAAGAATTTCATCTTTTCTAAAACATTTAAGGCAATGGTCAAAGATAAATTGACAATTTCGGTCTGATTTGAAATTTTGATGGACAGTGACACTCACCACTTCAAACCATTTGACCAAAGTGCTGAAATTAGGGTTCTTCTTATAGTTCTGAATAAGGGCGGATTGAACACCTCGACCTGCACATTCAATATCTACACGAGGCCGATCCACCTGAGCCAGGTTGATCCTCTTTAGGTCCCTCAAACCCCAAAACAAAACCTGGGGAAAAGAAAAGAAAATCAGAAATAATGGGAGAGGATGCAAAAAGTTCAAAAGCCACATTTGCTGGTTAAAGTCTCACCTCTATGCGGTAGCGACTCAGGACGGGCCGGATACCCAGCGGGACAGGAAGAATAGGTCCACGCTCAGAGTCTGTTGACCCTTCAAGAGGCGGAAGGTCAGCTCTCCCTCCTTGACCAATCTTATGAGGGAGGAGAGAGTAAACCTGAGAGGTAGCAGCGACTCCGCCATTTAATAAACCAGATTCTTTCCTACAGCTCCAAATATTTGTATTACATTATTGCTTTGCTTAGTGTGAAAAACTGCAGAGACAAAGGTTAATATCAGGTTGGCAGAGAGTAAAAGAGTTTTTGCAATATGAACACAAAGACAGAAATAAAGGAATGAAAAGAGAAGAGGAAGGGCACCTTTATTTGAGGAACAGCAAAGTTATGGACAGCGATCAGAGCTCGTCTAATCTCCTCCGAATCGAAAGGTATCTGTAGGAAGCAGCAGGGAGGAATGGACATTTCACAAGAGACGGAAGGGAAAGGAGATGAAACATGAAACAGGGAAAGGAATTAAAGTAAAAAGAGAATGTCGAGAGCAGGAAGGTTGATTGAAATGGGGAAAAGGGGTTTGAAAACAAGAGCATCAGACTCCTGAATGGAGAGATGCTCAAAGTGCAAGGAGAAAGAACAATATTCCCCACTTCTCATGAGCGTCCTCTTATACAACCCCTCCTTTTACACCCTATGGCGATGCACGTATTTTATAGGTTTCTGTTTAGTGGATGTTACCTGTAACAGCTCGAAGGCAGCCAGCAGCTCCCCGGCGGTGCAGTTCCCTCTGTAAATCTGGTAGTACTCCAGCTGTGGAGGGAACCTTGGTGGGCCGTAGTGCTCATCACACATCTTGATGGTGGGTTTTGCAAACGTGCGACCGATGAACTCCGCCTTACCCTGGACACCACGCCACGGCAGTTGAGACGGACGTGGGACAAGTGCAGGGAGTTAGACATGGGTGTGGGAGGGGCAAGAATTTGTGACGGTTAAATGAGGTTACAAAAGTGTGGAATGTGTTTAGGGAAACAGAAAATCATCACACTCAAACTGACCAGAGGGTCCAGTTTAAGGTGTCATGCATAGTTGAGGTTTGAGTGATTTTCTGTGCTGCAACAACTATTACTGCTGCTGTTCTTAAGTCACAGTAAAAAAAAAAGAAAAAAAAAAGGAAAGCTGCAGGTGAAGATACATGCATTTCCTTTTTTACTTTTTCCAAATCTTGTCAGCAGCAACTGAACCAACAATTCATGCTACATCACCATCAACTCCTAAATTGAGAAAGCCTTTACAATAATAAAGCCTTCCCACTCTATTCAGGAGTTTATTTGAGAGACAGGTTGGAGCAGTGAGGTAGTCAGATGGTGACAACACGAGGGATGGAGAAGCGAAGCACTTTTAGTTAGTTTTTTTTTTACTTTAAGAGTTCTATACAAGTATTTATCAGATATGTAATAAATTTGTAAACACGGAGTAGAATCCTACCACAGTGTCTTGGTCATAAATTTCAACAACAATGATCGGTGGATCGTCTCTCAACTCGCTGGCCTCCCCGAAGAGCTCAACGTCATCAAAAACCAGCAGCTGGTCCCATGTAGGGCAGAGAGTCTCGCTCAGGATCTTCAGAGAGCACACACACAATAACTCATTACAAAAAAAATCTGAGAAAAATCTCTTACGCTGTTTCTCTAACTCTCTCTTCCTCTCTCTCTATAACACACACACACACACACACACACACACACACACAGGTGACACACTTTCATGGTCTTACCTCAGTAACCTGGCTGTGCGTGGAGAAGAAGACCCTGGCGAAGGGGTCTGAAAGGCCACTGCTGTCCGCAGCGAACAGACTGCGGGCTTGGTACATGTGTGCTCTCAGCTGAAAGACTTGCTTCACTGTTTACACACATGCGCACAAAGACACACATGGCACTAGCTGACAATCAGTGAGCACACTCGTATTGACGTTAAAATCATATAGTAAATTGGAGCAAAGTTTGGCAGTGAATAGCTAAACAAGATGATTAAAGTACCAGACAAACCAATGCTACTTACTGTTGTAGACGAGGCTGACAGGGGGAACAGATTGAAGGCAGGGACTCATTTTAGCAGCTTTAATTTCCTCAAAGCCATTAGGGAGACCACAGAGGAAATCCTTCCTTTGCTTATTGAGGCCGAGCCACAGATACAACTCCAGCTTTGCCTGAACCGTCCAGCCTGCAGGACCAAAGCCCTTCTTACCAGGCAGCTGTGGACCAAGAACCCACTGTTCAACGCTGGTGACAGAAACACTTGAATTCTTGCCAATACACAGCCTGAACCTGATGTGTCGTGTATAATAAAATGCACAACAAAGCACGCAAAATACGCTAACGGTAGCTCAGAATACTGTGAGGATTCAATGAGTGTAGCTCCGGTTTGCTTTTAGCCAGCCCTTAATGTGCTATGTGACTCAAAAACAAAACAAACAAAACAAAAGCTTTTCAAGTTTTCACAAATAGGTGTCTTGGGGGTCACAAAGACATTTTTTCCCTCCTGCATCACTTTTGCCAGCCATGCATATTTAGTATATTTAGCTTGAGGCCAATAGCTCATGATGGCTAACAACAGCTTCAGTAACTAAACTGAAAAAAAACAACAACCCTATAATCTTTCAAGCATATTACATTTTCTTTGATCAGATGTATGCTCAGTAATCAACAGTCACGGTATTTGTTTTTGGGAGGTTTGTTTTTATTTCATTTTTTTATTGCGGAAGCTACTTGTCATCATTAGCTTCAAGCTAAATTTATGTAGCTGACTCCTGCGCTCTGGAGTCACAATGTAATGATTCAGGAGGGACAAACAACATCAGTGTATGCTCATGACCCCTGTTTTGGGGTATTTGAAAGGCAAAATACCCTCTTTTGTGATTTTGTGATATTTATTGTGATTGCAGTTGAAAATGAGTTGCATTTGGGCGGCATGGCTCAGGGGTAGAGTGGCCGTCTTGCAACCGAAGGGTCGCTGGTTCGATCCTCGACCCCAGTGACCATGTTGAAGTGTCCTTGAGCAAGATACTGAACCCATAATTGCTCCTGATGAGTAGGTTGGCGCCTTGCATGGTAGCCTCCACCATCGGTGTGAGTGTGTGTGTGAATGGGTGAATGAGATGACACTGTAAAGCGCTTTGAGTGCCGCTAAGGTAGAAAAGCGCTATATAAAATTGAGTCCATTTTGAGTCATTTGTGTTGTAACCACTTTTAAATCTTGTGTCAACATAAAGAAAGGTCCTCAAAACAAGACATCTAAACAGTCGCTATTTTCCTTGTTATTCTGTTTCTGTCTGTGTCTAGAATGAGGCTCTTGATTGTTGATACATCTGTAAACTTATCTGAGGATACAGTGATGACTCAAGCTCTCAAAGCAAAGTGGGTTGTATCTTTGCATTATGAAACAGGGACGCCACTTGATAGGCTTTTTGTCCATTATCATCAGTGTGGGTACATAAATCCTCCCTCTGGGAAACTGTCAAAAATGTGCAAGCTCATTCACTAAAATAAAGTTTGTCGTACATAATGAAATTTGAGTATTTGCTACGACTGATCTTTCAGTGTAATCCTATCAAGGATAGTAAGAAATCATACATTTTCTTGTTGCTAAGAAATTTCAGGTTTGTCAGATACTGAGGGTTGAAAATCAAAGTGTGGCAATATATGACACATGCTAATGATGAGTGAGAGGAAAATAAGAAAGAAAATGCACCTTAAGAAAGACAGCTTTGACTTTACTGCAGTCCTTTCCCGTTTCCTCATCCACTATGGAGTACAAAATATCTTTGGAGGGAACTCTGGCGTAAGCGATGCGCTTGTTGTTGCTCATCATCCAGATGAAAACATCCGGGGTGCTGTGTTGAGGCTGGAAGTGACACATGAATATTCATTGTCCATGTGCTCAATGTTCACTGTTCACTCATTGAGGGCAGGATTATATCACTCAGAGTTACATTCACACCTCATCAGCTAGGAAGCGGAGCCTCTGCAGGAAGTTTTGCACCATCTTCAGTTTGTCTCGGACTGTGTTCTTCTTCACCTGCATCCTGATCTGCTTGGCTTGCTGACTCATGCTGTCCTGCAGGAGGACAGAGTGAGACAATTACACTGCATCTGATATATGCATTCGCATGGTAATTTCTTCGAAATATAAAATGTGATGACACAGAGAGACTTTCATTTTAAAATGATACAGAATTTACTGACGCCATAAAGCGATGTGAAGGTATGTGTTTTACAGCTTAAGCGCTGGATTCAAGAACTGTCGAAGAAAGAAGTTGAATAAGAGATTCTCGGCCTCTCTTTAGATGCATGTTTGCGTGGTTTACCATCTCTCTCATGCAGGACTTGAGCCTTTCTCTGTCCAGTTTGGTTCTGCCTGCTTGGTTCACATCCTTGTTTGCCAAAGTCACAAAACGACTGGAAATTACCAGAAAACACGGAGGGGAAATAAATGTGAAAATAACACTCACACACACAAGACCAACACAAAGACTTCACTTTAAAGAGAGTCAGGGGCCTCATTGATGGTAGCTTGCAGCTTCAAGTGTTCCAGGGGTTTATAACTCTAAATGCATACCTGTCAAATAACTGTTTTACTGTTTCAGAACTTATCACAGTTTTTTGGCTCTCAATATGAGGAGGAACAACACCGGTTTGGATACAAAATAACATCAAATGATAATTATCAAGTAACTTACGTGCAACCAACGCTGAGCTCCTCCAGCACTCCCCTGAGCCTCCGCTCTGGAAAGGCCTTCTCTGTTTTAATGATCTCCTGAACATCATTTAAACCCTCCTCCTGTCAAAACACAAACAACCCTGCTGGTTAATAGAGATGTGCACATACTTAACATACCAGCTCATTCTGTACAGCGGAATGACAGGAAATTATGATCAAAAGATATTCATGGGGATCTTTTTCAACCTGCGACTGAGCAATTAAGAACTTCCAATAAAATCCGGCCAACTCTGCCAACCTTTGCACAAACAGATACTGCTGTTGTAAACTGACCAGCTTGTCAGCGATCTTGTCCATTATGTTAGAGTTGTACAGTCGCCTTCTCTGGTCCTGCCACCAGCTTTTGATGTAGACACACGGTTTCTTTTCAAAGTAGGGAAGGTGGAAGTAATTCCTGTGAAGTTCAAAGGAATGTGCATCATTTCTAATTTTCACTGCACCATTTATATAATTCTTCGAGTATAATAAAAATTAAACTAATAACACATCTGAAATAGCTTCCTAAACCTTCTTGAACCTGCTCCAGTGACCCTTGACCCCTGACCTGTCTGTGATGACGGGCTTCATGAGAGGAGTGGAGGAGATTGAGACCAGGTCCCCGTCTTCATCGGCTTCATCCTCACTGGAGTTCTGGATGAGATCGCTCTCCTCCTCTTCATTTTCAGCATCTTTCTTCTTCTTCTTTGCCGTGGAGAGCTTGCTTACGCCATCTATCTGGTTGCCATAGTTACCTTTGAAGTGGGAAAATGATTTCACATTTTTAAGAATGTTTAGATTAGCAATTATTATTGCTATAACCATCATCTTTTATACATTTCATGATCAAGAAGATGAATAGAAAATAGAGTTACCTATCGTTATTTCAAAACTAATTGGCTTGTCACCGATTTTTCTGTCAATCATGGTGGCCTCCAGGAAGGACCCAAAAAGAAAGAACTCCTCCATTTTACCTGTGGCGCTCTGGGAAGTACAAGTGCATTAAACAAAACATAAATTTTATTGGACGAAGGTGCATTTATTTTAATGTATTGTCGTGGAAGAAATATCCTTTGGCAGGCTCTTGTTTTTGTAATTCCCCACACATCTAAATCATTTAGATATCTGGTATTATTGCTGCTAGTTTAAGTGAATATTGGTATATAATTTAAGGTTATTGTGGAGGTCAGGATGTCAGCAGATGCCAAATGGCTTGCTGTTCACATGGGTTATATATTTTCTTTTATCAAATATCACTGCTCCGAGTGGTGCATTTCTAAGTTCTCACCTCTGAGATGTTGGAAACAGATTCCACCTGCACCTCAGTGGAGCTTATAATCTCAGGAGAAGTGGTGTCAAGGATCTCCACAGCAATGGAGAGCAGGAGACGGGCTCTGAAGGACACACCCTCTCCGAGTCCATCATTCAGGTCCTGGTGTTCATCCATGAGGGTGTACTGGCGTGTTGAGCCGTACATGTTTACCCATGCTGGGCCCAGTGTGGGCAGGAACCCTGAAAAACATTTTTGATGTATGATTTGGAATCCGCAAGAGTTCTCTTTAAAATCTTAGTAGGATTGTTCAAAGTATTCTGTAGAATAGGAGACAGGCCATACTTGTAATACATTTTTTAATATCGTTATGTCACGATAACAGGATAACCTTGTTATCGTGACATAACGACTCCTGCTATACTGAGACAACGTCCTGTAATATTGAGTTAATTTATCTTATTGATCTCTTGCTATGTTTTGATAATAAGATAATATCCTATTATAACGAGATAATTAACCCTTATTTACACTAGATAAGTCATAAATCAGGAATATAAAATTTACAGATGGCAGCTTCAGTACTATAGCAACTTTTTTAAGATGGAGATGTCAGATCAGGCCGAGTCGACGTCTCGCTTCTCATCTCTTTTGGGGCTTTAAAGTCAATATTTTATCCTCAAGTCTAAAATTTACAAACGCTTTTAACACGAGGGAGCTCAATCATACTTCTCCCCATGGACAGCAAAAAAAAAAAAAAAAAAATCATTTCAAGCCACATTAGGTAGAAAAGCAGATTCCTATTATTTAAAATAACTTTATTGGCAGAATTTTTTTTTCATAAGAATAATCCCTGAATTCTTCTCACGGATCATGGAAATTCATTTTATATATGTAAATGTATGTATTGATTTCATTTCCGTGTTCATGCAGCCATTACCAGAGGGTCAGCTGGGTCATGTGGGTCAACTAATTACCACACGTAGTAAAATATTAACAAGCCTGGTCTGACTAATTGGTTCTAAAACATATCTGACAGCTAATCAATGCTAATGAGGCGAACTTTTGCCCCGTCTGATTTGACCTACCTTTGTCACCATCATTGGATATTTTACGTAGGTCAATAAAGTGGGTTCCTATGGCAACATCATTGACCTTATCCGAATCTCGTATTTGGACCTTCAGACGTTTGCAGAGCGGAGGGAACAGCTCGGTGAAGACCACTTGCTCGTTCCAGATAGGTTCATAGCTGCTTTTCTGGACTGAAGTCTTCCCCTGAGGAAACAAAACAAATGAACAACATATTAAAAATCCATTTCTTCAGTGACTTTAGTTTTCTGATAAACTACCTTTGATACATTTGCTTTAATATTCATCTAAAGGAGGCAAAGCTGAAACTGTATCTAGCTAACAGTCTTACCATGTTTGAACAATTTCAGGACCTTACTGATTCACCATGTCTATCCAAGTGAAGTAATAAAAACACTCAGGGGGCTCATAACAACGCAAGCGTGAAACCTCAGAGGACAAAAATTACTTTCTGCCCAGCAAACTGCACTTGAACGTAGGGGTCCACCAGGTCTCTGTTGTCTCCTATGAGGGCCTTCTTCACATTAGCCATGATGGTTGTGTTCATTTTGGGGAGACCCTCAGCGCGGTAGATCTTCACATAGAACCTGGCCCACTGCCTCTCTACTGGGATGCCCTCTGGGAGAAGAAGATTCCTAGAAAACAATCAATAGCACTGATGAGCGGTTGAGGAGAAATATACTTTAACTGCGGGGTTGTGTTTTCAGTTGCTGTGATCCAATTTGTTCTTTTCTTTTTCTTTTTGTAAACTGAGAGATCAGGGACAACCGAGTACTGGCATTGATCTAGAAAAGTATAACTCCTCTTTTGCCAAAATTCTTGAGTTTTCTTTTGTTTTTTTTGTTGCACTAAAACTTCAATGACTTTAGAAAATAATGATGTATATCAACACCCTCTTTTTAATGACTCCCGACGAATGTCAGTTTTTTAAGACAGATGTTCCTGATTAAAACTGGCTGTTAATGATATTTCTTTCTTCTTTTTTGACAGCGGTTGTTTAATCAAGTTTGGTTGTGCTGTGCAATGCTACAGTATGATGTCCTTTGCCCCTGTATTCGTATGCTTTACTGTTTTTTTTTTATACTGCCAGCTGCAAATCCAAATTCCCATTGGAGGATAATAAAGATATGAACTTAAATGAGTGAAAAAGAACAAATTAATAGTTTTGAATGACTCCTTCTAGTCGGATAATACCAGGTCAGCCACTAAGTACCGGCATAAATCAGGCTTTTCAATTCTGCTCACAACAGCACTCTAGACTGTCTGCTCCTGTCTAGCATGATAGGCATAGCAAATGGAACAACCACAGATTGAGAAAAGACCAACTGAGTCAGAGTTTTTGAAGGAGATGGATGAACAGGCTACATTGCAGAGATCGCTGGATGAATGAAGCCTTCTCTCATAAAACTACAGTGAGACAAATTGTGATCGTCACATTTCTCTGTTCTGGAGTTTTGTATTGAGCGAACACAGCGTACCGACATACAAGTAGGACGCTGAATCAGTGAATTAGTTAGTATCGTAACAGTGTTAGAAAAACGCTTGCACCACAGAAGTATCACAATTTCGATACAGGTTCGATACTCAAAGGAAATGAGTCCATCCGCCCACCACTGAAAAACACTGCTTCATCCTATAATCTGTTATTAATGTCCAAATGTACAGTCATGTACTTTTTCCACTGCAAAAACGATAAGCTGTCCACAGTTATACTTCAGCTCATTACCCCTCTATGTCGTCTTCATCGGTCTCGTTGGCCTTGTGAGGGGTCTTGATGTTGTCGCCCTTCCCAACCACAGCGATGTCACACTTCACATATCCTTTGCAGCCCGCTGTGATGTCATCAGGATCTGACAGTATTGCCCACTTGTGGTAGAACTGGTGTTCTAAAATGGAAATCCATTTCTCCGTTAATCAATCAACCATAACAATATTTATTCAATCCAATTTTTGACTTCATGAACGAATTTGTAACTTCAACATAAATCTTTGCTTTATTGTGAACTTGTATTTGTTAATAGTTTACCAGGCTGAGAGTAAACAGTCCCAACATCCATCTTGAAGGTTCCCACCAAGGTTCCACTCCGAAGGAGGTTTTTAGAGTGAATGACCTAATCATAGAAGAGGGCATTAAATATTTACACAAAGGGAAAACTCTTAAGCAATGAAAATGTGCAACATGGGAGAAAGATTGACTTAATGTAGATCAAGGGGCTGCATACCATTTTACATGGATAGGAATATAAATCAACATAATTAATACATTAATTTGAGCACCATTCGAATTTATCTTTAAAGTGTCTCTCGCATAAGATTTTAGAAATGCACCCTATAATATTCTGTATGGAAATAAAGCAGAAAAAGGAGCTGTAACAGTTTGTTTAGTGGTTCCGCAGGGTGTATGTTTACTGTTTGCAATACTTACTGACAGCTTGATAATTTTGTCAAACATGACATCAGGGGGGACATGGAAGTCAAAGACAAAATACTGTCGAGAGATGAGAGAATGTTTCAAGTGTAGACATAGACAACTGGAAAACACACTTGTTTATCACATTCTCTCTGGGGTTGAGATATAACAAATTAGATACACAAAATAATTAAAGAGCTTAACCGAGGAACAGACAGAGTAATAAGAACTGTGATACTGGTCTTTTCATCATCAGTTCAGCCTCACAGGAGATCAGCTGGCTTTGTAGCACAACTGTACGTTTTATTTGAATATAATCTTCAAAAAGAATGAATCTTGAAACACCCACACAGATCTGGCCTGTTGATGTACTGTAGCATGTCTGTAGCCGGGTGTGAAGGTGTGTGTGGGTCTAGATATGAGGAGGGAAAGCTGGAAAGACTATTATCCGGATCAGCCTGGTTTTCTGTAAGTCCACAGGGAATTTGCAGACAAACAGAATGAATCGATTGCAGACAAGCTGTCACTTGTGCTCCCTTCAGGACACGACCTCAAGGCCGAGCATGTGACTCGCCATTACTCACAAACACTTTCTACTAAGTGTGATGTGAGGGGTAGTATTTTAATGACAGCAAATCATTCGAATCATCAAAGAACACAAACAAAATTAACGCTGCATTTAATCTGAGTGCCATTTTTACAGTGATCGTCGACAGCAACACAGAGCAAAAACAGGAACAAGGCTGATGTCTTTCAGACTTTAATTAATATATTTAACATTTTAATGCTTACAGATGATGCCAAAAGTAAGTACTTAGTGTGGTTACCGGCGGAAAGCACCATTCTTCCTCAGTATAAGTTTTCGAGTCTTGTGAAAATGCGCCAAATGTGTTCAAAGCCAGTTTATACTGTATTGACTGGTGACTAGAATCCTTGAAATATTCAGGCAACTTACTTAAAATTTTCCTATTGCATTCTTGCATGATGATATTTTCAATCCCCATAAATCTCACCTCATTGTAGTACGGACAGTTGGTGGACTCCTTCATAGACGTGTACTTTTTATCATCTCCGATCTCCACACACACCACAGGGTCCATGTTGAGGCCAATTAGTTGCCGTGCCTCAACGACTGTGATGCTAATCTGGTGGGAGATATTAAGACTCATCAGGCAAATACGCAATGATTATCATGAGGAAAATTTGAGTGAAACGGTTCAAACCAAATTCTCACAGGAAACTGAAAGCTTTTCTCAGATTTTTAAGACAATGACTTTACTCCTACTTCCCCTAAGTTGTAGCATTTGATAGACAAACGATTGGTGCTAAAGGGGCTAAAGGTTGCAACATCCAGCTTAGTTTAGTAAAGGACAGATGGTATGTCTACATTCATTGTTTTATATTGTCACTGCTGTTGCAGAGGCTTTGCACATTTTAAGGCTAATATATATGTAAATGTATATTTATGTACCTGGTTAGTAGTTCCCCACTGCTTCCTCATGCTAAGCTTAGTTAAACTAACCTAATTGCTTCCTGGCACTCCCTCCTAACTTGCATATGCCAGTAGGAACAATATAAGTTTATTACTCAAATTTAAGCATATTTCTAAAATGTCAAGCTGTCTTTTAGCAGTGCTTCCCTTTTAAAATCATTTATATACTCCCCCACCACTCATACATAGTAATAGGAGAGTTTAGAGGACAATTTGATCCAAACACACAAACCTGATAATCTACTGGTCGCCCGGAACTCGGTTCCATCTTGATATCTGGTTTTGACCTGTAAAAAAAAACAAACAAACACAACAATCATTTTCAAAAGTAAAGCTTTAGCTTAAGTAGGTTTTTATGTACTCCAATGAGTATTTGCCAACATTACTTTAAAAATGTGTGAATTTTACCATCTTTCCATCTTTGCAGGTGGAATAAGTGTATTTATAGGAATTTTTCTTCAAATGTGCAAACTGTGCAATAAGCTTCGGCTCATTCCATGCATCAGCAGTTTGAGTTGTATTGCTAAAGAATAAGCTGCTGGACATGCATTTGAATTATTTAGTGTATAGTGTATAGTGTGTGTGTGTGTGTTTGTGCGCGCGTGCGTGGGTGTGTGTGCTGTGTTTGTGCGTGCGTGCGTGGGTGTGTGTGGACATTCGTGTCCGATCAAACAGGAGACCTTTTATTAGAGACGTTGGTGGTGACAGCAGTGACAGATGCCAGAGAAATGGTGTCTGGTTCCAGCATTCCAGCAAGACGTATGGCCTTCCTGTCCAGGTCCTCCATGTCCAGGACTGCTGGCTCATCTGAATGAAAATGATTTTGGATACATTGTCGACTGAGTCCTGAGTGTAAAGACACCATTGTCTTAAGAATTAGTTTCATATGTCGCAACTACAGTTGGGGCTGATTTTTATTGAGTGATTCCAGTAATTTTCGATGTAATTTCATGCATGTTTCTGCTTATGCTTTTTTGTTCTTTGCTGCACTTGCAGCGCTTTTTACTGTGTTGTTTAAGATTAAGGTTAGCTTGTGTTGTACTAATACTGTTGCTGTAACTGTCTATTTGTATTGTTTCAACTGTTGTGTTTTATCGGGCTGGTTTCACCTTGCTGAGGGACTACAACTGCAAATTAGCTGCTTAGCTAAAACTGGCACGTTTACAGAAATGTTGATTAAAGTGTATTGTCCCTGTAAACCAAATAGAGTAAAATAAACATAATTTTCTTCCTAGTGCTGAGACAAAGGCTTGAAACATCACATAAAGCCAGAGACAGGAAATGGAAATAGGTTTGAGCAGTTAAATTAAAAGGTTTTACAAATTTGATCCATTGCTATCTCATCCAAATTGTCTGGAGGAGAGATTACAAATGCTCTCAGTTCTTCGAATTTTTTGGCTGCAGCACTTAATTGTATTGTTACTTCCACACAGGTACTGAATTATCAGAAATTTTTCACAATGTCCACGAAACTCTGGAGTTTATAAGTTCAATTGGCCTCCTTTGGTGTGTTACTTTACCTCCTTTCTTGTGATCATCTTTGGAGCTCTTGATCTTGCCGAGCTTCATGGCTGAGAAAACGCCTCTCCCCGCTCTGGTGGAGGAGACAGCAGCAGGTGGAGGAGAGAACAGAGGGAACTGATATCATGAACTTGTCTCATTTAAGTTCAATTTCCATCGGTAGAACTTCAGAGGCTGATTAACATTAAGAGATCCCCGCTTGCCACTTGTGAGAGAATCACAACGCAACCCAACACCATCGAGTAAACATCTCGAGACATTTAATTCCAGTCGATAGATTCCCACCCATCACTAATTCTCCAGACCCTCAATCACAAAACAAGAGTATCCAGTGTCTCCACATTGATATTATCTGGATCATATATCACCACCACAACAAAGAACTTGTGATGTCACCAGCGGCTCGACAAATGAGTGACCTTAATAATTAAAAATGAGTGTGACCATCTAATTTACGGCGGATATGGATACACGTAAGGAAATTAATGAATACTGTTTTCGTTTTGTTTCCTCAAGCATTCAGCGTCGCGGATACTGTAACAGAGTTCAGTTTCTGTTTTCATCTTTACCCTGTTATCCTAGAGCAAAACACATTAAAAGGAATGGGGAAAAAAGAAACAAATGGAAAATTTGAAAGAAAGGTGTGTCAAGATATCAGAGGTTTTTAGTCAAGTGCAAAAAAACTGGAAAATAAAATTCTGGGCCGCAAGGAGATATCAAAGTAGGGACATTACTCATCAAAATAAATGTGAAAAGGTTTTCAAGTCAAACCAAAGGCATACCCACTTTATCATGCCCTCCTTGGATTACAATGAGGTTTAAAAAGACATCATGTTAGGCTTTAAAAAAGATGTTTAAATGTGAAAAATCTTTTAACTGCTGGGCAGAATCACTGGGGGATATATTAAGTAGTCGTTAAAAGGTTTAGTGGCATCAAGTATGAGCTCTGATAATGACCTCCAGTCATTTATGAGGCCACGATGTCCAACCCCAGCTGGTTCTTCTCAAATGTGCTGATTTGCTGCTTGATTCTTCGAAAATCAGGAAGAAATATTTGTTGTGTTTGAAGATTAAACAAAAACATGACAATGAAAATTTGCTGTGGTTGCTTTTTGGATATTTTCATGGATTTATATTAATTTGCTAGAGACTTCCCTTAACCACTACTTTCCTAACCATAACTTCAATCACTGGGCCAAAGAAATGGATACATAAATGTTGAGCTCATCTACACATGCCAACCCCCTAAAAAAACAACAACAAAAAAAACTGTTTTGTTTGCATCCACAAAATAGACTTTAATCATACACTCACACACACACACACACACACAAACACACAGATTGGACGAAAATCCATACATACCACATGAAAGAAACCACTAGTCCTACTGAGCTCAGCAGAAACGTCAGGTCACTATTAATCCCCTCAGACTCCCTCTAATTTTATGTTTGCATATTTCTTCACCTGTACGGTGCAGGTGCTCCGGACCGACCACGCCGATGACGAGACAGACGAGTGGATGATAGGCGCAGAGGGAGGGAGGGAGGCAGGGAGAGGTGAAGGGGGTTGGGCTTTATACACAACCAAAGAGGATAGTTGCTCTTCACTTTTCTTAGACATAAAGTCAACAACTAAGAGAAATGAAGAACTCTTAATAGCAAACAAGGTTGCTCGTCTTGTCAGAAATTAACAACATGATCCAAAAAAAACCTCCAAATCAATCCAGTTGGCTGTTTTTTTGCTCTTCCATCTTGGTGATTAAGTGGTTGAATTCAGGCAATTAAAAGTACCAGATTCAATTATTGGGAAATCACCAGGAGGCAGAATTGGAACAGCAGCCTATCCTGTTGAAGTCAGACACATTACACGCCTTATCTCCCCCCAAATAGAGGCAGACAGAAATGAGGAGAAGGCAATGGTTTTTGCTGAGCTGTAACGTCAGACTACATCATCCTAATGGTTCTGAAGAAGGACAGTTAATATTCACATGGTCAAAGTGTCGCTCTTTTCTCGGTTGAGGACAGTCCAACAGCAAATATGAGCTTGAGAGACAGGTCTACATGCACCGTCTTTCATTTGAAAAAGAGAAAAGAGTCATGGGAACATTTGTTGCAATAGTGAAGCCGAAAAATATTTCATTTACTTGTCCTTCACTCCCGTTCCCTTTCATTTGCTGCGCCGAGCTGAGAATAAACAAAAGAATCGACCAAAAAAAAAACCTGATGAACCTTGAGAGTTTGCTGTTTTCATTCAAAATGAAATCTGACCTTCAGATGTGACAGGAGCAAAGCAAAATTCTTTGTGCAGTTTGAGAAGTTTTTCTGTCTTTTTCTTTTCCTGTCATCTGCAACGAAAACCATTGTCGCAGAGACTAGCTAACATTCCTACACCCTCGCTGAGAATGGAAGGTCATTCAAGCTTTGTAGACGGAGAAAACAAGCCAGGCAAAGCACAGACATTGCATACTTTGACACATAGCACAAGATTTAGGTATTAAATGCCCACGTTTGCTTAAAGCTGAGAATAAATGTTACAAGATGTCTAGAGGTTTATTATGCACAAATCAGAAATACATGACAACATGAATAAATTGCCTTGTAACACATGTTAATGGCAGGAATGATGAATGATCCGAAGCAGAATTATTCCCTAGATTCTAAACGCCAGCACCTGGCAGCTTGGCTTGCATCTTCTGTAAAACACGGGGTTCAAAACATGCATCGTTTTTCTCTGAGCCACGACATCTTTAATGTGCGTGTCACGCACTGAGATAAGGAGAAGCCAAGTCAAGAGATCTGACATTGAACCCCATGCAAGTGGATGATGGAACACAAGCAGATCTGAGAGGAAGGGGTGGATATTATGCACTTTTATGTGAGATTATACACTTCTTGCATTTTTACAGTTGAACTCCATAACGTTACCAATAGCAACCGCCAATGGCACTGTAAATATCTCAAAAAGCACTGAATGGATTGCCATGAAATATTAACTGTATTCACAGTCTGCACCAGTGACATAAAATATTACTTTACTGCTTTTGCGGGGACCTCAGAAGATGAACCCTGAAACCTTGCTGATCCCCTGACATTTGCTGGAATAATTCCATCTAATGCCAGGATGATGTTGAGGGCTTTCTTCTAATTCTTAATGTCTTGAAAGCCATAGGCTCGAGCGTTATGTTTTGGGGTTGTCTGTTTGTTTGCCTGTCCCTCTGTACATATTTCCCATTATTTATTAACATATCTCATCAATTCCTTGGGGGAATTTCTTCAAATTTCTTTCAAATGTCCATTCGATTTAAGGACTTAAAAGGTTGGGGTTTTTTTTTTTAGTCAAACATCATTGCCACCTCATACAAGCCTCATTTCTCTGGAATGCAAGGAGGGAATTTCTCTAAATTGGCCACAAACATCCACTATGAATCAATGATAACTTGAACAAATAGAGACACAAGAGAAACACAGAAATAGAGACATAAAACTAGCAATGCAATGTTTCTGGTTTTAGAATAGAATTAACTGGTGAACTGATTGAAATGCCCGTCAACAACCTGAAAAATAGCATAGATTTCAACAAGCAAAAGGCAACTGATGGTATTAAAATCTCAAAAGGACAAAACTTTTTATTTTTTAAAATAGTTGTTTTGTTTTTTGGTCCACTGATGTTTCAGAATATCAATGGATGGTAAAACCTTTGATTCAGAGCATGCCATTGCTAATGATATTTCTGACTTAATGTTGTTTAAAATAATCCACACATCCATCATCATGTTGCGTTGCTTGGAGAAATAAAGACATTCCTCATCCGCGGCTGCGTTCCACATTTTACACTAATTAGGACATATTAGCATGCTAATGCAATACATTAACATATCGACCGTTATGTAAACTGCAGGCTGCCAGACATTAGCGTGAAGGTATTTTTATGTGAGCATGCTAACTGCAGCATTATCATACAGCCTCGAAGCGCTGCCCGCACGGCAGTTCACTGTTATTACTACATCTATGGAGTAGTTTGTGTGTGGACAGTAAATGAGTGATGTTTTCTGTGAAATTACTTCCAGGAAGCTTGTCCTCAGCCGATGTGTTTAGCTTCCTGCTACATAGCTGTACGCCTAAAAGGCTGGTGAGGGTAAAGGAGTTGCTCAGTGAAACTGACAGACCACATGATGTTGCTGATCTAAAAACCTTACATGTTGTCAAACTGGTTAATATCCTGGATCACAAAGAGGCTTTGTGTTACGTTATCTGCAATTCTACTGATGATATAGCCTACTGTACCATTTTAAAGGCTTTTTGTGCATTTGGATACGAAGGTGAATAAAGGGGGGAGTAAAGGAGTGATCAATAATTCACTGAAATAAACTGTCTATTGTTCTGCTGAATGGAACCTAGTGAAAAAGCTACCCAGCCTCCTCTCTCACCCACACACACTATGTAACACAGTCGTTCCGTCTTGAACTTTAAGGAGTGATGTTCAACTTAATTAATCTACTCTTATAAAACAGAATATCAAATATTCTCCACTGTAATATTGACCTCTCTCTCAGCAAGGACTTTAATGTAGCTGCTTTATTTGCCTTCAGGAGAGCTAATAAGTCAGTAGCTGATATTCTTTGCTTGTGATCTCGGGAGTGTTTGCTCATAACTTTACCCTCATTAGCGTCACACAGTTAGAAGTTTATGCAATTTTAATGCCCTCATGTTATCCTTTGAGGCTTCATGACCTACATAGACCAAACAAAAACATTTGTTTAAATGGTGAAGCTATATTTGTGTGGGTTTATTTGGGATTTCATGTGTGGGTGCATGGCTCTGTACAGTTGAGACCTATTTTGTTTGGTTGCGTAACTCAGGAATGAGGGGGAGACGTTCGACAGGATGCAGACAGAGGAAAAAAAAATCTAAGCGACACCCATGTTATCTTTTTAAATTTTAATCTTCACTCCAAATAGCACTCTTGCATTGTTCACTTTACTGTTGCATCAACCGGCTTGGAAAGAAATCACTGGACTGAACGCTTTTTACTCAGGCTGCTTTAAAGGTTTTCAGATGTATTTCTTTTTTCTTATGTCTTTTATGTCATCTTATGGATTCTAAAGATGTATACTTATTAATGAGCGCTGCAGATGGGAAGATCAGCTCTTCAAAAACCTATTTACAACCCTTATCTGGGACACACACTCAGGTGATGCAGTACAAGTTTACCCCCAAAGACACATCTGCATTGTCTGCTTCCAAAACAGCAGAGAACGACTCAAAAATCACACGCCTTAGCTTCACATCACTGCTAACACACAGCAAACAGCCGAGCTGACAAACACAGAGGAGTCCCTGCACAGAATGCAGCTACATTAGAAACCATCACACTTCACGGTTGGATGCCAGTCAAGTTTATATCCATGAGCCCATGTAGTGAGCATTTTTACAGAGCGAACCACTTCTGTTCCTCATACATTACTGAATAATGGGCAAAAACAGTGTTTTTGTTTTGGTGGGTTTTTTTGTTGTAGAAAGTAACTTCAGGGTGATTTTTGGATGCATAATGCTGTCACATCAGGGGATACATTACTGAATCATAGCCTAAAGCACGTTCAGTGATTTCAGATGATCTCTTACCGTCAAAATCTCATCATCTCCTCGCTGATGACTGTGCCAAATTTGGGGAGATTCATAGTGTTCCTATTATATTGAGTTCAAAATAACTGGATGTGCAATGGTCCATTCACAGCCCCCTCTTCCTCCTCCATGGAAGCATAAAAGCAAAGAATGTCAAAGATTTGCTTTAATAGCATCAGCAGGGGGATACAAGATAGAGTGCAGCTACAGAAAATATATTTGAAGATATTTGTTATTTAAATCTAGCGTGACAGATTAAAAATGACAGACTCATTGACAAGAAACTTTTCATTTGAGTATACTGATGAAAAATTCAACTTGTATGCTCTTTTCCAATTGATCCTTATCGCTAAGCCTTATATCTGACTCCAAGCCTTATCCGTCATTTCAGTATGTCAGCAATGTCTTGATTCACTGATCTGAAGACTTTTCATTTGCTGACGAGGCTTAGTGTACATTAGAATGCTGACAGCTTGGAACAGTGTACAAAAACTTTTTAAAAAAAAAAGACTGTTGGTTCATGTTCAGCCTCAGCAGAGTGGTGCAGGACCTACTCTGAGAACCTGGAAATAAGGGTTGGTGAGCGTCTGCTTCTCTCATTTCAAAGTCAGTAAGATGTTTGAATTGGTTTCAAGTTGAAGTCCTTTTAAGGTTTTGCTCAAAATCATAAAAAACACAAGTGAATAATGGACCCGTGAGTTTTTAAGCATCTCAAAGGTAGCGGGCGCTAACAAGTGGCTAAATGAGACAGACAGGTTGTCACAGACTTTAAACGTCATCATAATGAAAACAGAAAAATAAAGAAGCTTAGTTGTGGTAAAGTATAAGTCATAAGACTGCTTAGCTTTGTGCTCTAACTTACTGCATTTATGCTTCATAATCATAAATTTGCAGTTTATTTACAAAGATCTTCCTTTAAAAAAAAAAAAAGCGAAGTCTCATTAACCTTTGTTTGCAACAGAGCTCCTTATAAGCAATATTCCCAAATGCTGTTATTAACTTCCGAGTTGTCCTGCAAAAATACATCATCCCTGCGGCACTCTGGAGCAGCGGAACATCATAGAAACATATCTGAGTTGAACAGCTGGCAATAAAATCCTATTTTGGGAGGTATAAAACAATCTGTTACAGACTGTGAAACCCACACAGGTGCCGGATTATAGAGCTCAAGAAGGTGGAACCCACACGGTCCTCAGAAAGGCTTAATCAGGCAACAAAACACTTGAGTGAGTGGACTGTGGGTGGGTCGACAAAAGAATGCAACAATACATAAAATCTGAATTCAAGATTAGTATATATAATATTGTTGAATTACATCTCTACTTCTAAATGGAGTCTGTGCCGCAGTGAGAGGCTGGTACCAGAAATATGCACTCTGTTGTCCAGATCCAATGACATAAGTGAGATGAAACACCAGAGGACACCTGCAGGAGGTGTTTGATGATGCATCATCAGCATATAACATGATGTCAGAGCAACCTTTGAAGATGCTGTCTGACAGTGAATGAATAAAATGTTCGATCGCATATTAAAACACTGATAACCACTGGCAGAGGCATTGTACAAACTGAATTGTCTCCTCTGAGAGCAGATTTGATATTATGCAAATGCTTATTTCAGTAGGCAGAACAAACTCAAGGAATATTTACAGCAACATGTATCAGTGAGGCAATGATGATTAATTTTGTTTGCTCAGGGAAAAATGATGTCCTGAATCTGCATTAAAGCCTGAGAAATACTCCAGTCTGCATTTTCGTTTTATTCTATTTTATTGTTCCTTCATTACCAGTATTTGATGCCCGTGCAGATCAGATCAGATCCCTTCATGGCTTTAACATGTGTTCTTCTGCATGTAATATTCAGCAGATCTGTTTCACTGCAGTAAAAACCACGCGGGAGGTGATTTATTCATTAGGAATAACAAAACCTCTGCAAAGCCAGATCACGGTGGTATGGCAGATAGCACAACATGCTCAGTGGGAGCTGTCATAAATCATCCCGCAGGCCCAGAGAGGACACGGAGAGAGGTGGTAGCAGCGGGCCGATCGATTCTGGGTGCAAAATGAACCAGAATGCCTTCGCAAGTCCCCTCCACTCTACTTCAGTCCAAAGCTCTTCTGAAAACCCTTTCTAAGATCTTCATGACATAACAAAATGGACAGCAGCAGCTGGGCTCCCTGGCTCATGCGGAGACTGTTCTTCAGTTTGTTCATTCATTCAAACACACAAAGTCACAACCTTTGATGGATAATTCACAATAAATGTATTTTAGTGTTCGTATCTGTGCCTCTCTGGAGCCTTAATTTTTGTTTACAGGTGTTTGTTTGTTTGTTTTTATTTGTAAGGGGACAATGCACATTAAATAATAATCAAATGAATATGAATGCAGTCTGGTTCATCAAAAAGCTTATTTTGACTTGTAATTAGTTTATACGAGGTTTTTAATCAATAATTAGAAATAAATATATATATATATATATATATATACATATGGATTTTTCATATATAAATAAAACACCTGGTCTAAACTATGAAGCCAATGACATGAGAGTGAATGTATAGATGAATAAATAATTAGGGAAATTGTGGCCCCAACATACTGATTTGTTGCAATAAGATCACCATAAAATGAACAGCAGAAGAGCACCTTGGTTGTGGCTTGGTAGGGCCTTTGAGCATACACAACGTGTTTTCATAAAGCAATACTTACGTAACCCAGAAAGTGTTTTTCACCTTCCAAATACTCACACATTGGTTCCTTAACTCCTTAAAACATTTTCTCACCATGCATCGCTTCGATACGACTCAAAAAATGCGGACAGAGCCAATCACTTATAATTAGCTTGAAGATAATGACGCCCCATAGCCAGCGACTACTAATAGCAGCAAAACTATCCAGAAAAATATCAGTTTCTCTCCAGCACATCCACTTCCTCTTCTTCCAGCCATGACACTTTGAGGTAAAAGGAAAGTAAAGGAACACCTCTGCACTTTTATGAATGGATGAGCTCGAGAGCATTAGTTTAGTTTGTTTTGAGGTCAAATCGTTTTGGGTTTTTTTTTTGGAGATGCATAGATGTGATACAGCAGTGAAGAGAAAGTCTTTGAGAATTCAAGGGAACTATTTGTGAGTACTTGAAGTGGTACTCTTTGGAAGAAGTCACTTCAAGTCTATGATATACAGGCTGGGATATCTGTGAAGCACCAAAATACTTCATTTAGAATGGCTTTTTTACGCATATTATACCTTTAGCAAGTATTAAACCTGCCGCAGATTGGATATTGCACTTCGCCATATTAACATGCTTGTCAGATTTTGATTCATACTTTATCCCTTGGGCGGCACGGTGGTGCAGTGGTCAGCACTGTCGCCTCACAGCAAGAAGGTTCCTGGTTCCAGTCCCAGCTCCAGCACGGGGTCTTTCTGTGTGGAGTCTCCATGTTCTCCCTGTTCCTGTGTGGGTTCTCTCTGGTACTCCAGCTTCCTCCCACAGTCCAAAGACATCAAGAGGGGACGAGGCTGATTGATACTCTAAATTGACCGTAGGTGTGACTGTGAGTGTGAATGGTTGTCTGTTTCTATGTGTTGGCCCTGTGATGGACTGGTGACCTGTCCAGGGTGAACCCCGCCTCTCACCTGAAGGCTGCTGGGAAAGGCTCCAGCCCCCCATGACCCTTAACAGGATAAGCGGAAGAAAATGGATGGATGGATGGATGGACTTTATCTATAAAAATGGCAAACTTTTTCAAAATACAGTCAGTGCTGGAAAATATTGATAAATACTAGTATTAAGGACCTTGATAAAAATGTCTTGAAACGACAAAAGTCATGACTTATAAATGTACTGGTAAAAATAATGGATTAGTCTCTCAAACAATGATTTTGCTATTCCCAATAAGAGACTTTCTCTAAATAATGTCCAAGTCTATTAAGAAAGCCACTATTTTGAACAAAGAAAAAAAGACCTGGGAGACACTGAGTCATTTGGAAAAAACCCATTAGATACTGACTCATTGCTCCAAGAAAAAATAAGGCACTGAGTCAGCATTTTGATAGAAAAAAAACAACAGAAAATACGTTATTCTTTTGAGGAAAAACTAATTAGATACTGACTCATGATTTTGAGAAATGCTAATGAGATACTGACTCATTGTTTGTGAGCAGGTTTTACTTTTTTAGATGTCATCATTATTTTGACTTTTTTATTTATTTATTTATTTATTTGGTCAGAAATGGGCTTCCATACAGTCAAACGAATATAACAGGAAGGAAAAGTACTGTATTCCTCTCTGTTCCTGTACTGCTTCGCTGTTTAATTATTAGGATCAGCAGCCAATCAGCAGCGTCTACGTGTCTGTAAGATTCTTCTGATTTCTCCTCAGAGAGCATGCTCAGTTTCCTGTTCACCCGACTTCCGCAATTGTCGCAGCAGACCCTCCCGTTGTGGTCCCTGTATCTTCGAAGTTACCCTCCTGCGGATCGCGGTTACTAAACGCTGCTAGTAGCAGAGAAAGCACCGTAGTCTGTCTCCCTCCCTGAGCTGACCGACGCCGCCTGACCGGGACCGTCGGCCGGGGTTGGTGTCTAGCTTCACCGCGGAGCTACAACCGCTAGTCCGCCGCTGCTGCTCTGCTCTGCTCTCTGTCTGCCTGCCTGCAGCCCGATAGCGGCTTTGTTTACCGCTCGCTCCGCTTTGTCTTTGCTCTGCTTGTCAGTTTGTCTGTGCTGGATGGCATGACCTTTGACCGCTTTAGGACGTTTCAGTGGCGTGTTTGTGTGACGTTTATTTTATTTACCATTTCTCATTGTGCAAATACGTGTTTGACCATCCAGTGACATTGATTTATGTACTTTAATTCTGTGTGACCATCCCTGTGTGTAATTTATTTGATTTATTGTGTTTGTAATTAGAATAAGATCCTGTTTTGTGTTGTCTACTTAAATTATTTTTGCTGAAATGACAAATGTTTGTCTGATGTATTACTTCTTAACTCACTATCTGGAGGCCCTGTTTCTTCACATACCTCAGCATTTAGCTGAGTCTTGAATATGTGGCCTTTTTACCATAAAAAAATAAAATACTACGAGCTGTAATTAGCTTTCATGATTTGTGGTCAGAGTGTGACACAAATTTGCAATAAAAGATAGTCTGGCAGTGCAAAGATTAAGAAACACAATCACGGAAATGTACCTTAACAATACAACTAAAGTTTGCTCTCTGCTGTTGTACTTTTTTAAGTTGGTGTTGAACCTTTCTTTAAATGTCTGCACCAATAGAATAACAAAAAATCTAAAAGTTTGTTTAGTCCCTAATTATTGCAAGTATATTTTTCAATCAGTTATGTCAGTAATTACAGTGTTTGACTAATTCAATTTCCATTGTGGTTTAGGACTCGACTAGGCATGGGGTCTTGGCTGAGAGAGTTTTTGGTGGAGCGCAACATTGATGAGGATGTGATCCAGAAGCTTGAAGAGGAAAATGTAAGCCACTGGTGAATGTGCTCCTCCCAGTGTGTGTGTTAGTGTGATTGTGTGAGACATTTAGGGAAGTGGAATGTGTTTGCTTTTTGTTTTTTTTTAAAAAAAAAGACTGTCACCACAGAATACTGTAACAGAATTCCATGAACTGTATGGATATGTAAATGTGTACACACTAGATGTTTGTATTTTTTAATTAAAAATGGAAAAAGTCTGTTTAAGCAATCATTTAAAAGAAAGAGAAATATCAACAGCATTATCAGAAATACATAATTACTTTTTTTTTTATTGCAGCTGTAATTGTCCTCATGAGGAACTTTCAGACTTTTTGGGGAAAAAGCTCACTGTCTATCCTCCCGAGAGCCAGACTAGAAGATAGATACCCTTCTCTCCTATGGGCATGTATTAGGGAGACTGACTGACCACTGGCTAACATAGCATAAAGAATGGAAGTGAATGGGAAGTATTAGTGCACGTCTGCCAATCTCAAGTTCATGATCTTGGTTTGTTCAGACGTAATTCTTCCAATCCACTCTTACAAAGTCAGCCATGATAAATAACAGCAGTCGCTCTACTAGTTTGTTTTGTTGACTGAAGGCGAAATGGCGCTCTTGAAGCGTCAAATAACAGCACTCAGTCTGAAAAGTAGTTCCTTGTCTGATTCTTCAATTATTTTGCAATTTGGAATTATTTTATAAAGAATGCCATACATAACCAGTTACATGAGTGGAAATAAAAATGTTGCATTGAAACATGTATTTGATCACGTTTAATGGAGGTATGCTCACCCTTACCTCCCACTACCATTCATGTTGCTAAGCTAACTAGCAGTCAGCTGGGCCCAGCTTCTTGATGAACTCACCGAGGAGAGAAGGATATTTATCTTCTCGTCTGGCTATGGAGAGGATGGACAATAAGCAGTGCCCCCCCAAAATGGAATCTTTTAATATCTATTTGTATTCTATCCTATAGCTTCCATTTTTATGATGATGATATATATATATATATTTTGACATTTTTTTCAGATTGACGAAACTGTCATTCCATTAATGACTGACAGCGACCTGGCAAAGTTCATCCCCAAAATCGGGGATAGAGTCTCCACTGTGGCGTTCTGTAGACAAGCAGCCATTTTACAACAAGCCCACACCAGGAGGGCATCAATACTTTCCAGGCTCCAGGAGAGACTGACTGAAGCCGAGGGGTTGCCTTCAAACAAGAAATCATCATCTAAGCTAGCGGGCAATACAAATGCTAAACGTAAAATGAGACGCATCGAGGTTGGTTGGATGGATTTTGATGAGCGAGAGCAAAGATATAGACAGGTGAAGTCGGTAAACGGCGGAGGGACAAACCATATCTCCATTGGTAAAGTGGCAACAGTTGCAGACATCCAAGTTATGGCTGAAAAGATGTTTTTCCCCAATGGTTATTCGAAGAAAAACAAAAGTCTTTCACAATACTCGACTCATATGGAGAGCTCCCAGACGCACGTCGATCTGTTCAATACAGTCGAAGAGTTGTATGAGCGAAGCAAAGTCAAAATTCTAAGGCTTTACCTCTGCACCAAAAAGAGAACAGGACAACCGCCGTCAGTCGGAGGGCAAGATTATCTCGCAGGATTACAGCCTGCACTGATCGATCTCACCAACAACGAACAAAACTCTGCATTTCCGCATCTGCTGGGGGAGGAATCACAAAACCAACATGGAATTAATGATGGAGCATCCACCAGTGAAGACTTGGATGACACATCACCCCTGGATGAAGGTTCTGACGCAGCTATTAAAATGGAGTCCGACAGCCTAGAAATAACAGTGGATGAGTCCCTGTGTGCTGAATCGTCATCATGTCCACTGATTGTAAGAAGAGCTCACTGTCTGTGGGACCTAATCAGTGCCTTTCGGAATCCAGACATCATTGAAAAAGAGTTAAACGTCAAAATGTGTTCGCCAGATGGGGTGCTCGAAGAGGGTGAGGGAATTGCTGTGCTCCATGAATGCCTGACAGAATTTTGGATGGACTTCTACGAAAGTTGCACCCTGGGGGCTGAGGGGAAAGTCCCCTTTATCAGGCATGACTTTCAGCATGAGGAGTGGCAGGCTGTAGCTCGCATGTTTGTCGTAGGGTGGAACCAAGCTGGTTATTTCCCTGTGAAACTCGCCATACCATTCCTGGAAGAGGCGCTGTATGGCTCGACCACCAGCAGTTTCAAGGATTCCCTTCTGCTGTACGTATCTCAAAAGGAGAGAGACGTCCTTTTGAAGGCCCTGGAGGACTTTGATTCAGTGGACACAGATGAACTCTTAGATGTGCTCGGCTCTTATGGATGCAAGCAAGTCCCCACCAAGGACACGCTGCACTCTATTTTAGCTCAGATAGGACACAAGGTAATCATTCAGGCTCCGATGTATGTGATTAAGTGTTGGCATCCCATCTTGGCTTCTCTAGCTAGACTACTGCCACCAAATGGTCTTCATCATTTCATCGAACAAAAGAAGAAGCAAATGCAACCACAGCATAGCAGCTTCCCGTAAACTGAGGAGCTCTTCCTGTGCTTCCCTACAGGATTAGATCTGGGAGATAAGGCCATGCTAATTGAGTTCATCAGCAGAGATTTGCCTCTGCAGAGCACTGTTCCACACATGTGTGTGTTTTAAAGCTACCCATTAGACACTACAAGCTATCCAGATTATTGTGGCTCAGTGTGGGTAACAACATTGAATTGAAGGATGTGACTGACTCTCGCAAGACTGAAAAGTTTTCGCTTTTTGACTTCAGAATCAATTTGATTTAGCATGTTTCGTGTTATTATTACAGTTGTATGTAGTGACAGGTGTTTAAAGCCATGTTCAGTTTAATCAAGTTGACAGGAGGTTTTAAAAAAGGTGTTCCTGATCATGTACATACAAATACAACCTCTTTTGTACTCAACTACGGTGTCTTTTTTTTTTTTTTTCAGTCCGTAAATTATTCATCTCCATACTAAATGTTGATGCCTTCTCTGCCACATTCCTTATGTCCTCACACTGGAGCTGTTTCAATGATTGCCGACAGATACTCGAAACATTTTAGAGCCTTTTTAGTGTTGTAAAAGTGAAGTGGCATGTTATGCTTAGTCATTATGTGTAAATGATATACATTAAATAGGAGGCCTAAGTAACACAAGGACCATCAATGGTACATCAGTAGGCATCAGATTTAACAGGATAAAGTAGTGCAGGAAAGCATCCTAAAACCTGGAAGTAGATTCAAGAGTTTTCAGTTAAATGCCTGAAATAAGGTCAGTGGTTTGCAGTAGCTTCATATATTTTAACATTTAGTTCTATGGAATAAAAGTGATATTTATAACTGCATTTTCGTTGACATATAAGTGCCTAAAAATTAGCACGGTTGTGTTTTTGTTATCTTTAAATGAGTCCTTTTTGTAAAGAGTGGTTGACTTTATCTTCACCAGTGTTTTATCTACAGTAGCCCGGAAAGGACAAAGACGCACCTGTACATTTAAGTTTGCCTCTCCTTGTTTCTTTATTTCTACTGTCATACTTTGATTTATTACAAGTAGAAGTAATCTGTTTAAACGGTAACCAGTGGTTTTGCTGCCAGCAGCTGATCTGTGCAGAATCATCATGGTGACAACATTACTATAGAATTTATTAAAACCACACACACCCACAGGATTCACAGATGCTGAGAAAAGTGATGAAGGTGGGACATGAAATTAGCGACCGAGCTAGAAGCTCATAGTATCCACGTACAAAACTTCATTCAGTAAACCTCAATTATGAAGGTTGTTTTGCTGTCTTCCTGCAGACAGACAATACACCTCATCAGCAGCATTTTTGATCCACTTAAAGCAACGAGATCACAGAAAAAAGTTGGACATCAGTTGCTCAGGAGCTGCTCCCAAAAGTTGAGTTAAGTTGATCGATCTGAACTTCAATCAGTCTGTCATGAAAGCACGCTGTATATGTATGACTTCATGTGTGTCATGCTACACAAGGTGTCTCTCTCGCTTAGACGTTTTTGGGGATCGAGGGTATCCTGACCTTTGTCTGAGTCACATTCTCCAATAATAAACTCAACCAGGGCCGACCAGTTAGTCAACAATCAAATCTATTATTTATGACATATTGCTGCTCATACAGTAGACTGGCTGCTAATGACTGAATGTAGACATTTAGCCATGTCAATAGCAAAAATAAATACCGTTTTCTTATTTGGATTTCATACCTGGGGATCTGTACCAATCAAGTTTTATGGTCAAAGTATATATAGACACACACACACACACACACATATATATACATATATATATATATATATATATATATATATATATATATATATATATATATATATATGTGTGTGTGTGTGTGTGTGTTTTGATAAGCTTCTGCAATATCAAAAGATTTATTTCCATCCAGTGTTGCATTAATTTTTCACCAAGATCTTGTTTTGATGATGGGAAAGTCTGACCGCTGCACAAAGCCTTCTCAGCACATTCCAAAGATTCTCAGTGGGGTTAAGGTCTGGTGGCCAGTCCATGAGTGAAAATGATCTCTCATACTCTCTGAACCACTCTTTCACAATTTGAGCCAGATGAATCCTGGCATCGTCATCTATGAATATGCCTGTGCCATCAGGGAAGAAAAAATCCATTGATGGAATAAGCTGGTCATTCAGTATATTCAGGTAGTCAGCTGACCTCATTCTTAGGGCCCATTATGTTGCTGAACTTAGACCTGACCAACTGCAGCAACCCCAGATCATAGCACTGCCCCTGCAGGCTTGTGCAGTAGGCACTAGGCATGATGGGTGCATCACTTCATCTGCCTCTCTTCCTACGTGGGCATGGTTGTTTATGACATGAGAAGCTACTCATTGCAACAGTTGGAGTTAAATAACTTGTTGCCAGCTGAAAGATAATGGCCCATACAGTAATTATCCAACAGGAGGCTTGGACCTATTTGTTTACTTATATCCAGGTGGTGACTTTTTTTTTTGGCTAGGCAATGTATAACTTACAGAAAAAACTGAAAGTGAAATATCAACATCTGCATGAAAGAGGAGGTCTGATACACACACACACATACACACACCCCCAAAATGATGGCCCTGCAGCAGGCCAGAGGTAGCAGTGGGCAGCTAAGTCATTCTCACTCTTCTTTTGTACCTCTCTTCCTCCTTTTCTCTGAGTGAATTAAAGTCACCCAAGGTTATCTTCAGCGCATCACGCTTCATTGTGCCAATAAGGACAATCACCATGGGCTGTATAGAGCTGATAAATTCAGGACATGATGAAACATTTGGAAAAAAATAAAAAAGAGTTCTGAAAAGCATCCAGCCGGAGACAAGTTGAGCAGTTGGTAATTCAGGGTACAAAAGGTTTTTGATGTGAAGTGGCAGGACAATTAAAGTCTCTCTCCACTCCACTTCTCTGTGTTGAATGCATCCCAAGTTATCAGTATTTTCTCAGCAACTTATTCCATATTTTGCCAAGACAGAAGCCTGACAGCGCTCTGCTACTGCAGCAACAATGACAGGTGCCCTTAATAAGCAGCAAGGACGGCCAACATATTTATCTTCCAGAAGGTGAGGAAATGTGAAAGCACCTACATTTGTTTATTGAGCCCCTGTACAGTTTTCTCCAACTTTCTTTACTTGTTGTCCAACAACTCTAAATACTGTTACATAATTCCTGTGGGAAAGTCAGAAACTTAACTTTGCTTTCTATCCTAAGGCTGCTTTAAGTACTCAGCTCAGCAGAGCCCTGAATGGTTTTAATACTGTGCTGCTAAATTTCAACAAATAAAATATGTTGCTACAAAGCAGCATAGTTATGGATACACAGTCTGGATTTCTGATTCATTTGCATTTTTTGACTCACTTTCTGAAGGTTGGTATGGATCCTTGTAAAGATCGTCCCGGAGATGTGGATCCATGGCTTTGTCCTGACAGCAAGCTGTCCGTCTCAAAGGCAAAGATCCCGTCACGGTCCTCGGGAACATCCAGGAACTCCCCGTCAGTCCACACGCCCACTGTACCGTCCATCGGCTGGTATCTGATCTCGATAGTAACGCTGGTCTGAAAACCGAAGCAAGGCTGGTCATTAATAGTTACAACAGAGAGCAAACCTCATCTTCTGAAAGATCAGGCTGCAGTTAATTTACTGTCAAGACCTTTGATCCAATTAAAAAAAAATCTAATCAAACTATCCAACTCCACCTGCTAAAAAATATCAGAATTTTTCCCTCTCAGTACAGTGCAAGTTTAACCAGTGGTAAATTGGTTTGTATGTTCACATTATGAAACTGCAGTGTGTGGGAATGCTAATGAGCTAAAAAAAAAAAAAAAAAAAAACCCAAAGATAACCTCATCTGTAATGTCATTTTTATTTTGTTGAAATAGATGTATCAGTAACAAACTGGTATTAGAGTCACGGTATCAGTAAAGGTACCAGCATAGACTGCTGCCCTATACAAGGCTTGTTTGGATTTGTTTACATGCATGATACTTTTCTGTATTCTTAAAGCATAAATAGGGCAGAATTCCAGATGACCTGCACCACTGTGTGCCATTTTCCCATCTCAGTTTGAGAAAGGAACGTTTCCACTCCTGGAACTTTCCCAATTCCAAGCATCCAGAATCCATGATACCATTGTGGTCACGCTCCGTCCCTGAACATGGTTAGCATTATATAGGCTGAACACCAGCCATTTTGGCCATGCTAACATAAGCATTTACCTCAAATCACTTTCTAAGTAAGGACACAGAACAGCTCTGTGGTTGCGTAATCAATTCAGTAATTTTCTATTTGTAATGCGGCAATGTGATTTTTTTTTTTTCCTTGAAACTTCTAAACCACTTTTGGCCAGTAGCAGATTCCTTGATAACTCAGACAAGAAAAAAAAATCTTTAATTAAACAGTCCAGTGAAACACAAATCAATTGACACCTCCAGAGTTACTCTGTAGTGTATTTAATTGCATTTGACAAAAAACAAAAGAAAATATCTCTTGATGTAAACTTGGACAAGACAATAAATCATCTGTATTCTCTGGGGTAATTTGAATTGACAGATATTGTTGGTTTAATCCAGGTCAGGTACACGGTTGACACAGTGGTTTGTCTTTAGTGTCTTCTGGGGAGTTGTTTTTGGACAAATATTATTCTCCTGACAATGACCTGATTTTTATTATGGAGCAGCCAATCTAATCCAGTGACAAAGACAGATGAGGAGTAAATAAAGACGGGCTCTCATCTCCTCCCTGCCGCCATCTCTCTCCCTCTCTCTCTCTCTATTAGTATCCTTTCCTTACATTGTTGCAAGGCATTACCGTAGCTCATGAGGAGTTAGATTTGTTGCTATAGCAACCACACCAGCAGGCATTTGTAAGTTACAGTGTTGCCCTTGGGTTATAATGGTGTTCATTTCACCCTCTTGTAGCAGGGATGTGCAGCATGAAGATGATCTTAATTGTGTATCTGAAACCACTCGAGTGTTTACATGCTGTTTTAACTTAAAAATGCGTGTGTGTTTGTGTGTGTGTGTGTGTGTGTACGCGTATTAAGCTATGACGCACTCCCATGGTGTGTATCATCATCACAAACACATCCCATAAGAACACGCACAAAAACACACACACACACAGTCACACAAAACACACACACACATGGCTCCTGAAGTACTATTCTACTCCCCAGGGAGCTTTAAACCCTCACATGGTTAATTTCTTCCTCTCACATCCTATTATGCTGCTCTCACTTCCACATACATATTCTGTTTAAAATTCATACCAAGCAGAAAACATTCTCTCAGCAATGTGCTGCTCGCTGGTGAGCTTATCTAAACGGAATGTCCAATCAATACCGAGGATTAACGTTAACAGCAGAATCCTCGTGTGCTGATGTTGCTATGAGACAGACTCTTAATTGTGGTTACTATTGTAATGAATGCAGGTGAGTTAACCCGCCTTGTTTGCTTGAATATAACATTTTTGCTACAGAGTAAATCATACATTATAATTTTACAACCAAAAAAAGTGAGTAATTTCTGCTTCCCCCATTTTCATAATCATCATAACTGTAAGATTAGAATTTATAATCCCTCTTCTCTGTTAGTGCCTTTGTGAAATACTGTTACCCAAATCAGTATAAATATTCTATAATCCTGTGTAAACATTTTCCTTACACAATTTAAAGCTAAAATTTTAAGATTATTTTCTGACACGTTTAATGGGGCTATTTTACAGATATTCCCCCTAATGTTAATAAAAGCTATCCATAGCAGCTGTTACAGCAGATTTGATTGGTTGCTGGACACTTGGGAGCAGTGCAATAATCACCAGGCCTAAAAAAACAAAACCATGTTGCCTCCTTTTAAGGTTGATATAGATCATATGCTGGGAATCCAAGCTTATATTTTAAAAAAAGACATTTTTATCCCTACGATTAACTCTGTCTTGGTCTCAACCGCCTCCTTTGGGAGATATCTGGCTGTGTAGCTGTTAATTGCTCCACTATTTCATCCGCTGCACCTTCCTGCTTCTGAAAACAATGAGGGTGAACCAAAACTGTGAAGCGGCAATAAAAGCTGCTCACATAGAGCCGAGGGAAGCTGCAGAGTCAGGTGAAAGTTATCAGTGAATTTGTGACACTGCAAAAGGTCCTCGAGTAAACAAAACGGTGTAACTAATGAAGGCAAAAGTATGCCTCGTCAGTGGCAGCATCAGTTCATTACCACCTTGTATACAGCAGTAGCCAGGAGCGGTGGTCCTTCACCCCCAGTAGCGCAACGGCAGCATTCCCCCTCACCTTTATTGAAGTGTTATTATCATCAATGAGCGTGTCGGTCAGCTCGAGGTGTCCTTCCTCAGCCACTTTCTGAAGCACCATACAGAAAGTCCCCACCAGTCTGCAGGAAAACATCAACCACAACAAAAATGTATAATCAATACAATCAGTACATCGAGTGTGTGTTTGTTTCTCCTCTAATCTCTTATCTCTCTGTTACTCAGTTGTCATAGTTTTTTTTTTTTTTTTCAGTAACACTGAGAAATATTAAGAAATATCACATTTCTCTTCCCCAAAAGCATCTGCTCTGCACCACCCCGTCTGACAGCGTGTGTGAGAAGGTGAGAGAGTGTGTAAGAGAGTCATGGACACACTGCTGTGTTATGAATGATGATGGATATGTGTTGTGACAGCCATTGAGAAAGTGTCTCGCTGCCGTTATCAACAGCGAGTCACATTGTGTCACAGTTGAAAGCAATCAAAAGGGAGTAGCAGCTCAAATAGACACATGTACTGTCAGTCATTCTTCTCTGTCACCTAGCGTTGCCACTTCCTCGCCATTCTTTCCACTGTCTTTTTTTTTACATAAAACCTCATTCATTTTTACTTAGTCTCAATAATTGCAGAAAATTGATAGTAACAACTAACTAAATAATGAACTGCAAGATACTATATTTGACACTTTTTGCTTTCGTTAACATGCAGTGTTCAATGCTCGTCAAGACATTGTTTTAAAGCGACATTGTGCTGCCATTTTGTTCAAAGTGACACTTCACCTAAAAAAAGTGTATTTTGTTTGTCAAATACTCACCAATCTTAAGCTCACAGTGTGTTTTATTCCCCCTGGATCACTTCTTTGTGATTCCAATGCAGAAAGAGCCAGACACTTGTATTTATCTTGAAGCTAATGGCGACTGATGGCTCACAACAGCAGAAATTCCCTGTTTGTGATTACCTAAAATCCTTTTTTTTGGGGGGGGGGGGGGTGAAATGTCACTTTAAGACAACACTTTCAACATAATTTTGATGGTACAACAAAATATGAAGGAAATATGGTGCTGCTTTCATTCCTCCTCCAAATCTAAACTGACAAACCCCTCCAGCTTCTAGCACAGCTTTCAGCTACTGGACGCTAGCTTGGAATTCTCTGTAAAAAGTGGTACAGGAGGAAGCTACAAAGAGCTGAAGAGAAAAACAAACCATGGAGGCTTCTTACTGCGTGTCATTCATTCAGCGTAACGCTGTTAGCAACTTCATTTTAACATGTACACAAATGCTATCGGTTCCTGTGATTGACGGTCACAGGAATTAGAGCAATCTCAAATATCAAAGATGAGACTTGAGGACCAAAAGATTTTCTACCTCATGATCAATCATGTTTCCGTCTCATTTTTGGCATCAGAATCAGTTGTTACACATCAAATCACGTCAAAGTTGTGCGATGCTCTGCTAAACTTGAGACTTGTAGAAACACTTAAAAAAAGCAATTAATTGTTTACTTGTAGCTCCGGAACCCTCAAATGGAACTGCATCGATTGGGGTGTGGCCTGAAGACAAGCATTATCTCCAAGATTAAATGTCCTATATCCTAATATTGCTGATCTCACTGACAATGGACTCTCCACAGTGCTGCATTTTCCTACATTTTATTGCTACTCAGAATTCATGGATAAAGCAAAACATCTTTCTCAGGAGAGTATGATCTGGCAAAATATCAAGCAGCAATTATTTTGATTGATGCTGCAATTATGACATTGGAGCTGGTGTTATTTTTTAAATCGTTGTCATTTTGAGTAAAAGCCCAATTGAAATAATTATAGTGTGGTTTTTTTTGGGGGGGGGGGTCTGTGTCAATCTACATCTGTTGAATATGATGTGTAGGCAGGACATCTGTGCATTCCAACTACATTTGATTTAAAAGGAAATTCTCATAAACAACTAGCCTTTTCAAATTTTGCACCTATATGTTATTTTAAAAACTGCAAGGTTTGATTAATTTCGGAGTGTCCCAAGCTTCACTGTCTCAACCATACATGATCTTCCTCTTCCAAGAACCAAAATGCCAAACATGAGGCGAAATGAAACCAGTGGTTGATGTCCTAATCACTACGCCAGCTTCTTATATACAAGAAATGGATCAAACTCAGGTGCTCTCCATAGCCACCAATGTGAAGATGTGACCACTGAAGCTCTGCCCAGCCAATTCTCAGCTGCCTCGACAATGAAAACACTGTTACTGGAAAAGAACTTAACATATATTTGCATTCCACAGGATTTTGTCTGTAATTGTTATCATGGAAAAATACCAACTGCAAGTGAATTAGAACAACCACACAAACACACACGCACGCACGCACACACACACACACACACACACACACACACACACACACACACACACACACACACATTTCAGAGGCTTCTGTGATGTGCAAGCATTTCTGAGTGCTAATTCTCCAAACCTCTCAACACTGTTCAGCAGCAATTTTCAGCCACTCCTCTGTAGCTCTTATCACTTCCCCAAAGGACAGGAAGTAACTATATGGATGTATTCATTCAACCAGCATACTGAATTAAAATGTCCATCCATCCATTTTCTTCTGCTTATCCTGTTAAGGGTTGCAGGGGCTAGGTTCACCCTGGACAGGTCACCAGTCCATTACAGGGCCAACACATAGAGACAGACAACCATTCACACTCACAGACACGCCTACGGTCAGTTTAGAGTATCTAATTAACCTCGTCTGCATTTGCATGTCTTTGGGCTGTGGGAGGAAGCTGGAGTACCAGAGAGAACCCACACAGGAATGGGGAGAACATGCAGACTCCACACAGAAAGATCCCATGCTGGAACCGGGACCTTCTTGTGGTGAGGCGACACTGCTAACCACTGCACCACCATGCCTGAATTAAAATGTCGTTCTTTGAATTTCTTTTTTCTAGGTTGGTGCTTACTTGAATTTCAAAAGAAAAGACATCTTCTCATTTTTCCAAGAAATCTAAGGCTGACTCAAAACTGTTTTCATGAGTTATAAAATCCCTCATAATCTATTAAATATCATATTGATCAAATGTGTGAAGGAAGAAGAATAAAACGATAGCACATTTGTTAAATTCAGTTACTCCTTGAAAAACACACGTGGGAACGAGACATCTGGCTGATGTTGTTGTTAAATACAGACATGAAGTTGATTTCTGTGCTGCACAGGAAGTCTTTATAGTGCAGAACACTGGGAAGAAACCCAGGATGGTCCCCATTCAACTGGCCAATTAGAGCTGGTGAATAACTTACAGAGTTTCCCCCAAAACACAGAGTTGTTGATAGAACAAGCCGTCACACACAGAAAAGAACCAACAGTCCAGCCAACACTGAGCCGCGGCCATCTGGCTTACATGATCACTTGCTATGCTGAGGAAAAATTATAATAATAATAATAATGAAGCTGTGTACATGATGTGTGCAGGATAATACAAACTCTTAAGGAGCGAGTCATTATAAGAGAGCAGCAATAAGTAGACTGAGAAATAGTCTGCAGGGAAGGATAATATCAGAACTCAGGGGCATACAGGATCGATAGTTTCACTACTTAGCATGAGCACACACACATACAGACACACACACACACACACACACACTATACAAGTCTTCAGGGATCAAGGGTAATGATGTGAGCTGACAATGAGAATTGACAGAAGAGAATGAATGAGGCTACACACACACACAAACACACACACACACACAGCACTTCTGTGTGAACAAAAAGAAAATATCTTCTATCAATCAGCAGATATCAAGCCTCTCTCTCTCCCTCTTTCTCTCTAGATTAATCCTTCTCTATCTATTTTCTCACACAATGGGTGTCTCTTCCTCTGCAGGTAATGTATTCAGTGTAGAATAAATACTACCAAGGTAGGCTACATTTGTCAGCAGAGCTTTAAAACTTAATATGCTTTCCGTACCTGAATTCACTTGCGCTACACCCCCAGGTGCTAGCAGATACAGTACGTGAAGTAGAAGCCTGAATAACTTAAGGGGCTCGACATGACTCGAAAAAAGTGTGAGGACGTCATTTGTGCACAGCTTTCTTTTTCTTTGAACGTAAATAGTTTGTCGTGCCACACATGATCACACATACCAGCCCATTGTGGTTTGCAGACACTAGTGATCAATATGTGACCCGAACTACTTACAAAGCCAAACGGTCTGTCATTTCCTTCCATCCATTGTTAACAAAGCGTACAAGTTCTGAATAATTGAACCCAGCAGGGCCTATCATGTTCTTTAGCACTTCAAAGGGTGGCATTCATTATTGATTTAAGTTTTGCAAAAAATGGCTTTCATCTGCTGCATATTTCAGTGCTCTCATCAGTTTCGATCAGTGTGATTTTTTTTTTGCAGCTAGAAGTGTGACTATAACGACTCTAGAGGAGAGAAAGACTTTGAAATGTAGAGTATTGTAGAGTCAGAGTTGTTCTCAATGTTGCACTAATCCATTGCTGCAGCTGATAACTCAGCTGCGTGAAATGGAAACATTACAGCAGGTGTGTGTGTATGAACTGTACGCTTTTGACCAGGAGAGGAAAAGCTTCTGGCAAGCACTGCCCCCCTTTTGGTGACCACTTTGCATATATGCACACACACACACACGCAGTCGAAAAAGCACACATAGTTAAATAAAGGGATAAATATAGTTTGATCCGCGTGGACAAAGTTGAACTTTTATTCTGACTTAATGTTGTCACTCTCAGTTTGTCATGCCAGTCGATATTACTCACATCAGATGTAAGTCAGAAGAGCACAGCTGGAACTGACAACATTAACAGTAGCGAATGAAGGAAGGGGTACGGGCAAACCACTCACTGCGGAAAAGGTTTATCACGGTGTGCAGTTCGTTGCTCCACAGGATCCACTTTCACAAACCAAAAAAATTGAACAAACACGATGTAAGTATTTGATTGCCACTGAATATAAGAGAAAGACAGAGAATAAGAGGTAGAAGTAGGAAAAAGTCAAATTTAAAAGCGGTAATTCACCCTGAAAGAGTCTTTTTAAGTATTAACAATAAGGTGGCTTGAGCTCACAGTGATTTGTTTTTTTCAACCACTCGTGTGTCATTTCTGTGTGAGACATCCAGAAGTAAAAACAAGCAAGTTTCAAAAGTTTTCTGATTTAAAAAAAACATATCTTCAGCAGTTCTTTGCGGATAAAAAACAACAACGGGGGACCTACAGGAAAGATAAACAGAAGTGAGGGGAGATAAAAGAAATGGCAAGGGAAGGATTGATTCGTTTTGAAAGTTAGTTGAAGAGTAGCGGAGCAGCATGCGAATGGTTAGATGGTCTTATCTCACTTTAGAAGAAATTGACTGCACTAAAACTTAAAAACTTACTTTGAAGACTAAAAACAGAAGGTAAGGTATTGAAAACTCTGATGTACCGAAAAAAATATTCGCTAAATACCAGTGTGGTGAAAAGTTGTTGCCCAAGAGAGTTTTCAGATGTGCAGATACGTTACAGTATGACTCTGATACCAATGAGTACAAGTGTAAGTAACACCAGCAGAATCATCTCCCATTGCCCCAAGGATACTTCATTTTGGTCATGGATGTACCAAAATTAGCATATATTTATGAACACCCCCCCCCACACACACACACACACACACACATACAAACCAAAAAGCCCATTGTGTTGTGATTGGCCAGCTGATTATAGTGCCAGAAACATCATGTCCCTTATAGCCAGATCCTTCTCCTGAGTTTCAGATTAAAACACTTAAAGATGGCGGCGATTTCAATGAAGGCCCTTGTGATGCGTTAAAAGGCATCGAATCTGCACAGCTTGTTGAATCATGACACAAACCAGCCCACAAAATGACAAATTTTGTTTTGTGTTATTAAGCACACCAGAGCCAAATGCAAGCTGGTGGGGCTTTCTTATGTCATATGTTGCGCCGGCCTCGTCCATCACTTGAAGAATCAGGCCTAAATGTGTACTTGAGAGGATTATGCCCCTGGTTTAGGAAGCGGCAGCAATGCTAAACTAGAAGTCTGTAAAACATGTCATTAAACCCTTATGAATTTCAAATCTAATCCCAAGGACCTCCTGAAATTCCTGCACGACCCTTCTCGGGAATCGCTGACCCTGAGGCGAAAAACCTTGAATATACAATAGCACTGTCTTTGCCCCCAGAGTGTGTACAATAAAGTAGATGCCAAGCTTGCAGCATGTAAAAGAATATGTACATGAACCACGCATCAGTGCTTTCTCTGTATGTTGCAGTAATGTGACTGCATTTGTGGTCAAAGGGAACGACACACTGACCCCACATTGTGTTAGTGATGAGAATGATGCAGATAAATTAGCCCAGTAGTGATGCAGCATGTGGCCAAATGTAGCTGGTGTGAGAACAACAAAAAAGTTCCAGCTCAGCCAGCAGTGAAATTAGTTTCCTCTTTTCCTCTTCAGCACCAGAAAAAGGATGATGACAGTTAAGAGCTGCCCAACACATCATCTGTCTGCACACCTGCCACCAGCTTTTAGCTCAGCATTATTTTTAAGTGGATGTGTCATCACATATGCTACACACAACTACCTTCACACACAGACAGCAGACAGGACACACCCATAAAATGCCACCTACATTCACACATAAACACTGTGGACTAATAGCTGTGTAGGCGATACGCGCGGAAGCTGTCTGCACACATCCACCAGCCAGTTAAACAAGCAGCACTAATCTGACTCAGGAGACCAGCAAGGCTTCCTGGCACAACCCACGGTCTTCAAAATCTGGACGCAAAACACACCACAAGGGAAAGAAAGAAGAAGAAAAATCAAAGTAGCGCAGGAAGCTTGTTTCCTGACCTTTACAGCAATAAGAGCCTGCAGGACCACTGGAGTTGATTCAAGAGTCAGCGGTTTGTGGGATGGCTCATTATTTTAACGCATCTTACCAAGGTTTCGGTTTGTCGTGACAATATATAAATATGACAGCGAACATCTGAAATGGGGTTAGTCTTACTCTGTCTTGCAAAGACAGTGACGGATCAATTTCCAACGTTCAAATAGTCAAAGTACACAGTGGATTCAGCTTGAGATTCAGGGGCGTTGCGGTGTTCTTTTAATGATCTGATAGTTTGGAGACCAACAAGTGACAAATACGCTCATTACTAATGATCAAAAAGTGTTTCGTGACCCCCCACCACCACCACTGCCACATTTGAAACCAGCTCATAACAAGCTAGTGATAAGTCAAGTCAGTCGTATCGAGTCAGTATCAAGATTTTGGATTTTGGGACAATTAAGACTCTTTGGAAGAGGCGTTTTTGAGACAGTGGATCCTTTAACGTTGGGAAAACAGTCTAATTCATAGTACATGAACCTTGATGGTAGAATGCACCCTCTCATTTTATTCTGTCAAGGAAAAAACAGGCTAAAATGTTTAGAAGTCATCATTTTACTGATTTCGCCTTCATTAAAACTGTAAATATGACAAAACTAATTTGTACTTTTTTCAAAAGACTAAAATTACATAAAAATCGGCTGCCCAAAAGAACCTGAAAGGACACGTTAAGGTTCACCACAAGGAAATCAAGGTTGGTTTACATTGACTGAGACCAGACTTCAATAGTTACAGTTTTCTTTGACTAAGAAGACGCTGAAGCAATTAAAACAGTAAAATGAAGAAACATGTACCATGAAGACTAACAAGGACATTTGATACAGGACTTCTCAGCACTTCTAGTTCATGTGTATAATTACTTGGAGAAATAAAAAAGAGCAAAGAAATGAAACATTTCCAAGTCCTCCCTTTAAAATTACTTGCTGTTCTGATACGAGAGAATTCAAGGTCTCGTAGAAACGCTTTCACTTCTGAGACTCTGGTTTATACTGAGTGGATTAAGGTTTGTCAGGCTGTGACAAGGAGGAGTGCTGGAACAAAACCATTCTATTCTGAAATCCTGGTTGGTGCGGTCAATTAGGAGAGTCTGGCAGCAGCAGTATTCTGTACCTGTTAGAGAAGACTTTGCTGTAGTTGTACACTTGGATCTCCAACATCTCGTTTCCATCCAGCCTGCTGGCAATTGGCCATCGAAACGTCTGAAAAAGGCAGAAAACGACATGTTTAGCGGGGCTGCTAGCAACTGCTACTTCTAACTCATTAATCGGTTAATCAATTAGGCTGTGAAATGAGAGAAAATTGTGAAAGATTGTATCATTTGTTCCCAGTCATTTTTTTAAATGACTTGTTTAGTTTGACCAGCTGTCAGAAACACTGAATTTGCAATAAAAAAGCTCTATATTTTCCCATTTGTCAAACTGGAAAATAAAAAGTTCGACAAATCTTAAAAATACTGTATTAATCTGATTAATACTTCCACGTTTGTAACACTTGAGGGTTAGTTAAGTTACCCGTCATGGTGAAGCTGTGCGCTTCAAAGGCCATACATCACACTGTGAATGTAAGCTAACTTGCAGCTAATGTTAGCAAATCAGCTTCAGAGACAAAACATGCGTATAAGACCATTTTGAAGTTACTGTGAGAAGTATTTCTATCCAATACACAACAATAACACAGTGAACATGTCAAAATATTGTAAAAATTATATAAATAATTGTTCTACTCAATTAACCAACCAATCATTTTAGTCTTGGAACTCACCGTCTTGCTAGACTTAGCATATATGATGTAGCTAACACTAAATTATCATAGTAATTGATTGTTACTGGAATTGACAATGTTAATACAGTATAATTAACTACAAAACTGCTACAATTAGTAATATAACTTACAATACTGATATTTCAAGCACCAAACTGGCTTCTATGTCTATTTCTTTATTTTAAGCTGCGTTGGCCATAGCTTCATATATTTGCCCTGCAGAAAAGAAGTCAATCAATTTTCACATCTGTCAGCAAAAAAAAAATTGCCTCATGTCAGCAAACATCAATTCATTTGAAGTATTTATTAGAAAATAACAAAATGAGAAAAATAACAGTTTCAGAGGGAAAAAAGCCTCAACGTTTTATAACCATAAACACCTCAAGGTGCAACAGCGAGAGCTGAAAATAGAAATAGAATTTTTGCTGCAAGGTGAAGTAGGGAAAAGCAGCATACTGGCACATCAGTATGGTAATGAATTCTTTAAAAACAAAGAAAACTTTGAGAGAGTTTGAACTTTAATTAGCTTTTTTATCGAGTTTAAGGTGAATCACTTGCACCTTTGGTGAAACTTCTACAGTTATAATTTCAAATCAGTAGAGCAAATCCGCATCTTTACTAAATGGATTTGTCAGGCTGATCAGACACAGGCACGTATTCAGTATATCTCTTGGACATTTATGAACTAAGCATACTTCTGAGTTTAATTAGCACCTATTACAGGAATACTAATACATTAAAAATTTCCAGTTATAATTTAATTTTCATTTCTTAAATATGCTGAATACTGCAGAATACATTGAATTTGAAACTAATTGGAAAAGCTGTAGAAACAAATGAAATACAATGATTCCAAAACTACAGAAGAACTTTTCAAGTTTCGGGTTCAAGAAGTTTCAACTGTAGGTGAGTGCTTTATTTGAGCAGAGACAGAAAACCAAGGGAAAAGGGCTAGAATTTGGGTTGCTTGCACACCAGATTAATGTGCTGTAAAAGACTAATGGCTTCCTCTTATAATTAACATGTCCATACTCTGGGGAATAAATGGTGAGTAACTTTCCTAGGAGTAGCCATAGAGAGAAAGAAAAACTTTTTGTAGCCACAAGATACATAGAAGATTGTTCCCACATTTGATTAGATTGTGGTCACAAGACCAAACTTTCCCCACAAATTGAACAAAGCGTGAGAACTTTTTTTTTTGGAGTACTCCAGGGGCAAATCTAAGATTTGTCTTCTTGTTCTTCTTCGAAGAACTGAACTCAAGTGTGAAACAAAAAAAATGAATCTTTTTTTTTTTTATCACATTCATTATTCCGGTGTCCCCTTTGTTTCTGAAGATTGCGAGTTAATAAATTCTCCAGACTTTCACGGGCAAAAAAACCCCCCAAAAAACTAAACTCTTCATCCTCTTAAACTCCTCATTAAAACTTAAATTAGCAAAGAAATAAATCCTCAGGTCCTTTCAGGTTTATTGCTTTGAAAGATAGCTCCATTCATCATGAATCACTTTAATTAACTCGGATACATTCAATACAAAATATGTAATGATAGATGTGCTTAAGGCACCCATTAACATTCACGAGTCACTCAATGTTGACGCATTATTCTGCTCTCCCACGTTGATGAACTGCAACAAAAGTCACCTCCCTCCTCTGCACTGCACTCTAAAGAGACTGTATGAGGGTAAAGGTTACCTAGGTGATTTAAACCTCATTTAAGGCCCCCCTGCTGATGCTGGCCCGTCTTTCAGGACAACACTGCAGGCTGTCAGTTAGGCGATCCATTAGGTGGAGCCCATTACCGAATCCTGGGGTTTCCCACCTGCTACTGTAATTTATATGGAAGACCTGCCCTCAAGGGTCTTCGGACGTGTGTGTGTGTGTGCGTGCGTGCGTGCGTGCGTGCGTGCGTGTGTGTGTGTGTGTGTGTGACGGTAGAGTATCAATCTTTGCCCTGGGGCTGTGCAGTCTGTGGTTTCTCCTCAAAGACCTCAGCCAGGCATGACCAGCACAGTTGCTTCCTTTTTAGCAAAGTTTCATCAGCAACATGTCAATCTGCAGAACCCTTGTGAGTGCGAGTCGGCTGAGATTAGGGCTAATGCTGCATCTCATCCACGCCAGCCTCGAGTTCCAGAGAAAGAGAAGCCTCAATGTGGTGTTAATTTTACAAGGATTACAGCACACAAAGCTAAATGGAGAAAATGACAGCCACACACACACACACACACACACACACACACACACACACACACACACACACACACACACACACCAATGAAAACATGATCATGTTTTTTTTAATATCCAGCACCAGAGATGCCATCCATCCATCCATCCATCCATTAAGGGTTGCGGGGATGGGGGGGGCTGGAGAATTTCCAAGCTGAAATTGGGCGAGAGGTGGGGTTCACCCTGGACAGGTCGCCAGTCCATCAGAGGACCATCAGGAGCAATTAGGTGTTCAATATCTTGCTCAAGGATACTTTGACATGGTCATGGGGGGAAGCGAGGATCAAACCAGCGACCCTTCAGTTGCTAAATGACCACTCTACCTCTGAGCCATGCCGCCCCCGAGATGCGATCAGCAACCACATTAATTTCCCAAGAGAAAAAAAATACCTCTCATTTTTGTTCCCAAAGACAACACAAATGTGCGCGAGTGGAGGTGCAGGGACACATTTCCTCATCCATCTTTTCTGTGTTAACACAATTATGTGTATCTTTCTTCAAGACTATTTAGCTCTGGGGGAAAAAAAACAACACACACACACACACACACACACACACATACTGTACAGGAATTCACAGGAGGAAGCTGTTTATGCTGCCTAATGATTTAACACTCACCACGACAGACAAACGTGCCCAGAGAGGTTTAAATATCTACACAATGGAATAAAATACAATCAGAGTAGAGGATCCAGTACAATGAGAAGCACTTCAGCTGTGAATAATGCAGCAGCACTGAAAATGAACGAAAGCAATTTGGCTAAAGGGTTACAAACCCACTGGTAATAGCGAGTCTGTGTTTTAAAAAAAAAAGTTGCCATTTTTTTCAGGCATCGAGCAAAGAACTGCAAATTATTCATGTGTCAAGCCATGGATTTTTCAAGAACATTTCCTGTTCCCTGGAAAAAACAACAACAAAACAAAACAAAATGATGTACCATTTTCAATACCAAAGCTCGTATAATGTCAAATTATCCCTCATTTTCCGTGTGTTTTCACTGTGCACTCACAAATCTACTTCAGGCAGCTCCATTTATTTATTTTCCAGATACAACGAGAGTGAATGTCCGCCTTCTATGTGCAGCAAACCTTACAATTTTAAACACACTTAAAAGCCTGTAGTCGCGCTTGCAGGCTGGGTGGAGTGGCTCGAAAGACAAAGGATACATGTTTGATTCACTGTTGTCATGGTTACCACAATAAAAGCATTATGGGATGACTGCGTCAGTCGTCTGGTCAGTCGGGAGACCATGTGGCATTAATCAATACGCAATGATAGCCATTTTTATGTTCGAGAGTAAGATGTGACATTAAGATGAACTGACCTTCTGATGCGTATAACCACTGTGGCGATGTGACCTTTAAACAATAGATGACCGCAGATGCAGAAAATCATTTTAATCAGATTCAGTCTGGAGGGGACCCATTAAGGAATATAGGTTTCTGATCCTGAACGTTCCTTTAACTCACTAGTCTTTCAAGCTCTGATGAAAATGTCATACTGCAGTTATTGTCTGCCATGCTGCAATTTGAAAAATAATAAACAAACGTTATCATGAGCCTTACACGCTTAAAAAATATATAAAAACAAACATTTGTGTAGTACAGTTTACAAAATTTGACTAAATGAAATAAATGTCAATAAACAAAAAAAGGAATATACAAAAAATATATAGACAATTCCGTAACATCTGTGTAGCACTTTTCAAAATAATAAGTTTTTTAGCATCCGCGTGTCTGTTTATTTAATTGCACAGGCTGACACAATTGTGATTTGATTCGTCATGCACCGCTGCGTCAAACAGCTGCGTCCCAGATACATGAAACTTTTTAAGTGTGCGCTTTCAACATACGTACATTAACATTATTAAGTTAAAGAGGGTTAACGCTTCAGAAATGCTCATTCCTGTAACGCAAAGATCAATTTTTCCACAAGCTACTTCAAGGTGTAAACCTTTATGGTATACTTCTGTCTTAAAGTTAAACTTTTATGCTACAGAAGTCCAGAGTCCAGTGGTCACATTGCCCATAATGCAATTCAATAGCGTTTTCCATCATTCTCGTCTCATAAATGCTGACTGTGTAGCCCTGTCCAACAGAACATTACTCATACTATGTCACACGAGGGATTTCATTTTCTCAGACTTGACAAAGCGACGCCACAGCTGTGAAGACTTTCAAACTGATGTTGGTCTCAAACCCTGTGATAATAAATCAGATTTGATGTGTCGTATTGTAACTTTAATCCACTGGATGAAGCAAGTATGATGTCAAATTCACGCTTGAACATCACCAGCACATCCAGAGCTGCACTCTCCTTGGTTTTGGATGTAACTCTTTGGGAGGCAAGTTGGCTATTTTCAGCGAGGACATTTAGAAAATGATAACATTACACAAATTAAATGATGTTGGAATTGGCTGCCCCAGTTTCAGGCTCTGTGTTTACATGCTGGTTTATCATCACACACATGGATTACTTGGACTGGAGCCATTACGAATATTATATAGCTGTGTTTTCCTTTGTGGCATGTTTAAATGTGTGCTGTTTAGAAAAGAAATAGAAACAAAAAGTAGCCTATTTTCATTATTCACTATTTTCACTGGTAAATGAATTCAGGGTTCTGTTGTAATCACATTACTCCACCCCATCTGAACAGAAGTCTAATCCGACAGTACACACACATACACACACACACATACACATACATATATATGTGTGTGTGTGTGTGTGTAGTTCACAGTTCTGCAGAGTTGAGATTTGAAGCTGTCAAAAAGCCATACAGCCTCAAGCATTCAAGCAAAACTGCTGCAATGCAGTTAATCTAACATTCATTCTGATTCAAATGGTTAAAGAAATGTGAGACTGTAAAAAAAAAAAAAAAAAAAAAAACTCCACTGCATTAAAAAGAAAAGATCCTCCTGAGTGTTTTTTTGAGCCATTCAGAAAATCACACATACTATTCCCAGATCTGCCCTCTAACCTTTTGCATCATGCACAAGCTAATTGGCGGAGTGAGGCCGCTTATTTAAAGTGCCAGGAACGGTTCCGCCTCCTGGAAGCCTCGGGGCCACGCCGCCCTGCTATCAGAGGGATAAATGCTCAGCTGAAACGTAGCTATTTCTACGCTGTAACGTTGATGACCTGCTCGTCCTCACTTTCCCTCTGACACCATGCTTTGATATCTTATGATGGTTGCCATGGACACACAGGATAAAAACGCCTCTAATTAATTATGAACAATATGCTCTACCCTCACACAATCCTTGAATACAAGCTTGGGAGGAATACATCACAATTAAACACCGCTGAATTTCTGAGTAGCTTGTGGGGATCTTCAGCTCGATCCTCAGTTTTTGGACTAGAGTATAGAAGATGAGGGGAGGGCTGATGAAATGGACTCATTCTTATTACAGCAGGCTTCAAAAGCTGGCTCCATATCACATGCAGTATGTAGGATTGTGAGAAAGAGTTCCTCCTCTGTCGTACTGTACAGCGTGAGTGAGCGTCAGCCTCAAACCCCTACATACAGCTACCCGCCTGCATTATTCTGCTTCTTTCAATTAGAGTTATTTTCACCATTATAAGTTATACTGTAATACCCCTCTTTGCCAAAATGTATAAGAAATATATAATTAAAAAATATTCATTAATAGCAGCCACAAGTCGAATTTTGATAGATTATATTCATCACATTCGTAAAATGTGATGCCATTACTGCAATGATACTCAGGTAAAAGACATAGCTTCCTCTCCTCTAAGAATGGTGTGGCAGTGAGGGCAGGTAGCACAGTCTTTACTTGTTGCAGTTAATAAAATGTAATCTTGATAAAACTGTAATTAGCTCCCCAGTTTCTGCCGTGGAAACCAGATGGTGCAGATAATGAACAATGAACTTGTCAGGTTTGCTGCACCACAAATCTTTGGGATGAAAAAAAAACCCACTGTAGTGCTAGGAGATAGATAGATAGACAGCCCCCCCCCCCCCACACACACACACACACACACAAACCATCAGCAGTTAAAAACTTTTCTGCTGAGAAAGCCTTTTCATACTGTCAACAACAGAATCTGTTCTTATGGTGTTCTCTGTTGCTTCTCTAAATATGTAATTATGTAACTTTGGAGGCAGTAGAAACAGGCACCACATCCTTTGGCCTCATTGTGGATCAATTCCGACTTTTATTATTGTACCAAATATCTAATAACTAAGTGAACTGATCAGAAAATAAACACGTAGCGCCTTGTAACGTGAAAAAAAAAAGATGAAAATGATAAATCACCAAACTTAAGTAAGCCACCAAGAGGCAGAAGGGTGAACTTGTTCAGATGGGTGATCAACTTAAAACAATGTCCAATTTCCGTTTGGATTCAGCGACCCATTTATTCCCATAACACACAATTAATTCATTTAACTTGACATAGGTAAATGCATCTCATCAAATTAGTGATGTTTCCACTCATCCTCTCTGAGCCAAACACCCGTGCTGGAACGCTGACGGACACGATGACACGGTCAAAAATCAGTGCGCTCCCCCTCAGCACCTCTGTTTGTCGTCAAGTTGACTTTTCCTTTATGCATTTCTGGAGATAAACTCCACCCACAAATGCAGTTTCATAAACATATGTTTAATATCTTCACACTGATGAGGAGAAATTTAAAAAAAAATTAAACAAAAATAGAGGGTGACGCCAATAAAACATACTGAACATAAAGATCACATAAATGTGATAGGAATTTCCTCATATGACAGAGATATATTTGGGAAAAAAAGGCAAAAAGAAACAGCTATTATCTGGTAGACGCTGATATTTATCGGCCCTGACTGACTTTGACTTTAACACAGTCGGAGGATGCTCACTTCCACTGGTAAAGTTTTGTCATTCAGGCAACAAAGTCAACTGGTTTGCATTAAAGTTCTAACATTCCTCACTAAGTATTTCAGTTTAAAAACAGACTGGGGAAAAAGACGTCAAACAGGAAACGCCGTCGCTGTCATCCATACTGCTTTCTACCCTGCTGTTAAATGCGAGTATAAGTAGGAGCCGGAGAAAACAATCGTTTTGTGGTGCGTTTGTGTCATCAAACATGATGCACCAAAGAAAAAGCCTCCACCTGCAATGGAAATGAGGTCAGTCAGTTTTTTCACCCTCTTGATTGTTTTCACTTGTCCGTTAATCATTCCTAGTCCATGTCTCTCTTTGTTGCTTGCGATTGTGTTCCTCTGATTCGTTCTGTTGAAAGCTGCCTGCTTTCTTCCTGTGTTTGTCAGACCCTCTATTCATGTGTTCACCTCACCTCTGTTAACCTGGTTCCTACCCGTCTGCTCTCTATCCTGGTTTAGATTCAGCACTTTACATAGCTAGCTAATTAATAAATAAGAAAGCTTGCAGCTTCCTTTGCTCAGCTCCATCCATCTACACTCACTTAAGCAGCTCCTCCAGAATCCTTCCACTACTTTATATAGTTTTGTTTGTTTTACTGTCACTGTCACTCCTGATAGGGATTTAATACAACCAGCTGATGCACAAGAACACACACAGAAATAAACAAAAGTACTGCATATCCCAACAGAATCTCTCCTGTGTGTCTATAGGCTCAAAGCTGCGTGTTTGATTTACTTTACGTTCATAACAATAACATCATAATCATAATAGACAGTTCACAAGTGTATGAACCACAGTGAGAGCCCTTCAGTGTTTAACAGCCCAACATTAGCTTGTAGACTGCAAACTGTATGTGCTTGTTTTGACTGCTTTCTATTGGATTTCCCTTTCCTTTCAGCTCTTAACTGGCAAAGAACAAATTCTGCTCACATCATCATTTATTCAGCAAACTCAGAGATGGAAAAGATTCAGGGCTGCTCCCTGGAGCCGCCCTGGATCTTAAAAACTGGTGAAGTTCATAAACTATTTTTAGGGCTAGCATTATTCAAGTAAGAGTCTATATACCACTTTTCATCTAGTCTATTCTTCTTGAGTGGTCAGTTTAAAAAAAATCATTTCCATCCTAATGCATCAATATATATTTTAAGAGCCTTTTCCTCTCCAGAGACTGGATATCCTGTACTGCTTGGTGTGATGTTTATTAGTTTAAAAACCTCTCCTTGGTAGTATTTCCTTCTTGTATAACAGTTACAGTATGTCTCATGTGATTCCTGTAACTTTCCAAACCTGATTAACCAAGGCAGAGGGGGAAAGCCAAAGCGCGCCCTTTTTAACTCCTGATCGGGTCGATGAGGATTTCTCGGGTAAAGTACAGCGACATGTCAGGTTTGCAGCTTAATGTGCAACATGAGACCACCTCTTACTCTTTTTACTGAGTTGGTGAATCATTTTCACCGCCCATGTTTTTAGAGACCTGTAGGAGTTGCGTAATGATGGCTGCAAACATTCACTCAATCAATGTGTATGCAGCGCTTGTGAATCACTTACACCAAACAGTGACCAGAGCACACGACGGCCAAAAATAGGTATGAAAAAGTCATTAGTGAAGACATTTTTTGTTATATAATCACACGCTTCTCATTAAAAATGACTTCATGTCGAGATGTTGCAGCTAGAGGAGAGATCCTAGTCTTTCACTCATTATTTTTGCATAATTGCTCCTTGTCTAGTCTGCATAGTTAAAATCTTTGGACGTCTTGTGTGCAGTTTAAGCAGACATCTGTTATCAAATAACTGCATGTGCTTCCTCGCTTACACATAGACATAGAAAGATGTATAGTAGCTGTACTGCGGCCACAAGCCCTAAACTCTCTGCACCCTGCGGTTGCTTACAGTGCTTGCAGGGCTCTCTGTTCTTTTGCTCCAGTTCTGTCTAACTAGTGAGGGGGAAGCCCTGGTGTACTGTAGCTAAAAGCCAACTCCCACCATGGAATGAATAATGAATGCTGATTCCCCATCCAGTCTCTCTGCATACTAGTTCAAAGGCGCGCTTGCTAGTCCATGCATAAAGCAACAAGATACACAGCTCTATGCTAATGGCCCTTAGCTCCAGGGGCTGGACTGCGCTTACTGAGCCATGCGAGTGCACCAAGGCTAAGGATGAAGATGTCAGCTGAGGGGGGACGTGATGAGGAATTGCTCCAGTGTTTGGAGGGGTGATGACTATACAGGAAAACTGTAGTACATGTTGGTCACCAGCAGCCATTCACGCACACGCTCAAACACACAGGGAACACTAGAAGTTATTCTTAAGGCATATTATTGATGCTGAGTGATTCTAATGACCTCCCCAGCTCAAGATGAGAGCAAGGAGTGAGGCTGTCACAAGAGATCGCATATCAGTGTCAAGCCCCTCGTTTCAGCTGCTGGAAGGTGGGAATCATAAATGTTTCTGACACATTTCTCCTCTTCATCCACTTTTCTCTCTTCCATTTCACCCATGATGCTACAAGAACAACATTATTTCTGCATTGAGTTGAATGTGGAGATATAAATCTGTTCAGACACTGTGGAGATTGTGTCTTTCCATAGACCACATTTAGTAGACTCAACCACTAGTGTTGTAGTCAAAACCACCTGAGCCGGAGTGTTCCGAGACCAAGACAAGACCAAACATTGTGAGAGGTCAACACCAAGTCAACACCAAGAAAGGGTCAGATCGAGCCAAGACCAAAACCAAGGCAGGGTGAGACCAAGCCAAGACCAAAACCAAGGCAGGGTCAGACCGAGCCAGGGCCGAGACCACGCAGAGTGAGACCAAGCAAAACCAGACCTGTAAATGGTGTCAGTAAGTGTCCTGTTGTGATATTTACTGACTGCAGAGTGCTTTTTTTTTTTTTTTGCATATATAATCTTTACAACTTGTGTAGCCAAACTTAATTTTGGACCAATTAGCTTCCATCCTCCCATCAAAGCTTCTCCCACTGGTGTGTGCGCACGAAGGGGGGCAGGAAGAGGCGAAGGGAGAGCAGCAATTAACAGCAAATATTTTGACTGCGTTCAAAACTGGTTGAGATATTTGGTTGCATTTGAAGCCGGCATTTTTATTTCCATTCAAATAATTCACATGCAATTTAACGGTAGTATTAGAGTAGTGGTAGTCTTGACGCAACATTTTGAGTCAGCTTGGTCCAAGACGTGGTGAAAATGCAGTTGATTCCAAGACAAGACTTTAAGAAAGTGTCACACACACAAAATTCCATCAACAGTGGGCACTCTGGTCAGTTGTGTAATTGTCAACAGACTTATAGCCGTTCTCCTGATTGCACAAAAACAGACGCTGTGGTTATCTGGAAAGGAAGCCGCACTCCGCTTGTGAGCCCATCAAAGCAAAAATGTTTTTCTTTGTAAAAGCAAGCAACTTACAGAAAAACATGTAGGAAACATCCCCCAGGAAGGTTTGAATGTGTTTGTTGCACTTTTTTTTTTATTTTTTCATCCCCTGTTTTTCGCCTACACCTCTGCTCTGCCTCTTTGTTAACCCCCCACCCACTCTCAGTTACATAACACTGCAAGGGAAACTGTTATAACACTGGTTTCTCAGTGTGACAGGGGCCTGCAGAACTCCTATTGGGAAGATTTTCCAGAATCCCACAGCAGCAGCCACAGTGAAAATAAACTGACCACCAGCACTTGGACAGAAGTGAATTATGCAAGTTAAGAGAACTTGCAGCTCTGGTTGAAGAGCTTCAGTCAGAATTGCCTCCACTAAAACCGATTTCTGTTGCTACCTGATTTTCCCAAACCAATGAATCCGCAGGAGTCTTTTTAAAAGTCAACACTGTGACATAAGTCACCTTCACTTATGAGATCAATGGCTTTTAAAAGAAGAAATCACTGTATTGCGCCCCGCTGCTAGACAAATCAGTCTACTAGCATGCTGAGGGTCTGGTTTAATTACAACACAGCCAGTGTTCAATGACATGCATGGCTGGAGGCTTCTACCTCTACCTCTCAAACCCTCATAGAACCACAGGAAAGGCTATAAGCAGAGCAATGACCATTTACAAGTGAGGACTGGTAAGACTTTGGAGCAATATCAATGTGATTTGACATGATTCTCTGGTTGTTCACTGCGGAGTACAAGGACCCGTCTGGTGGGGTTTCTGCAGGTGGACACGGTGCAGTATAGGTGTCAATATAAGTGGGATTGTGTGACCATGTAATGGACAGCTGAACTGAGCCCCTAATGCCAGGATTGGCCTTGAAACCCTGCAGGTTTAGAGGTGCGATATACATATATACATACATATATATATATATATATATATATATATATATATATATATATATATATATATATATATATATATATATATATATATATATACATATATGCATGTAAATGTCTTGATTCTTGCATTCACTGCAGTTCATTTTATTGTTCCCCTCATGGGCTTCAGACCAGGAGGGATTAACCAGCATCCTTTCATTCAACTGCCAACCTGTTCCGACAAATGAGATCAGAAAAAAAACAAAAACAAAAACACCTGCTCAGAAATATGACTATATGCTGGAGGGTCATACATGCTAATGCTAAATGCTAATCAGTGACAATGTGCTGCGTTATGTGAAAATGATGAAAGGGATCTTGCTAAATCAGTTTGATGTTATCAATAGTCTTTCTTACCCAGGTACAGGCTGTAGACTGAGCTTCACTCCGTATTTATTTATGATGCTTCATGTCAGTCATGGTAACGGAACATCGATTGTCTGAGCATAAATGTGAAATATAACTGCCTTTAATCATCCATCATGTTTAAGTGTCTTTAATGGGATCACTTTGATCTGAGTACAGGCTCTATTCACAGCTACTATTTCATACAGCCTTCAGTCTGCAAATTCGGGAGATTGCTACTTGCAAGACAGTCTGGAATGTTGTAGTTTCTGTTGAGTTATTGCTTGTCAGGCATTAGCGAGTGGATGATAAGAGTGAATACAGATACTGACCTCATTAAAGTGAGCCACCTCCTCAGAGTTCACTGCTACACGGCTGTAGAAGGACAGACCTGAAAGGTGAGGAGGAGTGAAGAAGTCAGTATTTCTAAATGCTTCAACAGTGTCACTGTTCTGCCTCAGTCAGGGTAACCAAGATAACGCCACTGCAGAACATGTTAACCTTGATAGCAGGAATACAGGAAGTTATTGCAGAAAAACACAATGCCCTGACACGAAAGCTTGATCATTCTTACACACTTGAGCGCACGGTGGGCGATCAAAAGTGCAATATTTGGTCTAGTAGGCTACCAACCATGCGTCGTGTTGTTGAGGAACCAACGAGGGAGAGGAGATTAAAACTAATGTGAATATGTGAAAAAAAAAAAAACAACAGGAGCCATGTATCACTTTGAAGAAGCACATCTACAAAAATGCATCAGGTTTGTCGGCTTCAGATGTTCTTACATATGGAGGATGTAGTCATGGATTTCGGAAAATCACCAGCCCGAATGAGAAACTCTTTCAGTTCTCTTGTAATAGCTACATTAACAGCAAAGAACAACCACTGGCACATTCACGCTCGTTCACCTAATTTATCGAGAGGGCAATGGGTGATGTTAACTAAGAGCGGGGGATAAAAAGTGTGGTGCTTACTAAACGTATCTGATGAGGAGAAAAGCAGTGGGCAGCAGAAGAACAAACATAATCAGCACAATCAGCTGTAGCCTTCCACATACAGCAAGTGATCAAGTACATCCCGGCTGGTTTAAAGATCCACTGTATGCAAATGTACGTTCCACAAGGTATTTCGTCGCCAAAGTGTGTAAACGCTTTACTCAGGAAATGGTGAGAAATGGGAATGTCCCTAAAATAGAAACTGAACTAATCACAAAACAAAAAACAGGTGGGGAACACCTAGGGAGGGAGCTGATTGGGCAATAGGGAGAGGGGCGGGGCAGACAAATACTGATTCACAAACAGGTGAACACACACACACACACACACACGCGCGCGCACACGCACGCACGCACGCAAGGAGGGAAGCAGACAAAGACAAGATGTTCAATGTAAACCAAGACACAGGAAGGAAATGATTTCAAAATAAAACAGAAAAATACCAAACATGGTTCATTAAACATAACAAGGGACCCTGCAAAGACACACTGAGGACCACAATTCAAGACACATCCACACATGAGAGTATCTTTTAATTGAGACTTTTATGTGGCCATATTCGTTCATTCCTTTTAGACTGCTATTTATTTACCCTGATTGCACAATTTGAATGTCTTTTAAGGGGAAATTCAAATTTAGTTTTTTTTTATTCTGTATGGAAGTGTCGAAGTAAAGAAAAAAAAATCAAGGAAATATTTAATAAGCGCATAATTCTCTTATTGTGGTGACTATTTATTGTTTTTATTAATCTGTCTGTTTGACAAGTGATGTTTTACTATAACACTCATTTGCTGTTGAACTGTCCTGAGTTACAACGAGAGATGTTCTTGCCATTAAAGGCCCCGTAATATATGTTTGAGACACAAAACAAATAAATCCATCTCATGTATATAATCAGGACTGGCAAAACATTAAGTTTGAGCCATTTACCTTTTGTATTCTTCATTTTTTACTATTTTACTCAAGAGCCTCTACTCCTACTATCAGTTGATGTCACGTGTACTGATTCAGTCTGAGAAATTCAACCAACTGTCCCAATGCTCTGTTCGCGTTTGTCTCGTCAAAGATCAGCAAAAAGACAAATTAATGACTTAAGTACCTGAAAAACACATAAAAGGGGCCGACACCGTGGAGCCGACCGAGACAGACGTGAAAAGCAGACATCTAAATAGCTCCCAAATGACTCACTCATAGAGATAGAGGCAGATAAACAGATCTGAGCAGAGGAGACGTACAAAAGAGAACCTTGCCAAGGTTATGGAATGAACAATGCTCCATATTTGCACATTGTCTCCTTAAATGAGTGTGAAACAGTCTTGTGGAGTGAGGAGAATCGCTTGCTCACTCTGTCATGCGCGCCGCAGCCTGCTCACCTGGTTGCTTTGTGATGCTGGTGAATAGTGTCCGAGCTCGGCGCGCATTTGTCTTTGTTGCAGCTCGTTTGCTTTCACCAGCCGAGGCTTTGTGCTTGGCGCTGGTGTACGTTTGGGTGCAGACAGCTAATATGTACCGACAAGCGTTTATACATAAATGCACAAACAAAGACATGGAAAATTTATTGCAGCTGCTGTCGGTTAGATAGTGAGTCGGAAGAGAAATAAATATTGAATCTTTCTCTTGATTCCTAACTCCTCCTTCCTCCTAATTATTGGTGCTGAATGTACCTTTTATTAGCTATTGTAATTCAGAAATCTCATTAGAGCAGCTCTATCCACTCAGAAGTTTTTCATCTCCATCAAGTGTTTTTTGATCCCTTCATCCCTTCCCACTTTCAAAATCCTTACAAAACCCACATCTTCTAAAATATTTTGGGGAAAATTAACACACCACTTAAAGCGGCCCGAGAGGCTGGCAATATTCCTCCTACATCATCCCAACCAGAAGCACTGCTGTCGTGGCGGTATTTCATCTGACTGAAACGTGGGTTTCTGGAAAGCGAGGCTTATATAAGGTCGACGCAAAACTACAACAACACTCTGCTAACCAGGTTGGCTTCACGGCCCAGGAGAGGAATAATATGGTTGAGAAGAGAGTGAAGAGAGGCGCTGAATGGACTTTAGGTGTAACAAACGGAGGGTGCGTTTTGTATTTGGAGCCGGTGAAGATGAAAGCAGTGAAAGAAGAAGATGGCAAACATTAAAAAAAATACTTCGGGTTCACCAAAATTCAAGAAGAAAAACAGTTTGAGAGCATTTTAATAATCTTCCATAATATTAGTTTCCCTGCATCTCAGCTTTTTTGGGCTTTTTTGGGCTTTTTTTTTTTTTACACTTAAATTACATGATGAGAGATGATACTCATCCAAAATAATTGACACAATTTAATATTAAATACACAATAACTGTCTGTTCCAACAAAGACTGCGGAGAATTGAGCTTCGGGGAATAACAGAGTTGTGGTAGCACTCTCTGTTAAGTCACCGTCGAATCAGCAGATATGCTTTCATAAATTACTTTATTAATAATGACTAAATCATCAGGTTTTAAATGTTATTAGTACTGTAATAATAGAGAGGTCGTCTGGTTGCCCTTTTTCAAACAGTCGTTGCAAATGCTAAAAGAAAAATCAGTGCAAGTCTGACACAACATGGTGATCCAAAAACTTACTCTTACTTTCTAAGATAACAACAGAAAATGGAAACAAAAAAAAACAAACATTTGCATTGGAACTGGAATATTAATTATGCCTTCTATCCATTTCCTCTCAGAAAATAGGGAAAATTTACCAATAAGTGACAGGTGTGTGGGACCTACTGACATCTAGTGGTGAAGTAAAGAAGTGCAGCACCTCAACTCAACCCATCCCCCCATTCTAATCATGTAAGAGAGCCTGCAGGATCAATAATGTATCATTGATCAATAATGTATTATTGATCGTATATTTTGGATGATTTGGATTTTCAAATTTGTCACAATGCAACATTATTAGCTAGCCAGTTTCATTACTTTCTTTTGAAACAGGCCCCGCCTCCCTTGAAGGACCCATGACTGATGATTGAATATTCATAGAACATGGCAAGGCAGCAGAAAGGACTCACAAAGAGAGGCTGCTGTCTTCATACAGGCGTGCCTTAATTATACCTTTTTACTCTCACGGGTCAGACTGCTGTCAATCTAATTAGACAGATCAGAGCCCTGTTTAAGCAATCCATGGCATCAGGCAGAGGGTAGATGGCGCTGTGTGTGCACCGTGTGCTCGAGGTGCGTTCAGCTCCATTTTGGTTATCATAGGACGTGTAATCAGAGAGCAAACCAGAGTGCAAAGAAGCAGTCACTAGACACCTAACGTGTTACAGGCGTGACATCACTCAAACCAGTCAGAGAACTTTGCGTCATTCCCTTTAAAGCCGTAGTTGCATGTTGTCATTTCAATGTATTCCAACTAAGGAGAAGTGAGCGCTTCTCTTCTGGGGAGGTGAGTGCTTCCTCGTGCACCAGGTGAAGACGCTCAGGCACATTGTATACAGGAGCAGCAGGACTCCACTCACGCCATCAGAGGTGATGTTTGCGTGTTTTCCAGCATCAGCAGAACCACACTGCAATGCTGCGCATCTGCTCGTCTGATTGATGCGCCTTTTAAATAGCACTTCACACAGAACGCCACTGGCCAAAGACCAGACTCTTCTCGGTCTATGACATAAACAATTTCTGGTGTCCCAAAATAGCAATACACCATGGTTGTACCAGAACACTCCTCATTAGCATACTCTAGCACCTGTCGGTGCAGATGGAGCGTAAGTTCATGTGCTAGTCAAAGGGCGAGAGCCTTTACCGTCAAATTGTCATTGCCGCCGGTTTGAATTTAGCAATGAGGCTCACGTTCGCCCGAGGCCGGATTCTGCTCTTCATAAAATAGGGCCTTAAGAGTTTCATGGTACAATAATGAGGTGATGAGGGTTGACTGGAGCTGTCCACGGTGCTGAAAGAGGGCAACAAAGTTATTTGTAAAACGGATTCTACTCAATAACTACGTGAAAAAACGGTACACTTTGTTTTTTGCACACTTAACTGTTATTTCAAGTGATACATGACACACACAGTGCTTTATATCAGAGAGGGGCAACATTCTCATCGTGCCGATACAAAATCTCAGTATTTCAGTTTTATAAATGTTTGAATTTTCCTGTGCGTCAAGGTTTACAATAAGATTGTTTGGAAAACGCTTTGAATTCTTTCTTTTTTGGGTAGTTTACCTTTTTCTTAGTCAGTTCTCATGAGCCTCAAGCCGATCCTCCGCGGCTGTAGTTTTCCGCATTCGCCCAGTCGCCAAGAAATGAGGCAAAATGCGAAACGCGCTGGACTGGCGCGAATGTACAAATGCAGCAGCATAAACGGCAAGTTCTAAAAATGTATTGAGAAAGTTGATTGTCAAGGAGCATCCAGCTTCTCCAGCCAATTGGAATTGAATATTTCAAGATTTTTATGCCTCTGATCCTGCAGGCTACTGTCGAGTAGCTGAGCCAGAATGTCTAGAATGTGAGAGTTGCTATTTCCTGAAGCGTAAAGCTGCAGATAAGAGACAGCCTCTTCAAAGACTTGCCAAGGAATCAATTAGGTTTTGACGCCTCGCCTTGCTTTATACCCCGACTCTGTTATCCTATCTTGATGATTCTGTTTTATCCCGACAAGAGAGGAAATTCACCGTGTTCTCTACATCATTGGGTTTTTTTTTTTTTAATGTTACATCTTGACTGCAATCAATACACTGATTTACAGCATTTACTCTCTTAGGATACAGGAAATGTCACAATTATATGTGTTGTTTGACCGTGTCATGTCTCTTTTCTTCAACATTTGCCATCTGTCTCTCCTGGGGTCATGCATAGTTTGGAGGTGGGGTGAGGGCTGAAGGGTGTGAGGCTTCCTGGTAGACCTCTTCCTTTCCAGACAGGAAGTTGTCTGAACTGAAAGAACTCAGGAAACTCTCCACTGACAGCCTTCAGGGAAAAGCATGACTCAAAACCCCCGCAGCAATGAAAGAGAAGTGGGATGCAACAGTGACGCAAAGAACAGCAATAAGATATGTCACTATTTTTGAGTGTTACGAAAAATATAACACGCTTCAAACACTGAAAGACACCAAAAAGGGAAACTTTTCAGATGATGAAATGTTAATGATTGAACAGGAAAATAATCTATTTCTAAGAATGGAGACAAAAACTTGCAATAAAGAAGTATTTTCTTGATTTTAAACTATTCAAATGGTGGCGATGACTCTTTCATACCAGCAAACATTTTTTTGTTCACCTTTAAAAAAAAAAAAAGGTTGATTTAATAGAAATCAACAGCAGCGATGGTGAAAATGCCCTGTAGCTGTGCCAGATGTTAGAAAAGACATACATTTTTGTCCTTGTTGTTATACACTATATTTCTTTGTCATCAACCTGGAATCTTTTCTGTGCAGCAAAAGCACCAAAGCTATTCAAAACAGTACTTGAATAACAGTTTTTCTTCAACAACTGAATCAGAGTGAACATGGCTATAGAAAAGAAAAACACACACCGACCTTATACGTATACGTACACACACACACACACACACACATATTGCATCACCATTTGAATTGAAATTGTGACTGACTAATTCAGTACTACACAAAGCAGCCCATCTTTTCTTCCTACTACAACTACACACACACACACACACACACACACACACACACACACACACACACACACACACACACTAACATACTACAAGAAAATGATCTTTTATCTTTCAGGATAGTAATACTGACAGCAGGAGTTAAATCCAAGAATCAGACATAAATGTAACTGGACAGAACACCTGATTGCTGACCAGGGTGCTGAACCCCCCCCCCCCCCCCACACACACACACACACACACACACACTTTTGTCAGAAAATATATGTGTTAGAGCAGACTATTCTAAAGTATTTGTTGTTTTCTGTATTTATATGAAACAGCAATATTCTGCTACCATAGCTCAGTTTGTTGTCCATGAAATCAAATAGTTGCATCCAGGAATGTCGCATGTGAAGTGATTTGATTCCAAACAGGAATCAGGCTTGTCTCAGACCAGCCTCATTTATAATTAATCAGAAGATCTTGCAGGATTTACAGCTGTCTCTCAGCACCTGTTCCATGCTGCAAATTTTTATGTGATTTTGCAGTGTGCAGTGTGTGTGTGTGTGTGTTTCTCTCTAACTGTCCCTCCATTTCCTCTCATCTCAGACAAACAGTTATTCTTCTTTCTCTTGAGACCCACACAGGTCAAACCAGGGATGCAATAAAAAAGGGGGGGGATTCTATAGCTGACAGGGACACAAGAGACTCAATATTGTGTGTTTGCATGGTTCTAAAAACCTCCAGTTTCTTCCTTCGGTTTGACGATTGCGATGTGCAAGCTGTCAAAATTAGAAAACTGGTAACTACCTTGAAGGTATAATAAAGGAGACCCCCCCCCCACACACACACACACACACACACATACACAAACACACCACCACCCTCTGGTCCCTCCAGCTCAAATCAATGCCTGGTTAATTGCAACTAACTGGCTTCTTGACTTTATGAGTCAACGCATCAAACAAGGAGGGGAAACAGAACAAAAGAGGTGACTATTATTTTTCAAGGAGGCTTAAAGTTTAATTGAGAGACTGCTTTTCAAAATGTACCTCTTTTTTTCTTTTAACAAGAAACGATTTAAAAAAAAAAAAAAAAAAAAAGGTTGGAAGCAGCGCAGCCTGAAAAGATGATTAGGTGAAGGCAGAGTAGCGCAGCACGATGCGGGAGGGTCTCCACAACTTTTTTCGCAACCTGGACATTGATATCATGAACTTCCATCACGTTGTGAGAATCGAGCACACGGTGATATTTAGGAGGAAAGAGAAAGATGAGACGTCCTACCTCTGAATGTAACTTTGGCGATCCTGTCACCTTTCCCCCGGAGGTGCGCCACTGTCTTCAGGTGAACCATTAAAGCCATCATTAGTCCAGTCTGGTTGAGAGTGGGAGTATTTCCACTCCACACTGATAAAACTTGCTAGTTGATATTTAAACGCGTGGATTTAAGGGACACCAAAATGTCCGTGTCCATGTGCTCAGCATATGCAGAATAAATCTCAGGCTCCGGTTTAACACCTTCCCCTGCTCGGTGCTCCGTGGATGCTGGGTGTAGCGCGCATCTCCCGGTTGCTTTTTTACTCTTGCTTTGTCGGAGCAGGAAGGGCGGGGGGGCTAGGCTGGTGCTCCTGATGCTCGTACAGTGAGATACATCCCAGTTCATCCCTGGGTTTTAGGAAGGTAGACGAGAGGTCTCCAAGGACGCTGCGTTCTTGTTTTTGCTGAATTCATTACAGATGAAACTCCAAATTAATAAAGGGATTTACAAGAAATCTCACCGTCTTTCCGAGTTCAACTTTGGAATTTTTTTTTCTCAAAGTAAATATTCATCATAGTAAATATTCACTATTTATGGAGTGTTTACTGGTGGTGTCATGGTTTGGACACAATTTGAATGAATCTGTGAATGAAGTGTAGGATTCAATCAGAACAGATGATGAATTGTTGCTAGGCAACCTTTACTCCCCAATCCCCTCCTTCCAGCTGGCCAGGGTTCAGATCAGGTGAGTTTTGGTGTGTGGTGCTGATGTGGTTCTGCTCTGATGAACTGGTATCACTCAGACGTTCAGGAGGTTTCTTCTTCACAGAGGAGTTCCCCACGGATTTGTTTCAAGACTTTTAAAAATCTAATTCATTTATTAAACCAACCAAAAATCAGCACACATTCTCACACACACACACACGGATGACTCTGAGTGAATTTTATTAAGATTAATTCATCGAGGAGATCCACTTTTCTCACAGCTCCAGCAAGAACTCCTCCACCAGCACCGTGATGTTTCTGCTCCTTGACGTTTCACTCCCACACACGCTCAATTTACCATCACATTTTATAGGTTCTGCTACACTGTCACGTCACATAGAACTCAAATTATCTGCTCAGAGTTGTTCCACACCAGATGACTATATAGTACAGACAGTCCCTTTTGCAATATGCAGTAACCTCTAGTATGTACACTGTGGTTAAGAGTCCTTCCTTGTGTTTCTGTTCACTGTGCTGGCCTTTTTAGTTAAGGTAGTTAAATGTTTATGGGTTTTTGGTGTTGTTGTTGTTGTGAAAGATATAAAGAAAATGGCTGAAGGATAACGCTCATTTCCAAATGTGAGACTTGCAGAGACCCACAGGAGCAGTGCCATTGAATGAGGACATGCAGATGCTGACCAATCAGCTTAATGTCCCTATAGAATCAAAGCCATTAGAACTGTAACACACAGTTTGCTTTCATTACATTTTGTATAATCTAAGCTGGAAATGGCTTTGGCCACTAGAGGCATTGTTCTCACAAACAAGTAGCTCCTTCCAATCCACTTACAGTTGCAAGTAACACAGGCATTTTAGAGAAACAACAGCCTTTCCTTTATACATCTGCATGTGAGTGCATGTGTGTGTTTGCGTGTGTGTGTGTGTGTGTGTGTGCGTGAGTGCATGTGAGTGTTTGCGTGTATGTGTGTGCATGTGAGTGCCAAAACAGTGAGAGAGCCAAGTAACACTGCTTTATGTAGTAACATTTTTTCTTATCTTAAAATATAGTGTTTTGTGCTGACTCATGCACTCTCGCCGAATGTCCTGCAGTGGGTGTGCATGTGTGTGTGTGTGTGTGTGTGTGTGTGTGTCTGACCGCATCCTTGGAGGATGCCTGGAGGAAGCCTGGTTCAAGGGACAACCCATTATAATATGAGGCAGATTCTAGATAAGTTTTAAAGTTTAAAAACTTAACAATTTATATGGAAATTGAATATGATTTAATATGGACCTTAATGAACAAATTAAGTCATATTTCTAATACTGTTGGAAATATTTCTGGACATGCGGTCAAGGACGGTCTCAGTAGCTGATGTGCATATAATAGAAGAGTGAATGTTGTTGATTCCTGACGGTGGAAATGCTGCCCTTTTAACAATCAGAGCACCAGAATTGGACATTAGCAGACTCTCTCACACAGGCCAATACCTTCCATTCCAGATAGATTCACTGCTGCTGGGGAAACTAGCATAGCTGCTCAGTCATCACTGGCTCAGACCTGTTTAATGACACGATGCCGTCTTTACTCTCCAACCCTACAAAAACCTGCCCCGCTCTGCCTTCGATTTTGAGAATGTGGGTGGAAGGAAATAACGCTGACTGAATGTGACCAAACCAATGCAGAGCAGAGAACTAGCGACGTCTCACTGATTATAAAAATGATACGAATAAGCATCATTCGCTGAGGGGACAGTTGCAGTGGTGAGTTGGATGATTGCCCGATAAAGTGATACTGTACTTCTAGAGTCAGTTAGGTGTTGGCAAGGGGGTAAATTAATTAATGGAAAAAAATGAAAAATAAAGAGGAAAATGCACAAATCAAAACATCAGTTTTAACATTTTTAAAATTTGAAAATAAACAAGCAAACATAATAGGGTCTTCGCCTGAAGTACCTTCAGGCTCAGGCCCTAATAAATAGGTTGATATCATTTTGATGCAAGGTGCTGGGCGGACATGAGCCCTTCTCTCAGCTTCCAACTCGAATTGCTGATGAGTTTACAGTCTGGATATGATGAAGTCACCTGCAGATAGAAGTACTGCAGAAGCCTCAGTTGCATCTTGTTGTTATTATACAGTACAATCTATCATGAACCGACTGGCGATGAGCTATTATTTCTAACTTCCCTCCTCGTCACTCGGCACTGCTCATTCATAAGCGGGAACCGTCTCTTTCCTAATGCGGGTAAAGGTTCTAGCCAACAGGGGGAGGTATTGGTCTGAAGTAAAAACACCTTCACATAACTGAGGTTTGTGTCAATCACTGCAGAAACTTTTTTTATTTAAAGAAATAATGCGTTTCAATTTGATTTTACCCTGTCAGACAGGTATTCGTGTTGATATTACTGTACTGTTTCTTATATTCTAACCATTTATTTATATACCCAATAAGACGGGCAGATCACTCAACACCACAACTCAGAAGTACACAGTACCTTGCTTTATTACATAATATAAATGCACTCTTGTAAAAGTACAAGTAGAGAAATGTTTGATATTGAGTTTGTAGAAGTACACATTCAACATGATATTTGTGTCTTTCAGTGCTTGGGAGCATTCAATCCTCAAACTAACCTTTAAAGGTCATGTTAAGGTAGTCATCCTGCTCTTGAAGTTGGTAGGCTTTTAATTTGAAAAAATTGTGCAAAATGTGTTGTATTTCATGCCATTGTGAAAGTGTCAAAAGTGTTTAGAGAGTGTGTGGGTTAAGATTTGTCCTACTTTGAGATATTTCAAACATGACCTACAGCGCCATCTTGTGGTCTAATTACTTCAGTGGTGAAATTAGTGCAATTGTGAGTTCTGCCTCTCTCTCACTCTCTCTCTCTCTCTCACCTGGAGCAGTGACGTGACAGGGATCAGACCTGGGACTTGATAGTTAACAAATGGTGACACAGATTTTTAGCCTAAGTCTTTCTTCCGATGTTGCAACATTCTGAAAGCAACATTTCCAAAAAAAAGAAAAAAGAAAAGAGCTCAGTTTAAACATCTGTTTCATATCTCTTACCTACCACGTGGGGCGGATAAAAGGAGACATTTCAGATTCGTGAAGCAGAAAGTCAGTTGGAGAGATTCAAGTTCAGGGTGAAAAGCAGCAGCAGGAGCAGTAGTAGTGCGGTCGGTTGGTCGGAGGAGGAAGAGGAGGAGGAGGGGAGGAGAAGGCTGGTCGTGTCCCAGCCCCGCGTCCAGCTGCTGCGTGGCTCTGCAGCACAAGCGCCACACTTACTATGGCTTTAGCCGCAAGCAGGACGCTCTTGGCGCTCTTCGTCACGTTTTGCGCACCGGGACGCGGATTGACAGGTAAAAAGTTGTGTTTTACTTATTTATGAGCAGGTGCACGGCGTGAAGTGATCTCTTAACTAGTTTAAAACTACATTTCTTTGCGCTTGTAATGAATCAAATAAGAGTCACAAAAGTTTTGCCTCATGTTGTTGCACTTTCTATTGATTAAACCGCAGTAACTCAAATCCACTTAGAAACAAGTATATATTTTCCAGAAAAGTTCCAAATCTCCAGGTGCTGCAGACCCCCCCCCCCCCTCCCAGTTAAAACCAAGTAGATGAATTGCTTTTATTTCGAGTTAATATAGTTTTCTAATTGCAACTCATATAGACTTGGACAGTGTTTAAGAGTTGCGACTTTATGGGAGGAAAATATGATTCAGGGCTGTGCAGCAGAAGCAGAAGTCACATCCTGGATGATGGTGACTAAAACATTATAGAGCACGATGGCAAGTGTCAGATCACATCATGAAATAGAACAGTAAAACAAAATGGGGAAAAATAAACCCTGAGGTTTGAATGATATCATGGTAAATCTAGAGATAATTGACCTGTTTTAGGAGGAGAAGAAGAAGAAAGGAGGAGGAGGAGGAGAGAAGAAGTGTTCTGCTTCTTCTGTTCAGAGTTCTTTCGCCTCATGCTTTCAATATCATCAGCTTCAAGTCAAGAATGTGTGAAATACATCTCATGTGGTAACATGGCTAAATCTGCCCCCCCCCCCCCCCCAACCACAAACCCCCAGGCTCTGGGATCTGGCAATTTCATCAATGTAGAGACTGAGAGAACGCTGAACCTGTCAGAAAGTCTGATAAAATAACAGATGTTGCAAACAGACATTAAAACAGAAGTGCATGTTTTAAAATTTTAGTAGTTTTTTTTTTTTTTGTGCGATATCAGCCTGCAACCTTCAAATAAACAGCAGAAGCAGCCAGAGAAGCACTCATCGAGTTGAAGTGCAGACTCTAGTGTGACATAAAGAAAAAGAAAATTGATGGGTAGAAATTAGAAGTACTGTTTAAAAAGACAAATTTAAAAGTACTGGTTCTGAAATACATTCAAATTACAAAGTATTGGACATTTTATGCTTGACTGATCTGTACTTGATTGATTTTCCAAAGCATACAAATAGAAGTAAAAGAAATGTTACTGGCGTCCTGTCGGACATCCTCTCCTTCGTCAAGTGTCAATTAAGGTTTACATGCGCTACCACCGTCTGTGGTGGAGAATGAAAAAGTCTCCCCCCTTTAAAGAAACACAAAAACAACTAAATTCTTTTTTTCTGTCCAACATAAAATGAATGTAACAAGCCTGTTTTTTAAGTGTAAGGAGGAGAAAGTACAGTTATTTGCATTAAAATGTAGGGCATTAAAGCAAAAATTTGTCATAAAAATACCTGAAAGTCTACATAAGTAGAGGCACAAAGTATTTGTACTTTGTTACCTTGCATCTCAAGTGGCATGAAGCTCGTGCTACCCTTTTGAGTCCCCTTAAATGCCACGTTACGGTTCGATTTTTTTTTTTTTTACTTTCTTCGCTCATTTGTCACTTCATTTCAACTGTAAGCACTTTAGCCTGTGAGGTCATCGCTTTATCCTTCTAATTGTCATGTTTTTCCCCCTGGTTGTTTTCAGTTTCGTGCTATTTCTCCTCGACACCCGGCTCCACATTCACTCACCTACTTATATTGACACCTCGGAGCCGCAGGTCAGCGAGCGGTACCGCAGGAATCCTCTCAGGCGCTTTGACAGTAGCTGTTGAGGGAGAAGCCAGCGATGCTCATTAACTTTCTCCAGTCACCTGTCATCGGCCTGTCACTCTCGTATTTGTCAAGCCAGTGGATGAAATTAGGCTCATGGGAGTTTGTGAGCACGGCGGGAAAATTGAAGAGAGAGAGAGCGAGAGAGAGAGAGAGAGAGAGGACAGTGTGTGTTGAGATAATAAATAATGTCAGTTTCTTCCATTCAGCCAGTCCACCAGTTCTTGGAAAGTCGGAGAGTAGAGTAATTGGGAGCAAGTGTTAGAGGAAAGAGGGAATCATGTCCTTGCAGTCCAGTGGAATTTAATATGGAATTCTGCAGGATGACTGATCTCGCACAATCAGGAAGGTTTTGGGAGCCTGTCTTGAGGAAGACATGCTAATATTTTCCACAATACGAGGTATGTTTGATCACCTGACTTAGGTTAACCCAGCACACCAGAGACCTGACTGCCTGTCAGAGCTGCTAGCAACGGCATGTGTAGTGTCATGATGTCATCTCTAGGCGCCATTCCAGGAGGTTAAACAAGTACCACCTGGACCATGAACACACCTGTCAGAGTACCGATGATGTCAACATGTTGTTGCAGGAAGATGTAAAATAAACTGACTTGTCCAACTCAATTAGCGCGTTAGAACGATTTTTGGTTCAAGTCCGTTTGTGGCTGCTGACGCTTGGATGCTAGCTGGTGTTTGTGTACGTCGTGAAAGTCAAATATGCAAACTAGACACAACAGGGTGTTGTATCAAATTAAAGATATTTTCTTTCACCTTCCACTATAAACCAAATTTTAGCAATCAATAGTAAGTTATTCTGACAGTCTGTTGATTGATTGTAACACTCCAGGGCAACAACCGCTCAGTCAGCCCCTCCCTCAGCGTGCACTACACTGTTCACTGCAAGTTATATATTGACTATGTCAGTCTTTTTATCTTAGCTCTGAGCTTTGTTGTGCAATACTTCATCCATACTGCCATCCATACATGTGTGATACTACACTGGCAGTTGTGCATATACTTTTCCTGTTTATTTATCGGTCTATTTATCTTATTCAAGTCCTTGCCCAGTTTTCTATCTTTTTTTTCCCCCGTGCTGCTCTAGCAACAGAATTTCCAGGATGAATAAAGTTGGTTTTATCTTATAATCACAATTAAATTGAGGTTTGCAGCAATTTTTAAAATGCAACATCAATTAAAGGGCTAATCGGGTGTCAAAATTTTTTTTTTTTAACTTCCCTCTTATTAGAGATGCATGGTAATATCCGCACATCGTCAGCATTGGCATATATCGGCCGTTTTTTGATAAGCAGTATTCTGTTGGCTGGTGGTTCTTATTTTATCTGCCCAGTTTTGCTCTTCGTCTTTCCTCATTGTCGGTCATTTAGGACAAACGTCATAACAAACATTTAAAAAACCCTATTTTTAACATTCACAGTACTCCATATTTTCAATTATGTATATATCAGATGAACTTGTTTTCATACAGATAATAGATCGTTAAATATTGGCAAAATCAATCATACAAATATTGGCATAACGATTATTGGGAAAAGTCTAACATTGTGCGCTCCTTGCTCTCATTATATCACGATTGCAATATCAGTCACAATGATTGAAATTAGCCATTATAAAAAAAAAAAGTCCAGCACTGGCAACATACGAACTTTGTCAAACAGCAGACATAAAGGAGCAGAGGCATTTCCTTGGGATCAAAGTAGAGCTCAGTTTGACATCACCTAGAATCACATCACATGCGAATTTTTCTATTTTGCATTTTTTCTTTCTTTTTGATGTGAAAATGATTTTTATTCACCCAGACATTCAGATATCTGCGTATGATTTGTTTTTCCACCCGCCCAATAAAAAGGATCTGAATGGAATTTTGTTTATGTTACGTAATTTTGAATAATTAGAAAGCACAATCAGTGTCTTGCCTGGCTGCTCTGTCGGCACTGCAGCTATTCCTCCGGTTTCTATGGAAGATAATGACTTACCCAGAATAAATGAGTGACTTTTTCCTGCTGTTTTTAAAATATTTTACGACCTTCATCTTAATGTGGAAGCTGCAGAAAGATTGAGTGTTTATGCATTTGTTTTGTTTTTTTTGTGTTGTGTTGTGTGTGTGTGTGTGTGTGTGTGTGTGTGTGTGTGTGTGTGTGTGTGTGTTTTTTAAATCCGATGTAATGTCCAGCTACATTTCGTCAGCTGTCTCTGGGCAGGTACATCCGTTGGAAAATGATTTCATCAAGTGATAAAATTCAGACTCAAGTAATAAAACATTGCATCACAGGGAAAACTGCAGTAAATAATCACTGGTTATGTTTTCAACAAAGTTAGAGAAAAGTAGAATATTGTCTGATGGTGCTGCTGTGTTCCAAAAGTTTGCAGCTTGAGGAAACAAGTGCCTCTTTTTTTGTTGATTGGACCAAAAAGTCAGTTGATGAAAATATGATTCATATCCCAAATGTGAAACTGCAGCTCAAGGAGACCAGAGCTTGATGGCTGCACAACCCAAGAAGAGAAAATGATTTTTTACAATCTAAACATCCACAGATGTATGTAACTTCAGTTTTCTCTTGAGGAAATCGCTGCATGGGGGTGGTCTTCCCTCACTTCTTGTCCCAGCAAACGAGTGCGTACAAGCAGACCACAGACAGTTAGGGGTGGTTTGGGGGTCAGGGGGGATTTTTTTTGGCCAGGTGAGAAGGTGGTCCTGTAAAAATGGAATGCTGTGGAGTTTTTAAAAATACTTTTACAGGTGCCCTTTGACCTCTAGGCTGACCTGCATGCATGCACATACTTTCTCTCTCTCTTTTGGTCACTCTGTCTCACTCTCACGTACACACACAAACACAAACATATTGTTTAGATAAAGGCTATGATGACATAATGACCTTCAGCCCCTCCCTCATTCTTCACACACTTAATACTTTCCACTGTCTCACTCAATCATAATCTATCTGCCTGTCTTTCCATTTCACATTCACAGCATAGAAAGTGTTTTGCTTTATGTTCCCATGGTAACGCCCTGAAACCTCCCGTTGTAGTATTAGGATGTTTCAAGCACTTACATTACATAATAGCTTCCCAAACTATTTATTCTTGGATTGCAAACGTGCATCTGCAGTGCTTGAAGGAGTCTTGATTTAATTAGAAATGTCTGATTTGCGTTTCCTCGCGGGGCCAAATCACAGTACGATGTCTGGCCAGATGGAAGATGCTCTCCTATGTAACACACAGCCTTCATGGAAACTGGTTGGAAGTGTGTGTGTTCAGACTTCTGTCTGTTGAGTGTGTCATGAACAGCTGATGGAACTGATTCCACTCTGAGTTAGTGGCAATGAAGGCGAGTTTGTAATTTGTTTTTTCTAATTGGGAAAACAGTCCCTCATGTGAGCTGAGTGCATCTGAGGGCCTGAAGCCAGACTGGTGCTGTCTATAACCTGCCGAACCATCAACAAGACTTAAAATTTCAGCACATACTAAAACTTCTACATTGTCGCCCTCCAAGGAGCTGTCACGATGTGTAAACTGGTCCTGAGAGGCCGTTATTTCTAATTGTGAAATTTCAGATGCAGCTGGGCGCACACCTGCGCGCTGAGAGAACCCAGACTGATGAAGTGGTTTTTGTGACAACGCTAAAAACAAAAGTGCAGTTGTTAACCTTTGGAGGACTCAGACAGTCACGAGGACCAGCTGTTTATGAGACAGGCTGATCAGACTGATTATTACACGTGACAGAAATGAAGAACCAGCAAACTGTGAACTACTTTGTTCAAGCACTGTGTATAGTTTGTTATATACATTATGATATAATCATTATCATTTACGCTTGAAAATTTTATCCCATCAATGTAAAGGAATAGATGGGGGAAGAGCTCAGTAAAATGCTAGTAGTTTAACATTCTTACGTGCAGGTGATTGTTACCTATTTGCTGATTCTTACCTTGTGGGGATAATTTGGTGCTGTGGTGCCAAACAAAGGTTTGGACGTTTTGTTCAGCATTATAATCTTCAGGAATGAAGACCCCTTTATTTAATTTGGAAGCGTAAATGCAATTGTACAAAGCCAACGTAATGCTATGAACAAATGCATGATTTTAACATCACCACACCTAGCATCATCCTCATTCTGCTTCCACCATGCTTTCTGGATTCCTTTAGCTACGTTTATTGTTTATTGTTAAAAAGATTCCCATTAGCTGTCACCAAAGTGGGACAAGCTAGTCTTCCTGGGGTCCACAAGACAAAACAAAAATCACTTAACAATTAAACATTGCAGACATTATTATAGACATCAAATAAGTTATTACATTCATAACTATTACATTTATTCTCACTTTCACACAGTAAATATGTTAATTCACTACTCACAAATTTGAATAGCGCATTCTCAAGTGATAATTAAAAGATACCTTACTATTCAGTTCACGTATATTCAATGGGCAATTATTCCAATAACTGATGGCACGATAAATAACTGTTCTCTTTAAGGCATTTGATTTTGGACATGGTAACATCATCTGACCACCATTAGCTGACCTTGTCACATAAGAATGAACCTGATCACAGCTGACAATTTGGTTATATAAGAAAACAGGTTGAAAAGAATAGACAGTGTTTCTGAAAAATGTTGTTGTATTGCAAGCCAACCTGTTCTCTACCATTAACCAGGAAAGTTGACGGTGCATACTGATAGTGTTTGTTCTTATGGAACAATGTAAAACCAACCGGGCAGCTCTATTCTGGGCAGTTTGTAATTTCTTTAGTTGCCCTTTAGATGCGGAGGACCATACAGGTGCACAATAATCCAGGTGACATAAAATTAACGCTTTAGCCACCTGTCCCACAATATTTGTAGGGACATAAGAAAGACATTTCCTCACCATTGAAATACCACAACCCATCTTCCTAACTATGGTATCAATGTGCTCTGCCCATGACAACTGATTATCAATAATTGTGCTCAATAATTTTACTTTATCTACCTGTTCTATAGGTTCCCCAGACAAGTTCAAACTCATCTTTGGTGTAGATGACAGTTTATGACTTGATCCCAAGATAATTGATTTGGTTTTAGAGATATTCAGTACCATCTTATTTTGTTTTATCCAATCAAAAACCATATTTAACTCAGCTGTCAAAACATTGTCCAGTTCACTGACAGTTTTTGCAGCATAATACAATGTGGAATCATCAGCATACATTTGTACAGTCGCTTTACACAAAACTGATGGTAAATCATTTGTGAAGATAGCATATAAGAGTGGTCCCAGACAACTCCCTTGCGGGACCCCACAATCCAAAATCCTGGAGTGAGACCAACTGCCAGTGTAATAAACCCGTTGCGTCCTACTTGTGAGATAACTCTTCATAGATGGCGGTTGGACTAAATCCATAGCATTCTAATTTACTGATGAGTAGATTATGATCTATGACATCGAATGCCGCACTGAAATCGAGTAATACTGCACCAGTCATCTTAGAATTATCTATTTCTTTAAGCCAATCATCTGTCATTGCTGTAAGGGCGGAACAAGTTGAGTGGTTATGTCTGTAAGCACGTTGGAAATCTGTATTCACACCATTACAGTCAAAGTATTCCTGTATTTGTGAGTGGACTATTCTCTCCATCAGTTTACTCAGAACTGGGAGAATAGTGATAGGTCTGCTGTTCTTCCCAGTGAGTGCTTGTCTGCCATCTTTGGGTAAGGGAATAATTTTACCTTCTTTCCAGATCGTGGGAAAAACACCTTTCATTAAGCATGCATTTAATATATGACATATCGGACCATAAACATAGTCAGCTGCCAGACTAAGTACTTTACTGTCCAGCATGTCAGTACCCACTGAGCTGTGGTCAGGGAGGGACTTCAACAACTTCCTTACTTCTTCTTTATCCACACTATTAAACTGAAAAGTGCAACATTTGTCTAGCATCACATTATTTTTTATAAGTTTTAGAAAATCAGAGTCAGTATCACCCGTATCCTGCCTTAGTGCATTAACCCTATTTTTAAAAAAATCATTAAAATAATTTGCTATATCCAATGGTTTGGTCAAAAATATGCCGTCTGATTCAACAAAAGAAGCCCCGCCAGTTGTTTTTCTCCCCATTATTTCGTTAAGGGTTTTCCAGAGCTCTTTACCATCTTGCTTTACAGCATTTATTCTTTGCGTATAATATTCTTGTACAATATATTCTTGTATAATATATTACGTGTCTACTTAGCTATCAGCTAAGCTACTTCACAAGTTTATCTGATGTGAGAGTGAACAGCTGACCATATTTCAGACATTTAGCCAAACACCCATTAAAAAAAAATCCCACTGACTTTGATACAAGGACATCGTGCTCTAACAATGCTAACTTATTTCTGGATTTAGGATTCATTCTGAAGCCATTTTATTGCTAATTAGCACCATGACGGACTTACACTTTCCAAATTGCCAAGCTAAGCTTAGCTAACACATTGTTGAAGGCGAACCTAACAACCTTAACTCTGCCTTAAACCCTAAAAATATGGCACTTTTTTGTGGTAACTGATTTACAGTTTTGATTATTTTTCCCTCTGCTGCTGGCGTGGCTGTCCCTGCTACTCCTACAGGTTATCAAATGGCTTTTATGTGATAAATTCTAACAATGATCCACTGGCTGATTTACGTCACATCCAGCTGCTAATTTCCACTCAGATGAGGGGGTCCGTATTCGTAAATCAGTATCTTGCCTAATCTAAGGATTAGATGGCAGGCTATTAATTTCCAGGGAGTTACATCAATATGAGACCAAAGTTTTTAGAGTTCCCTTTATACAAGAGGAGGTGGATGAGGCCGATGGCGCGCGCAAGCGTGTGTGTGTGTGTGTGTGTGTGTGTGTGTGTGTGCGCGCGCGTTAGAAATATAGTCAATTTAACCTGACGATGTAGGAACATGAGGACAAGCTGCGGAGGCATTTCACTCAGGGCCAAAGTGGTGGACTGACAAATAACTGTTGTTCTGAAATAAGAGCCGTCTATATATCGATTACAGGGATGTACTTTTGTTGTTACATAATAGGCTTCTCCTAAGTGCCTATTTAATTTTCAACCAAGCTTTTAGCATGACCTCACTATTGTGGTTTATGACTCAAGTCAGGTGTTTTCAATATTTGAAGGAGTTGTTCATTATTTCAAATATATATAAACTGATCTCTAGGGCTTTATAGACGCTATACAAGTTGAATTTATAGTGATGTGATAATATGCTTCAGTTTATTATGCTGGCCTGGTGGATAATTGTCCATTCACCGCTACATTGCATAGCAGAGGCATGCGAACCCAAAGACGATTAAAAGAGGCTGTTTCTCTCCATTTGAGAACTGGTGGTTGCTATTTTCTTTGTTTTGTTTTGAGCAAAAGTAGCCAAGAGGGAGAGTGAACATTGTTGTCATGAGTTTTAGCATCCAACTCGATCCTGGTGTATCTATCTCTATGAGCCACATTTATCTAACCATATAATTAGTTTGTACTTTTCTGGCTGCTTGTCAGTAATTTTATACTTTATGAGGACCAAAGTTACTTTACATGCCAAGTGTAGACTGAAACATAGGGAATTATTGGCATTAAAGTAAGGGGCCAACTTACTGGTAAAGTAACTTTTTTAAAAAGACTTTGTACATATACACAATAATTTGATGCATTTTTAGCTTATATATGTTTTTGTTTTGCTTGATAATTATATTATTACTACCATCCTGGACTATCTCAATTATAAGTGAATTTTAATTGAAATGAAATTGTTTAACAAACAGATATTAAGGTGAAAGTTTACAGTCTATCAACTTTTTCAGAAAAATGTCAGGTCACGCAATTTTTGTGTTTTCTATATTGGGTAAATACTTTTTATACAACCTAAATTCATAAGGACTTCATGTGTTTTCCAGCAGAGAAGCCCCTGCGGCCCCATAATGGGAAGCACCCCGCTATGGACAAGGGCCTCAGGGAGACCTGGGAGCCTTCTATCCATCTGGATGGACGACCTGTGGACCGTTTTGTCCTCAGCACCAACAAGCCCATGAGGACTCACCGCTACACTAAAGTGGGAAAAGACAGTCGTTCTCCCCTACTGGAGGATGTGGGTAAGACAGAAATAGAAACTCAGTTATACAGAGAGAGGGAGATGATGAGGATTTGGATGATGGTGATGATGATGATGATGATGATGTTTAGGTGAGATGTGAGAGGAAACAGTCCTCGCTGATGCTCTTTACCATCAAATGGGAACAAATGAATATGCAATTCTCTGTCCACTATTGGAAAAGCTGTAATTCCTAGGGAAATAAATGGATGCAGAGCATGAAAAACAAGTTTGGCTAAAACTTTGGAGGGAGCTTTCAGATCCTGGAGATCTGCACTTTCTCAAGACAAGTGCCAAGAACGAGGAGGGGATGAGCAAAGCTGAGCTGAGACGCCAGGATGTGATCATATGCGCGAGCGTGTGCATCTGCGTGTGTGTTTGTGTGAATGTGTGCACGTGGAATTTATCTGTTGATTAGTTCATCATTGGATGTGATGTCACCCAGGTTTGCCAGAAAGAAAGAAAGCAAGCAAGCACTGGGGGTGACGCTGTGCATGACTGAAAATCATCAACCAAAGCACAGCAGTCAGTCAGAGGTTATTTTAGGCTTTAAAAAGAAGACATTATTTTTAGACTTTAAGTAATTCCTTGTAAAATCAAAGGCTACTCTGTATGTCTCTCCACACATACACTTTACAGTGTTGACACAGTCTGGCCTGTTTTTGTCATTATTCCATTTCCTCTGTCCTTGGCATTGCAGAACCATACTTCATCAGCGGCTCAAAGTCTGCAGCCAGCCTTTCTTTTACACATCCAAACCCCACCCACCTCCTGTGTGTTGTGGTCACTTATGTGGATGTTCAGTGGTGACTGTGGTAAAACAAAAAAAAAACAAAAAACAGGGTGGTGCCAAGTTTGGAAGTTGTGCATTGTCCTGTGTGTGTACTTGTGCAAGAGAGTTCAAATGCTTGTTTGTGTGTGTGTAGTCTAGTGTGTATTGCGGCATCATTGCGGTCTATCCAGCTCCAGCACAGTTTGCCATAAATGTCTGGCAATGGAGCTGTCTCTCAGAGTTGCCTCTCCAGAAATTCCTTGCAGATCGTGTGATGTTCCCTCAGCAGCATGAGAGCAGCATCAGTCGTCATAAATAACACCATGCTGCTTGGCTCCACATCATTAATGTGTCTGGCCAGCCCGTTAGAGCAACAAAGAATGATTTACCGTGACTTATTAGGGGCAACTGGGAATAAGATGGAGAGTGAGAAAAATTTCACTGATACGGGTAAAAGAAAAATCTTTTGAAAAGGTGACCTATGTTGGATTTATGTTCCCAAGAGAAATAAAGACAAACTGCTGCTTGTACAGTCGGGGCGGGGGGAAGGGGTGTATCTGGTGACTGCATGTCAAAGTTTCGGTTCATGTCACAGCTGTGGCTCCTAACACTGGTCTTAATCAGGTTCAAGTCATCTTTTACTCTGCATCTTAGCTAAAGCCAGCAACTCTATTTAACCAGAAATCCTTGTCTGTGTTTTTTAGACCCTGAATGGGTTAACCTGGATGGCTTTGCTGTGCTGGGCGGTGCACCTGTCAGCAACTCATCAGCAGGTAAATCTGATCTCATACCAACTATACATGGGTATCAGTTAACACTTCTTAAATCCAATAAAAGCATTTGGCTGAAATTATCTGCTGTCATCGTGGATATAAAAGGAACCACCGGAATTAATTTGATGGTAGTTCATTGCTATGTCTTGGGGTGAAAATCTTGTTCTTTCATTCATTTGCTTGTTCCGTCCCAGTGGGGGAGAATTGTCTCTGACGCACTCGTCTACATCTATTTTGCCAGATGTTTGGTTTTTCTTTTGAGTGATTGAAATTTAATTTCAGACATGTGAGGCCTTAATGGTGTATGCCACATTAATTATCACATATTTGCCTGTCACTGCTTTCAATAGACTGTGAAATACAAGGAAATTACACGCAGTTTGAACCGTGTCAGTTTTTCCATGCAGTTAGAGAGAAGAATTCATCAAATTCAGAGCAATTAGTTGATTGATGGAGTTGACCAGTAGAGAACACATCGCACGACACAACAGTTGAGTAATAACTGTCATTTACTTAATAAAGCTCAAAATTTTGCTAATTTTCAAAAACAAATCAAGCTGTCAATATTGATTCTCATGGGAAACTGTTTTTTTTCATAGGCCTGTTATGATCAATTATTAAAATGGAATACTTCTTAATATCTTTATTTAATCAAACTCAAACTGTAATGGATGACAATGAAGTAGTCATAAGACTGGAATTTTTCATTTTTTAACCTGTTTATTTCTGTGCAGTTATGTTTACATCTTGGATAAAATCAGCGCTCAATTACAAGCTAACACGAACTCATACACAGTTATAGGTTTGTTTATTTCAGGCAGAGCTGCTCAGAAGACACATGCTGGTCTGACTTGTTGAGTTAAAACATTGGTGAAAGGAAACAAAGAGTCACTGTGTTGCTTGTTTGTGTAAAAATGATGCAGCTGTTTAGCTTTAGCGTCAGCTGTTAACATCAGCTTATGAATTGAGTTAACATTCCAAGTTAGCAACTTATGCTAGCTAGCATGTAGTACAGCTGACAGCAAGCACAACAAAGTTAATTTGATTAGCACCTTTCACAGATGCTAATCGTAAGATGCTTCACGGTCAAAATAAAAAGAAAAACAGTACGATAAAATATACAAGGGGAGACTATAAAAACACAAGATTAAAACATAAAAAATGTATGTGCGTCCAAATGCCTGTCTAAGCAGTAAAGTTTTTAACTCCTAATTCCACAGAGTCCTGAGATCTCAAGCTTGTCAGGAGACTGTTCCAAAGTTAAGGGGCAGTCAAGTCTTGAAATATGTCAAAAGGACACTTAGAAAGCTTTGGTTTGGTTTGAGGATGTAAAAGCTCAGCCTCGTGATGGACACGACTAGGTCTAAGACACATAATTTAAAAGCTGAAAGGGGTAGTTATTGTTAAACTTGTCGAAGAAGTGACATGAACAAAAAAGTCCTGTTTATTTGAGGATACAAAGAACATAATATTCATGTTTGTTATCATATGTGTATTTGGCTACATATTTTGGTGTAAATGAAAACTTTAAGGCCTGTCGGAGAATGAAATGCCTACTGCCCCCCGCCCCCCACCCCCATGGTAGATGTGTTTGTGTGTGGTGTGGGCATGTCTCACCCGTTCCTGATTCCTGTCTATCCTCTTCACCTGTTTTCATTCAACTTTACAGTACAAGAACCCCAGCTCCTTTCCTGTTCATCACCAGATTGTTCCGCCTACCCCTGGGGAAGCTTTCCCTTTCTCACTCTAAATGTCTACTTACTTGAGTTATTTCCCAGTGTTTCCTTTTGCCAGTTACTGTTTCCCCACGCCCTCTTCCTCCTCCCCTGTCCACTTGACTGCTTATGCCATTTTAGCTCGCCTGCTATGCTTACACCTCTCTGGCAGCTCTAAGCTCTCTACGTACATGCCAGGCCTGACTTCAACCTTCCTGCTTGCCTTTTGCCCTCAGCCAGTGAGTTTGGGGCTCTATGTGGAAGGACGCTGTGTCCTCATGGATTTTTGTCTAACAATTCAAAACCACAAAAAATGATATTTAGCCATGCAGAGACCATAACTGCCTTTCCTTCCCTCTTAAACTAGTTTGTCCCAAGGCTAGGCCCTTTTACATCAAGCCTAGTCCTCAACCTGTTTCACTGATGGCTTGACCTCAGCTTGTCTCACCAGTAGCCAGACCCCAACCGCAGTCTCTCCACTGGCTACATCCCAGGTTTGATCGTCCAAATGCAAGGTCTTACTCTGTCTTTCCAGTGGCTGTGCTTTGGGTTGGAATTGTCAAAATTATCAGCCATTTGAATGAGGAACCAGGCCAGCTAAATCCACCTGCCACCAGTTGGGCTTGTCTGCCCTGACTCGTTGAGCCCACAACCAGTCAACAGCGTCCAGTTTTAGGCTATTCAGTTGACCATCTGCCATCAGTCCTCTTCACGATGGGTTGAGATAATGGTGTTGCAGTCATGGTTGGTAAGGCCTTGAGCCTCCTCCACTGCCCAGCACCACAACTCTACTGTTGGCTAGCCTTGCCGTTTTCCACCCATATGGCCTCCAGTTTTCTCTCTCAGAGTCTAGTTATTTGAGTTATTTCCCAACGTATTTCCTCTTGCCAGTTACCAACCATGTTGTGCCTAAGACTCTCTCCGCCCTCTTCCTGCTTGTCTCCTTTTTTGCTCACGCCACTTCAGCCTGTCTGCCTGCTCAACCACAGTAACTATTCCCTTTTTCCCTACTATAAATCCACTTTTCCCTTCCATACAATGTCTGTGTTTGGGTCCAGTTACGAACTAAACCTTAACACTTCCAGGAAACAACAGAAATGATCTGGCAGTGAGAGCAATGTGAAATCAATGGTTTAGTGGTCCGTGGCATGGCAACCTGTGCCAAACTATGCACAGTGATAGTTTTCCAGGGACAGAAAGAGAGGAAGAAGAAAATAGGGAGAAGCAGAGATTGTCTGATTAAAACCAAATGGTTTCGGTTTAAAGTCAGCAGCTACTATGGGGAGAGACAGTCAAACAGGAACAGTAGATGGATGATTTGGCAATAAAACTGCCTGAATATGTGACTAACCTCGCTAGCAATAAAAATATTAGAAGCTTGCAATATTTGCCAAGATACAGTATGTTATTCTTGCATGATGATGAAGTACAGACTACTATGGACATTTATTTTGCTTTCTCTTGCTTTCTTTATTTAATGGGCACACATTTATCAATGGCTTGCCATATAGGAGAGCAAACACCCTGTGTTCTACAGGTGCAAGAGATCAGAAAAGTGAAGAATGTGAAAACAGGCTAGGAGGAAATGCCAGATCTGAAAAAGTAAGTCTGAAAAAGAGTTGATGTTTTTAGCAAACAGTCAATGTTCTTTTGATCCAAAGGGAGCTGTGCTAAGCAGGAAAGTAGGTGGATAGAGACAGAGAGATGTGGAGATCCAAATGCTAAATCTCTAAAGTCTTGCTGACATACAACACCCCCATCTTCCTTGGAGCATTTTAACTTCCTCTATGGGGAGGCTATTAATGTTTGGCCCACCTTACCTATGTGCTGGTGGGGAAACCTTACTACACACTATTGTTTTGACTTCATAACCCCACTTTTCTTGAATTTCATTAAGGATGCATCGCTACATCAGCTGACTTGTCGGCACTCTCCCAGCTGTGTATGCAGATGTTCTGATGGGGAAGCAGGGTGGATCATTTTCATCTGACAGTGATTATGTGATAAAGAGGGATGAGGAGGGCTAGAGGGAGGAGTAGAAAAGCAAGAAGATGAAAGAGGGGGAGGAACAGTTGCCAGTGCTCTCGTTTAGCGCCAGATGGTAAAGATGAGGGATGTCAGTGTCTGAGGTGTTGTTCAAGATGGATTCACCTCTTGGGTGTTGATTTATTCAGGAAACAGGACACTCAGAGTTGGAGCATGTAACATGGTGTGGAACAACAGAACGCCCTCCTTGTGACAAATGGGCATGTTTACAGTCACCGTTGAATGAACGTGACTTGCAGTTATGCGTTTATCATTTAGCAGATGTGTCTTCAGTATACAAGTTATGTTTCAACTGAAATTTTATGCTGCAATTCTTTCAGCACTGATCACAGGTTATGAAAGACTGATGACATCACAAAGTTAAACTCGATTGAACCCTTTTCCTTTCCCCCGTTGCAGGTCCAGCCAGGTCTACAGTCACTGCTACCAGAAATCAGCCTTCTGTAAAGCGTGCAACCAGGGTGGACAGAACTGCTAACCCTGTGCGTGCATCAACTACCAGGACACACAGGAGGGCCCCTCAGTCATCCTCGGGCCCCAGGCAACCAGAGGGAGCTTTGAGGGAAACCCCCCTGCTGGACAGGAGACGCCAACACCACACCAAGCCTCAGTCCGACCAGAGGAACCGTCACTCACCCAAATTAAGTAAGATCATCCACATATTAAACTGACTATTTGAAAAAGTAAAACTTTAGGTTTTCTGAGAGAGTGCATGTAGAATTGCATCCTTGAAGTACTACAACTACAAGGGGGACTTATGGTTTTAGACACTATCATTTATAAGAAACCAGCTATGAGCTAAAAGTATCAATGTTGCTTGTATTATCTATAGTGTCCATAGTGTAAACCCTGGCCGTGCCTGGTATCCCTTTCTATTCATAGCATCTGAGTCCGTTCATGTGGTGTCACTGCAGGCACAGAAAGCCCTGGGCCAGAGCGCATATGCTAACAGAGCAGCCACAACCAAAACAACTACACCAGGTACCTGCCGGTTGTCAGTGAAATACTACAATGTTCATACAAATATCTCATAATTGTCTGTGTAAGAAGAATATGCCGCTGACTCTGTGTGTGTGTGTGTGTCTGTGTCTGTGAATATGTTGTGCAGAGCCACCTGAGTATGAGGCGCGAGACATCAGTGTCAGGGTCATGTCTCCTCAGTCAGTCCTCATCTCCTGGGTTGACCCTGCTGTGGAAATGGGAAAGGCTGCCCCAAGTGCATCAAGGTGAGGAAAAAAGTGAATACAAAACGTGAGCGGTAATCAAGAACCTCTACCCACTGGAGAAAATAATCCCATTTTTGTCTTTCTTTAGATTCTACACAGTTCGATTCAGGGAGAAGGGGGAGTCGGCTCGCTGGGAATACAAGGAGAGTACACAGAGGAGAATGATGATAGACACCTTGGCAGCTGACAGCATGTATGAGTTCTCTGTCAGGATCTCTCAGGGACAAAATGAAGGGAAATGGAGTGTATCTGTCTTTCAGAGAACCCCTGAGTCAGGTAAAGGTTGCCCAAGCATCATATTTTTGTCTAGAGGGTATAGCTATATTGGAGCAAAGAATATATAAAACACTTTTTCAAATACTTTAACAGATAAAGTGGTTTAAATATGGTATTTATATTAGTGATGACAACTGATATTAAACAACACTAACATTTATTTATTTATTTATTTATTTTGGGGTGGGGGGTATATCACCCAAGCGCAAAGTGGCTTGCAGACATGCATCGCAGTTTTGCCAGTTTAACTTTATTTGCTGGATGACCCATCCACTCTGTTCAACAAATGTAAAGGGTGCATTTGCAGTGCTGTTTCTCTCATGACAGGTTTTTTTCTTACAGAAACTAATTGAGTCTTGCATAATCCTGTCTGTTAGCTCTTTTCTACTTATCCCCTCATACCACACTTCATCGCATTCACTGCCCATTAGTCCCATATGATGTGTGATTCTAGCTTTGGCTGCAGCTATGTCATGATTGCTGTTTTAATGCCATGTCATAGTCACTCTTGGTTCATTGGCATGTCAACACTTACCTCCTGGCTCACAGTTAAGTGCAGTTCCATAGATGTTCTCAAGGGGAGGCTCCTCAAAATATATGGCAGTAATATTTTTCTTATTTGATCGCTCCTGGCAGAAAGGTTGTTGCTGTTTTTACATGCTTTAAGCTGCAATTTTCTTATTATGCTGCCTCTGGTCTCTTTCCAATGTCCCTCACTTGTCCTTTCTTCACTTGGTAGCACCATCTGGGCCACCAGAGAACTTTGAAGTCAAGCCGCTGCGTGGGAAAGGGACTGCTGTTGTAGCAACGTGGGATCCTCCTGAAGAAAGCAATGGAAGAATACGAGGTCAGGGCTTGAGCATTTTAATGATAAAAGTTATACATTTACCTATTTACATAAGACAAGAAAAGTGACTTTCAGCTGATTCTGTATTTAGACTTTTCAAGGCTTGTAACTGTCTTACTCCACACAGAGTACATTTTGTCTTACGCTCCTGCAATGAAGCCATTTGGAATGAAAAGTGTGACATACCGCGGCACCACAACCTCGGCTAACATTGATGGTCTCACGCCTGGAGACAGATACATCTTCAAGATCAGAGCCACAAACAGGAGGGGACAAGGACCACAAAGCAAGGCCTTCAGTGTTGTCATGCCAGGATGTAAGCACATTTGACAGCGTATGTTTGTGTGTGCGTGCATGAAAAGGTTGTTTCGGCCTAAATTTGTGACAGTATTTGTCTATTGCCAGCCAGGAGCTCTGTTTCTTCGTTCTCACAAACCAAGGACACCCCCAAGACAAGCCACTCACCCTCCAAACAGGATACTGATCCAGATGACGCTGAGATCCTGTCAACAGAAGAGCCAGAAGAGCCAACTACACCCACTCAACCACGTCCTGTCAATAGGAGGGTACGCCCCCTGTCTCAGACACGCTCCTATCACAGTATCTTCTCCTCGGTACGAGGCTCAGTCAGGAATGGAGCAAACCGCGGATCATCTAGAGGACGATCAGATGATGAAGATGAGGAAGAAGTGGAAATGCCTGCAACCGCACCTCCAGTAAAAGAGACAACCACAGAGGATGTACAAGAGACTAAAGAACCTAACAATGATGTTTCCCCTGAATCTGAGGATGACATGGGCTACAGCAATAAGGATGAGTTCTCGACTCCTGAGACCCCCAACCTCAAAATTATAACACCCTCCCCAACTAAAGCTGCTTCTGTTCATCCACAAAACAGAAGGCCATTTAAGGTCAAGATCCATCAAAGACAAGGATCCAATGCTGCTTCTTCCTCAACCTCCGCACCTTCTACAACCTCATCCTCCTCCTCATCAGAACCCAATAAGGATACAGCTTCTCTTCAGAGCAAAAATGCCTACAGTATAACACACACTAAACCCAACACTCCAGTTGTAGAGGAGACCAATGCAAAGCCTCAGACAGAGGATACATCTGTGGGTAGGGGTTCAACCTCAGCAGGGCGTAACCACGGGTCCGGCCTTGGTTCAAGATATGGTTATGGCCGAAGATATCCTGGTATTCAGTCAAGAGGAAATTTCACCAGAATGTTGAATGGTTACAAACCTGGGGTGACTTCAGCCCTCACTTCACGATCAAATTTACCAAGTAGGACTGTTAATCAAGGAACATCACACACAGTTTCAGCAACATCACAGTCCACCTTACCCGAAAAGTCTCAGACATCAAATACTTTCAATTCAGCAACATCAAGATCTGCATCAGGGGGGAACGACAATGCAGCATCAAACACAAATAGTTTAGACAAATCAGAGCCATCCAGTAATTTGGATAAGACCAAAGTTGAAGAACCTACCTCAACCTATAAAGAACAACCCACCCAAGAGGAGGGAAGGGAGGAAAGTAGTTCTGAAAAACCTGCTGTTCCTCGTACCCGAATTAATCCTTTTCAAAACCCAGGCAGATCTGGGACAAGGGTGTCTTCATCCAGGCAGGGTGGTAGGATTCCTTGGAGCAGAGCGTCATCCTCCGTAGGGGCAGGCAGACCTATTTTAAGGGGGACACCCACTCGGGTTTCAGGGGCCACTGGTGCTGCAGGAGTGTCATCAATACAAGAGACTAGTGAAGGACTGAGGACCATGTCCACTCATGACTTATTAAAGAATGAGGAGGGTTCCTTAAAGCCCTCATTGACCAGTGGAAAGGAGGAAAATAGTGACACCAAAAATCCAACTACCTCCTCTTCAGACTCTGATTCCCATCATTCCTCAACTGGACACAGAGACTCAAGTGAGCCCATCCACGAAGGTTATCACAATGAGGAAAAAAGAGGAAATGAAAATGTTGCAGAAACCATACTACCCCAAAAGAATCCACTTACAACATCAACTGTTTCTCACGAAAGCACAGAGGACAATGAGAGCGTTGATACTAGGGAAACTCCCTCAAGGCCGAGGACTGGCTCATCGTCTGGAGTCCCTCCAACTCAACGTCGTCCTAGTGTAGGAGTGAATGGGAGAATACGCTCTCCTCTTCTGGCAAATAGGCAGTTTGGAGGGTCAAGGCTCCCCATCAGGATACAGCAGGCACAAAACTCTAGACTGGGTTCTTCAATGCCTGAGTCATCCTTGTCTGCCTCCTCGAGATTGCCCCAGTCAGTGTTGACCTCAGAAGATGACACCAGCAGCGTTTCTATTCCAACAAGGACAGGGGGATTGATTGACGGCAATTCACGGTCGGCATCGACATCCTCATCTTCTTCTAGGGATGGCTCAAGGGCCCAGGGTAGGTTTCGCTCTCCTGTCCTCAGAGGGAAACCACCCAATGGAGGAGGAACTAAGCCTGCCAATGGAAATGGTAAGTTTATTCATTAAATTAATCATTCTGTATTTGCTTACTAAATTAAGTTACACAATGACTTTGTTCAAATTGTTCAGGGAAAAATGGACGACCCAACCTGACAGCAACAAATGATAAAGAGACTTCCCCTGACGGAACCAGCAAGGCCAATGGTCAAAAGTTTATCACTGGGCCTGATGGAACTAAATGGGTAATGCTCGATGAATTGATTATTGATTTTTGACACAGAATGTCTATTTATTGGTGGCTATATTAGCTAGGTGGCACGGTGATGCAGTGGTTAGCACTGTCACCTCACAGCAAGAAGGTTCCGGATTTGAGTACCGGCTCGGGCACTGGTTTCTGTGTGGATTCTCTCCGGGTACTCCGGCTTCCCAACACAATCCAAAGACATGCAAATGGGGACTTGGCGAATTGAATACTCTAAATTGACTGTAGGTATGACTGTGAGTGTGAATGGTTGTCTGTCTATATGTTGGCCCTGCGATGGACTGGCGACCTGTCGAGGATGAACCCCGCCTCTCGCCCGAAAGCCGCTAGGATAGGCTCCAGCCCCCTCAAGACCCTTAACAGGATAAGCGGGAAAAAGATGGATGGATGGATATATTAGCTATTTAAGTACTTGTACTAAGTATTTGGTACTTTTTGGCCTCATCAGGTGTTGGACCTGGAGCTGGGGCTTCTCATGAACCAGGAAGGACAGGTTCTCCAGGATTCCCAGGGCAAACCCAAGAGAGTGGTGCTTGGCGCAGATGGACGCACCATTTTTGGTAATACATATCAGTCAGTCAATTGTTCCAATCTAGTGCTGTATACTGTATCCAAAATGGAAATGAAATATCCATTTTCATAAATATTCAAGACATAGTCACGAATACCTTTCCTTCTTCCATGCTCCAACCTCAATGGCCATCAGACCACATGGGCAGCCCCCTGGTAAACGAGGAAGGAATAGCCTTGTTTGGACACGGCCGAGATAGTCGGCCTGTCATCAACCCCAAAGACAAGGTCCTTTTAATTGGAGGGAAACCTATACTTGGCTTGGATCTGCCTCACCAGAGGACCACTACAACCACAACTACCACAAGCACAACCACTACCACCACTACCACTGTGGCTCCTACAACAACGCCTGAACCCACCACCACAGAATGGATTATTGAGGAGTCCACCACTGTACCACCTTACCCAACGTGTCCCCCCGGAACCTTCGCCAAAAGAGATGAATATGGGTATCCAGTGCTGGATTCAGATGGAATATTGAACTGTTACCCAGAAGGTGAGTCTTTGAAAAAGACTTGAAATGTATAACCCTCTGCAGACAGCACCATAAAGGATGAATGAGAATGACTAAATTGAAACGGTGGATATTGTGTGTGCCCTCTGGGCTTCTTTCAACTCCGGCACAATTAATATAACTTTTTTACTGTGTAATATTTTAGTGTAACTGCTGTGCACATAAATAAACTAGTAAATTTTGAATGAAGATTTGTGCCACAAGAATGAAACTAAATACTGCAGTGCCCCTACTTGCAATATTTCTCAGTTAATAGCTTTTTCCAAACCTGAAGTCAAGTTCACGGAAACATATCTGAGCCAAGACAGTGAACATAAATAAGTATGACTTCACTAAATCTCTAAGTTGTAAAGCTGTGACTTCAGCACACAGACACGCACGTGTGTGTGTGTGTGCACGTGTGTACATAGTGACCCCATAGGGTCACGTGTAAGTCTCCACATGTATAGTGTTGTAGAAGAGGAAGTTGCACACATTAACAGTAAATGATACACATTTACATGAATATTAGATATGCACAATATTGATTTTGCCAAGAGCCGATGTTATTTATGTGAAAACAAGTCCATGATGATATTCACATTTTGTACACATGGGAAAAACAATACAGTAAAAATACTTTGAATTTGAAAAAGTTTCTTTTTTCCCCAAAACATTTAGAAAAAACGATGAATCAGATGTTAAACTGTTATTTCCTAAGCAAAGATGAGGAGACTGGAGCAAAACTTAAAACCATTAACAAAAAATTAGCAATATCTGCAAAAACTCAGGTTGTGCTGATAGTAGTGTACATCTCTAAAAAATACATGAGCACACCTCCATGGTTGACAATTCAAACAAATCAAATTAAATCATAGGACAAGAACAGATTTGTAATTTTGAAAATAAATACTTTAAGTAAATTCTATATAAATTTAAATGACTAAAAATAGAATCATTAACATTATTTATTGTTTTTACCATTATTTGATTTATTTCACATCCTGAACTTGTTATCCATCATCCATACAAAGACATTATTCTAAGTAAATATCTTTTACTTAGTGAATTTGTTGGAGAAAGAACCATACTGATTTATATCTTCGTCTCTATGGATCCAGCTGCAACAAATAACATCTACCACAAATGCCTCTCATTAAATGTCTCGTGGCACTGCGTTGTTCTAATGACATGCAGTCCATGTTACTCTAAGACACAAATACTGTCACGGTACATTTTTCATCGTCTCACTGGAACAAAGCCTTTTTACCCTTATTATTCCAGCATGTACATCCTCAAACACACCGATCAAACTCAGACAGCTGGAAAAAATGTTTCCTTGTAAAGTCTTAAAAGACAAAGTAAAATCAGTAGCCATTTTACAACTAGTTCACTGGTGATGACATATTACATACTTTGCAAGGTCCAGCTTGAATGACTTACTGAACCAGTATTCTTATAGGACCTAGTAGAGATGTGGCTGTCATGATTTGTGCACGTCAAGCTCAGAATTGAAATGTCATGTGAGATTGATGCTAGAGCTTCTTCTGCTTCTCTGACAGTCAAATACTTGGAATGGAATTGGACCACATGGTTACACTGACCATTGATGCCTGATACTTAAGCTCTTAAGACAGGTATTGGCTGAACATGGCTGCAGAACCATCTACAGCCGCTGGGCTTGGATGGATTTAACAGCACTGTATGGTTTCTGACTGTTTATTGCATGGTTATTCATTTTCTGTTTATCTTTCAGTTCATGTGTTGGCTCGAAGTCTTTCTCCTTGCTTTGCCTGTGGTCTTCATGTCTTCTTATATGTTTGTTTTGCTTGGTCATGGATCATTGCTGAGGCTTTGGATAATTTTCATTCTGTGCTGTTGTTTTTAAATCACTTTCATTCCAAGATCTGGCATATGAAAAGCATTATTAAAATGAGGAGAATGCTCTGGCATATCATTTAAGGCAATACTTCACCCAAAAAGTGTATTGCCTTTAAAGGATTAACAAATGGGTGTCTTGAACTCACAAAGCTGTGTTTTCCCCTCCTGCATCGTATCTTTGTGATACGTGCAGAGAGAGCCAGCTACATATATTTAGCTTGAAGCTAATGGTGACTGACTGTTAACAACAGCAAAACTGACCAAAAATCATTGATTTACAACCTCTCAAGTAATCCACAAACACTTTGATTGGGCTAAAAACAAACTATAACTCCTCAGGTTCTGCGCTCATTCATGGTTGCACTAAACCAGAGGGGTTGTACAAAGTTTGTAGCTGAAAATGGTTTTGGTTTGCTAAGCATACAGCTGGATAAACAAGATTATGCCAGAAGATGTGCTTGAGTTTATTGATGTCTTTGGGGCAGTTTTGCTGTTGTAAGTATTCATCACCATTAGCCTCAAGCTAAATTTATGTGGCTGAATCTTTCTGCATTCTGGAGTCTCAAAGTTGTAATGCAGGATGGGGGGGAAAAAAACATTTGTATGTACTTGAGAAACAAAAAAGCAGCATCATGTGATATTTTTGTTTAAAGTTGCTTTGTAGTGAAAATGATAATCCACACCTAAGCCAAACGCTAGCTGCGCACCAAAGGGCACATGTGAACCTTTGGTCTCTCACTGCAGGTGTTTGAATGTCCGCAGAAATCTGTTGCACGTGGGCAGCATATGGTGGCTGCTCTCCTTTTCAGTTTTGCAAGGATAGTCACACTGAGCATTATAATATTACCTGAGCACACCTCTGACTCCATATAAACCTTGTTGCATGTGTGTGGACTGTGATAATGTCCACCATTACAGCTAAGGAAAAAAAAAAAGGAAGCAATAAAAGAGGAAAGAACTAATTGAATGTTGCCCAACAAATCCTTGTGTTCGTTGTCTTCAAGCCCCCCGTTTTCACACACACACACACACGCACGCACGCACGCACGCACGCACGCGCACATGCTCCGATGGAAAATATGGGTAGAAAGACATTACACATGAATAAAGCTTGTGGTGTTGAGGGAAATGGGGTCTGTTCAAAGTAATTTCGCACAGCTGCCTGCAAATGAATTCATTCTGTTTGACACACTTATTACACAGATCATGGTGACAATTACTACGGATTACACAAACAGCATGTTGTTGAGTTACGACGTGAATATTATAAATCAACTGAAGTGAAAATCTCACTGACTTGTTGCTAGATGAGTATTTTGACCTGACCACCTCGCCCCCAACCACCACCACCACCACCGAGATCCCAACTTCAGAGGTGGACATCAGACCTCACAACAGAGGTCCTAAATCTGAGTTTGACCTCAGCGGGAAGAGGCGATTCACAGGTACGCAAAAACCTCTTTTTATGTTTTTCTGTTGCGCATTCATATACTTTATAGTTTAATATTACATTCACTTTCAGATTGATTGACTGATCACTTTTTAAAAGAAAATTCACACCCTCATAAAAGTTATGCTGTCACCTAAAGGGAAAATCCATCCTCCATCCAAGGGATCTGTTGTTGTTTTTTTTGGTCTACAGCCGGGTAAGCAGGAGAGACAAGTTATATTAACCTGACAGCATAACAAATGGCATGCATGTGACTCACCGTGAATTTTTGGTTTTTTTTGTGTGTGTGTGTGTGTGTTTGTCACTGTTTGTGTGTGTTCTTCAGCAGTGATAAATCAATGGGAGTTGTGTTTTATGTTTAAGAAGACTCATAAATTTAGACCTCTATCTTGGCTTTCTCAGCAATGCCTCATAAATATATGAGCCCTTCATAGAACTTAAAATAACATGAAGCCAGGAAAACGCTTTATCGTTGTAGAAGTCACATGTGTCTTTATGACGTCCCATAGATCCAAATTAAAGTAGCTGTGCAAGAAAACATTGAACTGATGGGTGACAAGTGTTTAAATAACTGACTATACATGAATATACGCTTGATTTTGTGGAAAATGGTGTTAGTAGAGTTCACTGAGGACAACTTGAGTTCCCTGCTTTCTTTTTACTGTTCTAATGTGCTTACTTTGGCCTCTCATGCCTTATCACCTCATCTGGTTGCATAAACAGACTTAAAATATTCTCCTGACTAAAATAAAAAAAGCACCTACTTGACTCAGATTTTCTAAAAAAAAAAATATACAAAATGAAATAATGTCAAAAGTCCCTTTAATGTTGCTTTGATTCATTGCACTCCTTTTTGTCACATTTAAATTGCTAAAGATATACTGTAACAGACAAAGCATAGTTAAATCAAAACAATCTGAGTAACTAATTCAATAATGTATATTTAAAACACACACATACAGAATAAGACTGTTAGAACAACACTTGACTACAGGGACAGTGTTACATAACTTTTTATATCGTATCAAAAAACACCTTTTATAACTTGAGGCAACTGAGGTTTAATCCATTTAGGTGTGTGTGTGTGTGTGTGTGTGTGTGTGTGTGTGTGTGTGTGGACCTGCAGTTATCAAAACATCAAACCCCCCCCCCCCCCACACACACACACACACAACCTTGCAAGTGTTATTCAATAATGCACGTCACATAGGATTATGCTCCTTTCTGCAGCCAGGACCAAAAAAATTGGCAGTATATTTGTCCTCTTTGGAATGATCCCTTTACCTAGTCCTCGGAATCCCTCTGCTTGTAAAAGCTGAAATTAATCAGATTTCATTGAGAGAATGTCTGTTATCCCTGTCTCTATTTTGTTGTCTTTTCCGCAGCAAGGGATTTATTCCCTGATGGATCTGTTAATAAAGAAATCATGGTTATTTGTCTTGAATCATGACAGCTTGGTATCGCCAAAGTCTGAAACTTTTCATTTTACTTTCGACAGACCAAAATTCCAACAGCCAATCAGAGCAAAAAAAAAAAAAAAAAAAAAAAACACACAAAAAAACAACAAAAAATATCCCACAAACACAATTTCTTACCAAATATGTTTCTGCAACAGCACATTCACTACCCTCTTCCATTTCAGTGGCCATCTTGGTTGTTTACAAAAATGCCTCATCTGTTAGTAATCATATTAAACCCGCCCCATATTAGATAAACTGTTTTGATTGGCCTGTTCTGTTTCAGGTCGGATGGAAATCTGTCTGAACAGGAGAGAGTCCAGACCCATCTGTTAGAGCAAATAAACACAAGCTCCTAGATTTGTCTGGTTTCCAGGGCGAGAATGTTGAACCTTGACATAATAAAACAGCACCCCTGTGATTTATTTTCACACTGAAGTCAGGGGCACGTGCAGGAGACAGGTCAATATCGACACGGTAGAAGCCAACACATTCTGACTTTTAGTCCTTCTGATGGATGAACCTCCCAAAACACAGGATCCTACATTTCCCACAATGCAACTGAAGCCAAGATAAACCACAGATGTTCCATGAGTAATTTTCTCAAAGCCACAAGAAGCTTAGACACGGGCTAAGTAGCATACCCCGTGCTAGACCCTCAGAGTGAAATGGCAGCTACTTCGGAGCTGTGTACTTCTCAAAAAATAATAGTTTTGGATGCAAAAGTTTGCTTTATGATGAGACTATTGCCATTATAGCATTTATTGATGGAATAAATGTCCTTCACCCTCATCTACTTTATGTTAATCTACTTTAGAAGCAAAATGGGAAGATTTAGAACCACGTCTTTATCAGAGCAGTGTCTGTGCCAGAACATTAACATGGCTTACTTTGGACACCATCTATCTTAATTACCTGTAAGTACCACACACCTCACATTGAGCCATCTGAAAGCTATTATGCTCTCTAGATAAAAGAAGGAAAAAAAAACTTTGGACATCATAAAACTTAAGGGGTCTGACCTCATCAGAGAGATGAGAGTATGTTGGCTCAGTATTTATTGGTTTAATATATTTAGACCCAGACTACCAGTGCGCTACACCATCTGTCTGACAAAGACTTCCCTGCTGTCTCTCTCTATCAGCTCACGTTTGGTTTGGGTTGAATGAATGTAGCCCAAAAGGCAGACATGAGATAAAAAGTATTCACTAATAATTCTTTCTGCTTTACAGTAAGTTCCAGATGGTTGGAGTTTGTTGCATTGGAAATTAAAACCAGGATGTTTGGACTATTCAAATGCAAATTTATGCCTGACTAGACTGACATTAGAGTTGAGTTGATGTGAACTGCACTGATACTGTTTCCCAGTGTTTCCCCAACTTCGTTTTTGTTTTGAACGAGTAGAGACAGATGACAGCGAGTCCCTATAGGGCACTATCTATCTATGAGAACAAAGCAAAAGTAAAGCATCCGGATCCTCGGAGAGCACGAGCCTCAGCTGATCCTGAACATGTGCAGAAGCACACCCTTACAAGCGTCCTGTGTAAAAGAAAGACTCATAAATCTGTTCAACGTGACAACAGATTATGTATGAATGTGTGATATATAAACCATGTGATCCCATGTACGTATACAGTTGTCAGTCCAAAACCCTCACAGACAGTGTGTTTGTGTGTGTGTGTGTGTGTTGATGTGTAGATATTGACACGTGGAAGACTCTTGGCCCGCACCTAGGGCCAATCATCTGCGGAGGTGGGAGCAAATCCAGGCTCCAGTGGTTCCCTCCAAATCCCAGTTAGACGAGGAATTCACAGCTGTAGGTCCAGCTGGCCTTCCCAGAGACACAGAAAACAAAGAAGACAGAAGGGGGGGCAACCGAAAGACTAGATACGTGTAGAAGATCACATGGGCCACCGTGCTTAGTAAATCCTAAAAATGAGTCTCAGTGGACCAGAAATCTTTTCAAACTGACTGACTAGGACTGAGTAGGAACTGGGAAAGTATTCAGGGTTATGTAACCAGTTCATGTATTCTGTGTGCAGCTGTTTTCTTACTGTATATTCATTTCGTTAAAACAATATCGTCCTTGTCTACCATCAGCTCCCTATGTAAACTACATCCAAAAAGATCCAGGGTCTCCTTGCTCACTGACCGAGGCCCTGGAGTACCTACAAGTGGACATCCTGGAGGACCTGATAGAGAAGGACAGCCTGACCTCTAATCAGAACCAGCCACCCAAGCACAAAGTCCATAATCTCACTGTAGTCGCCATGGAGGGATGCCATTCGTTCATTATCCTGGACTGGGGTCGTCCACTGAAGGATGACATGGTGTCAGGTAGGAGTTTTTGGCTTGTGTACTTGGTGAAAAGTTAAAGAAAAAAAACACAAATTTAAATCATATTTCCATCCATCCATTCCATTTCTATACTGCTTAAGGGTTGCGGGGAAGGGGAGGGGCTGCCGCCTATCACAGGTGCCCTTGGGCGATAGGCGGGGTTCACCCTGGACGGCTCACCAGTCCCTCACAGGGCCATCAGGAGGAATCAGGGGTTCAATATCTTGCACAAGGACACTTCAAAATGGTCACTGGGGAAAGTGAGCATCGAACCAGCGACCCTTCGGTTACTAGACGGCCGTACTACCTCTGAGCCATACTGTTAAATCATATTTCTTCGGTCACAAATGCAAATCTGCAAATTTCAGTTTGCCAATATGATGACTACACGGGACCCAACTCTTTCTTTTTTTTTTTTTTTTACTATTGTCGTAATCACTGGACCAACAAAACCACCCTACTGCTGCTGTGGAAAAACACAGACGCAGCCATCAGCCCACCATGCTCACAAACACATGCGTCTGTGTCAGGAGGAGGAGGTGGCTGCTGCCTGCACCTGCATGGTATACTGTAGGAAGCTTTTAGTCTCAATGGGGGTAGTAGGCTAGCAGGTGACCCAGCAGATTTGATTTCATTGAGGGGTAAAGTTTAAAAGATGTATGTCTGTATACTTCCACACGCCACCTCTCAAATTTTGGTGGCACGATTGTTCGCTCGGGACGGTACGGCTCGCTGTTATCGCTATGGGTCAAAGGGTGTTGGCCCCCTGCTGGATAACAAGGGAATTACGTTAAAGTGGTTTGATCAACTCAATGTTTGGATCTCAAGCAGCTTATCAGAGTTCAAACCAAGGAGATATTTTCACCCCAAATCCAAATGCTTCTTCATACATCCAAAAAAAAAAAAAAAGGCCTTCCTGGTCCACAGCTCAGTCTGTGACATGGAGTTTCACCACCCACATTCTGGAGTTTTTACTGCTGGGCCCACTGAACAGAAGCTTCAGAACCAGGCCTGGACCTAAGTGTCCACCTAACCCAAACCCAGACACTTGCTTTAGTAAAGCATCTGATTTTCCTGATGCGATCCTTGACTGGAAGACATGAAACATCACTGTGGAATTCTGAGCTGATCTGTTCATGATGAGATTTTCTGATGAGTGATGTGAAAATCTTCAGAAATGCAATGATTTAATGGACTCCAGGCTGAAGATAAACTGTACTGAAACAAAACGGCACGCCCCTGCATGTGAAAAAAAAAGAAAACCATCAGAAAAGTTTCTCTTTTTTTTTTTGAATTGTTGTTGAAAACACTGCACAACCCCCCCGATGACATAGGGGTTTGTGTGATTCATTTTGAAAGACAGACTCCAGCCTCCAGAAGAAACGCCATCACATTGAGGACACAAGAAAAACAGATGCATCTGTGAGATTTATCCAGTGTTCGACCAAAATATGGACAAACAGATGGTACACATACCCTAAGTTTGACGAACCATTACAGACCTAAACACAACAACTGTGCTTCGGGTGCCCTATTAAAACATGGAACCTCATATCTTTAGTTTGATGGTAGCAGTTCATACTGACTGTGCAGGTCATGGTTGAGGTTAGAGACAATGTTATTTTATTTTGGCAGGCAGATTCATAGAGTCTGTCTCGGATATTTTATTTTGTAATCTGAGCGGTTTTGACTATAGGCTAGTGGGCACCGTTTGCACCTTGTGGAATTATAATGCTACAGAGGGTCTAGAGAAGGATTTGTCTACCTGCTCCAAAAGACCTGAGGTAGAAGGAAATACATCCTTTGTTTTTTTTCCATATATATATATATATATATATATATATATATATATATATATATATATATATATTCTCAAGGTAACAGATGGTCTTTTGTTACTCTCAAATATTTTTATGAGAATACCTGCTTGTTTTTTGTTTTTTTTTTATTATGGATAAAAGAACTATATGCGACAGCATCCAGTGGAAAACTTAAAACACTCCGCCAATGTGATCGCTCAGCTACTCAGTGACAAACCAGTGACCGGTCCAACCAAAACTACTGGGATTCAGTTTCATTCAATTTTTCAGTTGAACAGATGTTACCAGAATCCTTACTGACCTGTTTTTAGTGTCTATAGCAGATTGCTGTTATTAAAGCATTAAAAAACGCAGACTATGTTTTGGAATACAGCTCCTACAGAGTTTCCCAGGGTGCGACAACATTCCCGTTCCACCTAGGAAAACGACACCGGGAGGTGGAGGGGAATGGCCAAAGTTAATGACCAACTGTATTAAACGTGGTGGAGTATCAGAGGTAGCCAGCCAGCTCGAGATGCTGTGTGTTTTATTTGGCTGCTCCTGGTCATGTTGTGGGCCGGTCTTTCCTCTGATGTTCAAAACAGATCCGTCCCATCTGTTCTCCTTTATTTTTCCTCCCCTGCTAATGCGCTACTTAGATACTTTAATACAGTTTCCTACTACTTTCTCCCATTTGAAATACTTCATTATGTGAATTATCTCGTGCACAATTCCAGAAACTAACTGCTGTATAGTAAAGGAAGTTTTTCTGTAGAAAGTCAATGAAAAGTAATCAGAAATGTCAACTTCTAGTTATTTGAACACCTCATGTGCATTAATACGGACCCTTGAATAAACTGTAGTGTTGAAAACTAAATACAGTAGACTTTTTTTATATAACACAAGTGTGCAGAGCCAATCTCAAGACACTGTTTTAGTTATTAGGCTATGTTTTTATAACCATACCTTATGAGTTATGGGTCGCAGCTTTCAAAAAAAGTGGGTTGTTAGTACATGTACTCAAGAGATGTTGTTAGTTCAAACCTGAAAGCAACCTCTGGTTAAATTTATTTGTGGAGAAACAGGACCAATGCATACGTAGCTAAAGTAGTGAAAGAAAGAAAACTGACGACGGAAGAGTCTAAATACTATCAAACCAAGAGATTGCATGAAAACCTGAAACAAAACAAAGAAAATGAAGAAACATTTCCCTCTCCCCGTGTCAGCAGCCAGCTGTGTTGGTGTGGCTCCAGTAAAAATAGACCCCCTCCACCCACCCTTCCCTTTCTAAAATCCAACAGAAACAGTTGGTAGTTTGATGTGCTGCAGTGCTGGTTTCCATAGATTTACAGTGAACTCGAAGGGGTGCGTGACCTCAAGGTTGCTAACCGGATTCGAAAGATTAGTCTACGTGACTGAGGGGAAGAAGAAAACAGACGCAAAGACAGACTTGTTGGATGAGAGTCAGCAGAAGCTACAGAAACTGCCAGAGAAGCAGGTTGAGATATGTGGGAGACGAGCTTCTCTCACTGGATGATTGACGGCACATGGTTCAAATACGTTAGGAGACAAGGATCATTAGACAATCAGCTCCCATTAGAACAGAACATTTGTATGATGTAGTTTAGGAGGCATTTTACATTGGATATGTCTTGATTTTGTTCCATCTAGGCTACATGGTCCACAGCGCTTCCTACGATGATGTCCTCAACAATCGATGGTCCTCCAGAGCGTCCAGTGGGACACACCTGGCTGTGGAGAATCTCAAACCCAACTCCAGGTAACACCTTGTGCCATTGTATCTTACACAAATATAACCCTAAACTGAACATCAACTTGGGATTTTAACTATTTTCTCATACTTGTTTTGTGTTGAAACCCAAATTGAGGCAAATGTGTTATGCAGTGCAATGAGGTAACATTCGAAGTCAGTCAGTCAGTGCTTAGTTTGTAAATCATAAGGTGCCGGAACGCAAAGTACATATGACAGCTCAGGGTTTAGAGAAGGGCACAGGTCCAGGAACATATCCAGAAAACATGTTGAAAACAACATACAAGTGCCCACATGCCATGCTGTGGGACTTACAAGCCTCAATTTCAAATAATATCCATGGTATACATGTTATGACGATAATTTTCAATTATTTTAGGCGACTCTCGACAGCACAGGCAAATGCCCACATCACCACAGGTGGGGCTTACAGTCTGCAGTCAGCAATTCATTTCTAACTTGTAAAACAAACCAAAAAAAGAGCTCACAATAATCGCACAAATCTTCCATTATCATTACGGTATTTAAAGATTGGCACGGCGGCCTATTATTAGACAGTATGCTCACCATTTAGTTGTCCAAATCACCCCACATCACGTTAGACCCGGCTTGGCTAGCTGGAGGAGAACCTGGCTGGCTGGAGGAGAACCTGGCTGGCTGTGGCGCGCTAGCCTCCTGCTGTGGCGGCGCTAGCCTCCTGCAGCAGCCGATATTGATCGTCAACACGACCGCTGCGGCTGCCCTCGTCGCCGCTTGTGGAGGCTTTTCTGACTCGTTATGAAGCGTCATGCAACTGTTCCTTCTTTTTGAAAAAAGACAGCGAATTTTACTGTCTTTTTGACACGTTGGCGTTAAAATAGGGACTGTTTTTTCCTCTCTGCTTGCTCCTCAGATGCGGCAACTTTCAAGTTTTTGTTGGTTAGTATTTTCTGTGCCAGGGGCGTGGTTTGTCGGCGTCAGCGCATCATCAGATCTCCGATTCTTTCAAATGACGTTGAATCTTAATAAACAACATGAAATTCTTAGGATTTGTTCTGTAAATTAATATATGCACATTATTATTTAATTTTAAACATTTTTTAAAAAGTTTTTATACGTTTTTTTGTTTTTTTGTGTTTTTAATACGACAGGTACCGGATCTGCCCAAATAAGTACCGGAACACAGAGAGGCCAAAATTTAGAGGTGCAGGATCTTGTTCCGGCAGGATTTATGTGAATTTGTGGAAACATGCAAAAATCATGGTGCAAAATGATACTAATCAATTTGAAGTTTAAATACCTGCATTCCCTCTTTAAAAGATTAAAGTGCACATTTATAGGCGCAGTACAACAATAGCAGTATCCCTCCTCTCATTTCTGAAAGAGAACACTCAGATTCCTGTTGTCCAGGGGCGAACGTAACAATCCTGTGGCCATGATTTGTGCCAGTAATGCAAATAAAAACAAATGATCCTGCAGCCAAAATCAAGCGAGTTAAATGAGGTGAAGATTCACTTCAATTTTGGTGTGAACACCGCTTTCATAACCTTCCTCATTACTCAAACAAATGCTTATTTAACCTCTTCAATGATCCGGTCCTTTTTTCTTTTCTCACTCTCATTACAATGAATTGTCTGCAATCACAAGAGATAATAGTAAGCTCCAAAAGAAACTGGTTGTCATGTAAACAAGTCTGAAAAATACCAGAGAAATGTGTCTCTGTGTCTGAAAAAAAAAAAAACACTGCAAATAAGGTCTGCTTTTCTTTTCTTTCTCTAGAGCATTAAAAGTCGACAGGGAAATTTGTGTTTGATTTCTTCTTAATTGTCATTCCCTCTAAATGGGAATTAGGAGAATTATTTTTTTTTCTGATTATACAAAGAAAAAAAGATTTTGTTTTCCCCTGTGAATGGCTGATTTGTCACAGTTTCATCTTCATCTCATACTTGCAAATTGCCAAAAAAAACAAAAAATTTGGACGTACATTCGCTCAGTTACAAGTTCCTGTGACCGGAGCGTAATTCTTATTATGAGGTTTCTGCTTCAGGTGCAGGTGCTTTGGCTTTGGCTTTACACTGTTTATTTCTATTGGCCATTGTTACTCTATTATCCAACCATCACTTCATGCGCAAAATATGCATGCTGCATCCATCTTTGTAAATCATATTCATTTATATGTGCCTGTGTTTATGAGGTAATATGTTGCCAATTATGACATCAAACCAGTTTTGACAACAATCCAGAAAGAAAGAGTTGGATTTTGAGCCGAAGCCTTGACAATCAAAATGACTTTAGCTGATTTTCGAATAGATTATTTGACTCCTAGACATGTTTACTCTGGCGAGCCTTCGTTAATCTTGTGTGAATTGTCGTCCTGACAGGAGAAGAACCTTACGACATGTTCTACGTTCAAGTTTAACGGGAGAGTGGTCCTACAATCCAACCAAATATCCACAAATTAGATCCATTGAGAATAACTCGTTGTTATAGTGAAGTAAGGGAATAACAGACTTGATGGAATGGTTGAATGTATACAGCTCTGCCACTGAAGGGTTTAAAAAGAAAAGGACACATTTCAAGACAGAATTTGATTTATTTAATGTTAGATGTTCAACCGTTGAACCTGGAATACTTGCACAAAAAGGTTGATGAAAAACGCAAAATTTGGAATAAAACTATCAGCCTCGTAATATCTTCATGGTCCCTCGAGATGGTTTTTACATTTAAAAAGGAAAAAAAAAGGACAGAGCATAAAACGGGTAATGGAAACCTCCGTATCTTTAACTCATTTGACTGACCAGCTGTACCAGCATGTCAACATGTCCAATACTAAATGGTTCTTTCGAGAAATCACAATTTGTTCAACTGAAAGTGCGATGATCACTTCTCCTTCTACTCAGCCATGTATAAATATATCACCATCTTTCCTAGTTTATTCTCTCCAAACCAGTTTGATGGAAACGCTCCTAATTCACACTTCTGGACAATTTGGACATGCGGGGTTATGCTGCACGTCCAAATTTTATTTAAAATTCTGATGACATTTTAAATGCTAACTCAATTATTGAATCAGGACAGACAAGGAGCACTTAACCTGTATTTGAGGAAGGACTTAACTCATTTATCTTGACGGAAAAAAGAAAAAAACAGAAACTGGTGTTCCTTTTTCCGTGGTTCTTCTGACGAGGGGGCTGCATTTGCAATCTCCCATGTGGTCGCTACATCGATGAAGGCAGCAGTCAGATTTAGCTCTTCAGTCAGTGGCGGCTTCTCTGGTCACGACATCACCGGAGTAATTAAAGCCACAGAAGTCCCTGCTGCCCTCATACATCTCATAAGCTTTTTTATTATTATTAGGCCTTTATAGGACAGCGACACCAAAAAATTCTCCTCTTAACCCTAAATCCTCCCATCACTGGGCTCCCTCAAGAGGCTCTCGTCACTCTTATTAGTCAAATCTACTGAAGAGTCCTGTTACTCTGTAACTTGAGCGAAAGCCCTGGATGAAATTAGCCACGCCGGCTGGCTTCAAACTGCCTATGTAAGAATAGGCAATGATTTCCTGTTGACAAGCTTTGTTATTAGCTCATCGTTACTTGACACGAGATGCTGTCTTCAACTTCTCTGTGTAGAATCAAGCGGTGCCAGCTCAGCCTCAATTCTCAGAAAGTCTTCCTTTCTGAAGGTCTTGATCCATGTGTTCTTGCCTCCACCCCCTCTGTGAAATCTCTGAGGTCTTGACGAGTCTTCAGTACTACGTCTTAGATCTTCATTCGGAATCTCCTTGTTGCGGAACGCTGCCTTCAACTTTTCGCTCTCACTTTGTCTCGTCTGTCTAAAAGACAACTTGACAAAGACGGTGTGATGGAGGATCTTTTTTCTGATGCCTTCAGGTTCTCCGTCTGACTGACGGATTAGAAACAAGTAAACTCGGCACCCTTATCTTTCCCCTCCTGTTTCTCTTTCCTTAGTCTCATTTTTCTCCTAGAGATTTATCTCCACGAGCAGAAGGGGTCGAGGCCAGTTCTTCCTGCAGCCTATAAAAAAGAAAAAAAAAAACTAGAAAAGCCTCTGACTTGCAGCGTGAGTGCACTCACTGCATGTGAGCAACATACTTGTGTGCGTACGCTCAACGTATCGTATGATATAGAGGGCAAAATAAAGTCATCAGAGACCGGTAGACAAGCTACAACAGTAAAATTATATATCATGTGGCTACTTTATATATTTTCCTCCATATTTGTTTCTGTATTTCTTTTGAAGTCACAAGCTGTTCATCACTGATGTAAAACTGCTGCTGTGACGCTGGAGCAGACGTCATGCATTCGTGATGTGACTGTAGTCACTGAGCACTCTAATGTTTTGGTTTATCTCAACATTTTAAGTTTAATTTGAAAATATTTCCCCAAAGTTGTTCCAGAAGAATTTTATAAGGAGAATGAGACTGATATTGTACACATGTTAGGTGACAGTGACCTCTGACCTTTGAGCTTTGACCACAAAAATCTTTTCAGCTCATCCTTGAATCCCTTTGGGGAAAAACAACAAACCTTTAGCCGTGCCAGAGATATTGTATAAACAAAAAATGGGCCAGATATCCCTTAAACACAATGCCTCTTGTCTATGATATAAGGAGTGTGCGTAACGGGTTTCCATGGCAACCATAGTCTATACATGAGTATCTCCTGTGGCTACAGATGATAATGGGGTGGGTTGTGAGACAATGTTAGCATTTCCATTGCTTGAGTTCAGAAAAACCCACACACACACTCACACACACACACACACACACACACACACACACACACGCACGTAAGCAGGCACATACTTCTATGCAAACACTCACGTGTGGATCCATGGGTGGTTCTGCTCATTAGATTGAGTCGTGACGTGATGTCATGTCATTATATTGTGCTGTTTGATACAGCAAACAATCAATGAGTGGTTTTGCTGATAATTAAAACAATAAGTTGCAGCAGCCTGCACCTCATGGAGTTCCCCTGCTGCTCTCTGATTGGACAACCTTTCTGGGTGAGCTTTACTGAGGCTTGTTGGGAATTTAAAGCCTGCTCGGTTTTCCACTTTTCTTTTGAATCACACATCAGTGTCATTTTGAGGAGCGTGTAATACGGCCAGGCTTAAAATTGGTCTGTAACTGTTGCCACATCTGATGAGAGGACATTAAAAGTTGTGTTCTGACAGACATTGACACGTTTCTTTTTTTTTCTTCTTTTTTTTTAATATTTCAAATGGCTAGCGTAATATTTTTCAGTCTCTTCTTTGTTTTTATATGCTGGTTCAAATTTACTTTTTTCCACCTCCAGTTAATTCTTTTATGACATCATCTCTCTGCAACTGCTTTGCGCTCTCTCTCTCTCTCTCTCTCCCTCTCTCTCTCTCTCTCTCTCTCTCCCCCTCTCTCTCTCTCTCCCTCTCTCTCTCTCTCTCTCTCTCTTTCTGTCTCTCTCTCTCTCTTTCTCTGGTGGTGATACGTACTGTATATTTTGGTCACTGTTGTCATGTGGAGATTGGATCCAGGCCTCCTGGCTGACTGTGTGGTGAAGGTTTGTGTCTAGAAATTGATAGACCATGAACTTACTATGTGTGACCTTGCAGAGTGGAGCAGAACGTACACACACACACACACACACGCACGCAATGCTGCATGACTGTATACGCACAAACACGTCTTCCATCTGCTGTGGAAAAGTTTGCAGACTCTTAAAGTTGTCACGAGTGGTGTTGTTTTTAATCTGATAGGATCTTCTAATTCCTCCACCACCTGAGGACACAGTGAGCTCACCGAGAGCTTGCGTCGTATTGAAATTTATCTTTTGAGGTCTTTTCTCTTTCAGTCCTCTCTTTCAACACTCATTATCCCATTAGCCTCTCCCTCTCCTCCTCTATCTATTCATCTCCTCATGTCTCTTTTTCCTCACTCCCTCCTTTGCCAAATCATATGCTCACGCTTTTGGTTTCTATATAAAACAGACGACCCTTAAATCAGTCGCCTGCTACAGTCATTAACATTCTCCTCACCTCCACCCAGCCACATCACCGCTTTAACTCCTAAATCTCTCTTTAAATCCTTGTCTTGTTTTCATACAGGTACTACTTCAAAGTCCAGGCCAAGAATGTGTTTGGTTTGGGACCAGTCAGCGACACGCTCACCTATGTCACGGAATCAGGTGATAAACTTATCGACTTGTGTCAAACTGAATCGTTATTTTTCTGATGTACCAAAAAAAATGTGTTCAGAAATGTCCTGCTGAGTTTATTGCAAGTTAAGCTCTTTGAATGTAAAACCATCCTAGGATCAGTGGAGTAGGCTAACAGATGTACGCTACATTAGATGCACAGTCACATTCCAATAATCAGGTGAATACATCAGACTCGCTGTCTGTCTTTGCACTTTTGCTCCCTGGTGAAATAAGCAAATTCTTTCTTTTTTCAGATGATCCTCTCCTCATTGAAAGACCACCTGGTAAGCCCATACACTCCACCGAGCAGCTCTAATTTAAGATGATGTATCGAAGCCTCAGGCTTTTAATGAGAGTCATCCTTCAAAATGACGAGATATTGTTTTGAGTGATTGTTGTTTGTTTTTTTTGTCCTCCTTCGAAAAAAGTAATTTCCCTCTTCCATGTTGTCACAAAATCTAGCTGAAATAAATGAGATAACGCGTGCTGATGAACACTGTTGTTGATGTGATAGGTGTTGTCACTAGAGGAGCATTAAGCTGATTCATTCACCAGGTGTGCAGCAGAAGGAGACAAAAAAAGACGAAGGAAAACATTTTTAAAATGTCTCAAATCAAAAGTATGAGTATGTTTATTAAAAGTTGATACACTAGAATCTTTCCGTAAGCAGGAGCCAGACAAGAGACATTTATTATTTTATTGTTTCAGACAGTCACTAATAACTGCCATTTGAATACAGTGGCATAAAATCGAGAACAAAAAGGTAAATACTGCAGAACAAGAGCCCACAAGATTACATAAAAGTGCACCAGCTAAAAAACTCAAGGATATGTAAAAATGGGCAAGATTCGTCTCCTCGGTGCAGCAGAATCCGTCTCTTCGTGTATGCGATGATTTAAGTCTGTGTCCATTTAATACAGTAACATTTTGAAGACACGGGATCTTGGTTTTTCCGGAAGTAATCATCCTCATCCTCTCTCACAAAGTCGGCTATGATCAGCTCTTTATGATGGACATCAAAAGTTTGGTTTTGTTAGCCAAATTTGCAACAGGGCTGCACTATCAAGAAAGTAGTTACAGCTAGGTGTTTAAGTCTAAAATTACAATATATCATGATTTTGAATTGTTAATTTGTAACAAATGCTATATACAGCCCTATTTATATTAATGTGGGTAGAAACCATTCGGGAAAAAAGTATATTTGTTGTCTTTTTATGGATTATGTTAATGCCTCCCATCCACTAGCATTCATTGTGCTCAGCCAACTAGCAGCAAGCTAGTCACTGTGGGTCTCAGCTCCCCCCAGCACACACATATGTCTGGCTCTGGGAACGTTGGCAAATAAGCATATTTCCCAAAAAGTTGGTGCATTTTCACTCAGAAATCCATCCACACATCAAAAATGCATAAAATCTGGGAGATAAAACGCTAATTCTGCCTTTTTATATAATGATACGCTAGTTGATGACCTTATGTTTGATTTTCATGGCTTCATTTCACAAATATAATTCCTTTAAATCACTTTCATCTTCATCTCTCACGCACCATTTTATGTTTCTTCTCACTGGCCCCTGATGACCTCCCCCTCCCCCTCCTCCTCCTCCTCCTCCTCCTCTTCTTCTTCTCTGCTCCTCAGGTGGCGAGCCAATCTGGATCCCCTTTTCCTTCAAGTATAACTCAGCCCACTCCACCTGTAAGGGCAGTCAGTTTGTCAAGCGCACATGGTACAGGAAGTTTGTGGGCGTGGTTTTGTGTAACTCTCTGCGATACAAGATCTTCATGGGAGATGGCCTGAGAGGTAATGTATCATATGACTTCTGTGTTTGAACAGTAACCGTCGGCATGTCTTCCAGCTGCTGCTGCCAACATCTGCATTCCAGCAACGGATTAAAAACAAATGATAGGTTTCAGAGCAATAAAAATACTGCACCACAAGCAGCCTATAACATCCGTCTTTGGTTATTTGACTATTTTTTCCTTTTTCTTCACAAAAGTAAAGGACCACTTTCCAGCTGTGCCAGTTGAAAGTGGGTCATAATGTAATCAGCAGGTCAGCACGCCAACAAAGACCACGACGAAGAATTCCCCCACATAAGCATAGCAGTAACAATAGGAGTAGCACCTGCACTAAAGGAGACCGACAACTAGCTTGATAGCTCACCTTTTATGCACAGTGACATTCCAACCTTGAAGAGCATCACTAGCTGCCTGTTGCTTCGCTGAGTTGTCACCCCTGCCGAGGTGATATAAACCCTTTTACCCAGGCTTTTCAACATGAGAATAATATGCCAATATTCCAACTCACCATCTCTGTTAGAGTACACACAGCTGCTACAAGAGGGACAGGTAGTTTCACCGCCGAGCCAACATTAACAGCGGCGAAGCAGCAGAACAGCTTATTCAAAATGCGGCTGCGCTTACACCTCTATCGCGGAACGTTGATTCACACAATCGCATTGTTTGGTTCTGTATTTAAAGAAAAAAGCAAAGCACAATAACAGCGGTGTAAAATGCAAGTTAGCATACCTAGCTAGCAAGCTGAACAGGTTTTTGACCCCAAGTTGAGCACACAAGGGAGTCTTTTAACTTTATTTCACTCCCAAAGTAAAAGGAGTTGTTGCCTCTGAAGGCTCATTTCATATCAAGGGTAATGCCAGGATACAAACTGTTAACAGTGGTGTTAATGTGTAACACAGACTCACTCCATCCACTTACTAACTCCAATAACATGACTAAAGAAGCCTCTCAACATTTTAGCCACAAAAACAAACATATTAGCAGCTGCTGATATGATTCTTAGAATCATAGCCCATAATCCTGATACGAAATGCAAAAAAATTACCAAATACTATTTACACAAACAGCCTTAACCGGTGGAATTATTATTCCTAAACTGATACTGAGGAATCCAAGCATGAGGAATCCAACAGTAGCTTAGCATTTTAGCATGAGGAATCCAACAGTAGCTTAGCATTTTAGCATGAGGAATCCAACAGTAGCTTGGCATTTAGAGCATGAGGAATCCAACAGTAGTTTAGCATTATAGCACACAACTGCTGGAGATTCAAGATGCCCCCCCCAATTTGAAAACAACAAAGTCAGAAATACAATGTTCTGGTTTCAAACTCTTAAATATATAAACATACTGTATATTTACCCCCCTTTCCTCTACAGAGCCCTTCTACAGTATAGGAGACACATTTGGACAGGGAGAGGACCATTGCCAGTTTGTGGACTCCTACAGGGACGGCAGGACAGGACCGGCTTACCTCTCCAATCATCTGCCTTCAGCTCAAGGTAAACAACAACAGATTTTACACGCGGCACATTCGTGATTGTGATCATTTGGTCCTAATTTATGATTTTCTTCAATGTGATCTGTTTCTCCGGCTCTTTAATGGACCAGCTGCATCGTGTCTATGAATATAAAGGCAGAGTATTGCTGCAATGAATATTAAAGTTAGAGTTAAATGACCTACTTTAGGTTTTGCGTGTTAACATTAATCCCACATGCTTTTTATGAACGTATCATACCATGTCTTAAATTATTGGCAGTTACTAGTATCAGGTCATATAAGTTCATAAGTAAATTTCAAATTTTCTTCTTTTTTTGTAGAAGTTATATTCGTTTTTTGCGTTAGTATTTTAAAGGATATTTGACACCAGAGTCAAACAGTAGATGTGAAAAATGACAAATAACCATATTGAAAATATTTTTTAAACAACTTCCAATTTTGAATTTAGTCATCGCCCTCTGGGTTCAATTTCCCGGCATCACATCTTGTGAATCCAAACATACTCTGGGTTGAATTATATTTAACATTTCTGCAATTGTCACCAAATGCCACATGAAAACCAAAACCATAAACGTTTAGTCCTTGTCTTGACATTTGGGACTTTGACTTTTGTCGTAGCAACAAAACAAACAAAGTAGAATAGAATAGAATGGAATGAAAGCGAATTGAATTGTCTATTGAATTTGACTCACCGAATACGTGAAACAACACAAAAGCAAACAAACACACAGTAAGAACAGAAGGAAAAATAAGCGAGACTTGGGCCAGTTACACATTGAATAACAGTTCATATCTGTGGCTCAGAACTTATAAGTCATTCTACTGAAGGAGCACTGACAGACGAAGGACTGCTTAAACCACATTTTTAGTTTCAAGAAGGATTCTGTATTGCCTTTCAGAGCTCAAAGGACTAAATTAGCTGAAGAAAGGATGGGAACTATCCTCCCTCCCCCTGCAAAGAGTTGAGACAAGAACCCTCGCCAACCACTATTCTGGCCACAGATACGATTCTGGACAGTTAAGTCTTGAATCTACAGTTTAGGTGACCATACCAGGCAGAGCTCGAACAGATAAAACGCTCGACAATTGTTTTGTACACAAATCCGCTGGCTAACACTACAGCTTTCCTGAGGACATAGAATCACAATTAGCATCTCTCAAAAACTTTGTGGAGAAATTTAACCGGGAATCTAGAACTGTGCCAAGGTATTCCAAGTTTTTGATGTCTTGTTGGCCGTCAAAGGAAGCTGGCTCCGCTCTCAGATTTTTTTGGGGGGCAGAAAATTAGTTCCAGGATGATTTGTAGCTGACTTTAGAGGGATCAACTAGGCTCCTAATAGCTTAATGAAAAGTGCTACGTAATATATTCTCAAATTTGTACAGGATTTTGATAGATTTCTAAGATTGTTTATCTTTTCCACCACAGGATTTTACCGCGCTTACAGACAGGAGCCTGTTACATTTGGAGTTATCGGCAGACGTACAGCCCACCCATTCGTTGGCTGGTATGAATGCGGGGTGCCCATCCCTGGGAAGTGGTAACACATGGGAGGATGAGATGTTGTTACCAAGGGCAACCATTCAGCACCCTGCAGCAGGCTCTCTCACCTTCACTGGTCCTGCCCAGAAAAAAAACAGACTTTAGCCTGCCCCCCCCCCCCAAAAAAAAAAGACACCACTACAAATTAACAACAGGAAGAGAATATAGTACTTTTTAACAAGTCAAGTGTATATCATTACAGTGCACATTTTAAATAAAGCAGTCTGTATATGAGGGGAAAAAAAGAGAAGCATGTGTGCTCTTGCTTAGTGTATCGAAGAAAGTGTCCTTGAATTAGCACCAACTATCCCAGAGACGATGTTATTTATCTCATCAGAATGCACACACACGCACACACACACACACACACACACACACACACACACACACACACACACACACACACACACACACACACAGAGTCATTGCAGTGACATTGGACCAAAGCACAATCATGGGCACTAAAAGGTGTGTATAGGTCTGTTCATTTTCAATCATGAGATTATTTCATTATGTATTAGCTACTTTTTTTGTTTGTGTGTTGTTGTGGGGTTGTTTTTTTTTTTTTTTTTTAAATGTCATACTGTTTTGTATTATACCCTTTTTCATCATCAGATTTTCATTTAACTGTCGCTGTGTTAAGTTTTGTATGTATACAGACAAAGAATAAAAGGTCGACTATTTGCTCAGGAACTGGGAGAGACTGAATAAAGGCGTGATGGAAACCACAGTCATCCAAAAACATGAATCATATCATATTCTCCTCGCACTGCCACATTCTTCTCCACATGTGATCCACTTAATCAAGCTAATGGAAGACTTGAGTAGCAACTGTTTGATTCAGCCAGTTGGAGCAGTGTGTATATATATATATATATATATGTATGTGTGTGTGTGTGTGTGTGTATATATAAATATAAATATATATATAAATAGATGCTACTCAAGTCTTCCATATGTATATTTGCATGACATATTGCAGGCAGATGAGAGTGTGAAAGAGATAAAATCATATTTAAGTGGCAGTAAAGTGAGTAAGGCATATTTGTAATCCACTTGATATAGTATAGTCTGACTTGGATTAAATCTTCTGTGTAAGATGTGGAAAAAGGTCCAGCAGAGATTTCCAGAATCACTTAGTATTTGTTAATTCGACTCCCTCGTAGGGCTTTGTCCTCATGTTTCACGTACTTAGATAAAATCTTTCACAAGCGGAACATTGTTTCTATTTTATTCCCAAAAACGAATTAGGGAATTTCAATTGTTTACATTTAATAAAATAAGCGATTAAACGTTTAAAAATTTTTTTTTTTAATTTTAAAAGCCATGATTGATGAAAGCTGCAATAACCCTGAATGAGAGGAAAAACTGAGTCGTTTCTTTTTTTATATGTATAAACAGCGCTTCGTGTTTTAGATCTCAGAGATTAAGTTTGTAGCCGTGGGACTGATGGCTCCTTCCAGACATTTCTCAGCTGTCAGTCTGAACATGGAGAGTATAAATGACATCCAGTAGCTGTCAGGCTGTTGGTTTTCAACACTGTATTCCCTCAATAATCGCCATCATTCTTCTATCGTGAGCAGCCTGGAGGGTTCGCCATCATAGATCCATAAATCAGCAAGGCACCTAATCCTGCATATTCCCATGTGAGTTACATTTCATTCATGATACTGCAGGTTTTGTTTTTTTTGTTTTTTAAGCGCAATCCAAGGGTTCTCCTGCTGTGCGTTGATGCGGCAGTCAGATTTTTAATAGGTGAAGGAGAGATTAGATATTTCCCCGGGGCTATGATGGCGAGATAATGGTTGTTTTCAGAGTGATTGTAGACTAATTTGTCAAAATTTAAGATGTCAGATTTCAAACATATTTTCCAGGTATGCTCTTTGTGTGTGTGTGTGTGTGTGTGTGTGTGTGTGTGTGTGTGTGTGCGTGTTTGTGTGTGAGAAAAACTTCACTTTGCCTCGAGTTATTTTCACTGGCAGCAGGTTGCGCCAGCTTTTGACCTGATTGAAGAATAATGGCTTTTGATTCAAAATCTCTATCAAGGGAGCCGCGCTGTGCTCTGAGACCAGAGATGGACACCGAAAATACACAACGAATATATAAATCTTGTGGTTATGAACAGGAGAAAGCACAAAAAAAAGGAGAAGAAAAGAGGAGGACAAACACACATTGAAGGCTACCACATCTGCTACAGATGTTAGAGGGGGATTAAGTCTTTGGCTCCCCGCTAACTTTGATTTGTTTGTATGCATGTGTGTCCCGCTCAGAAACACTGAGTGCTGTCAAGAAGAAGAAGAAGAAGAAAATATACAAGCAAGAAAGAAAGACGAGTCTAAATATGCAGCTCTCAAACTTCTAATTAAGTCATTTTTTAACAGCCGTTTCATCATCGAAGAATAAAAAAACACAATGATTCACACACAAACACACACACAAAAAGGACTCTCGACCTTGTAAAATTAAAACCATCCCTTGTAATTAAGGGTGATGTCATCGAAAGTTTTAGGAAAACTGGACACAGTGAAGGCTAACATGATGGCAAGAAGAGGAACATGTGCATCCTTTTGGCGGTCTCTTAAGTTATCTGTCAATTCTTTTGACTCCCGCCGTAACCCTGCGCTTGATTTGGTGCAACAACAAAAACCTCCACCCCCCCCCCCCCCCGATATCTGCCGCTCTCTCGCTTGATGATGTCAGTGGTGTTAAAATGTAAAGCAAGTTTTAAACTGGTTTAAACCAGTCTCAAACATCAAACAACAAGGGTGAGGAGATTGGCTGTTTTCATGTAGTCATGCTGAATTGCTGTAACTTCAGATGATTTACAGAACGCAGGCCCCGAAGACACCGTGTGTGCATTTTCCCAGGCAGAAGGAAGCAGGAGGAAAGTTTTTACTTCGAGGCTTGTACTTAAGGGAATTACGGCTGACTCTGCGGCAGGAGAATAATGATAATGATAAGACTGATGATAACGCGCTTTAATTTAGTAGCGTTTTTAAAAGAACTCAGGCACCTTACTGAGAACAACAGAACACTTTGAGAAAAAAAGGTCATAAAAATACATTAAAAACAAGGTTCACGCATTCAAATCAGTTCTAAAGAGGTGGGTTTGAATATTGCAGGATTGTTGCAGTCTTTGCCGGTGTGTGTGTGTGTGTGTGTGTGTGTGTGTGTGTGTGTGTGTGTGTGTGTGTGTGTGTGTGTGTGTGTGTGTGATCTTGTACTTGCTACATATTGAGGACTAGAATACGTATTTAACCAACAGAGTGAGGACATTTTAGCCGGTCCTCACATCTTCAAAGGGATGTTTGAAGGTCAAGACTAGGTTTTAGGGTCGGGGTTAGAATCAGGTTCTGGTCAGGTTTAGGGTCAGGTTTAGGGTCAGGCAGTCAGTTGAGATGGTTAGGGTTAGGGTGAGGGGCTAGGGAATGTATTACATTATTGAAAGTCCTCACAAAGATATAAGTACAAGGATGTGTGTGGGTGTGGATGGGCAGGGTACAATGGTACTAAGAGGAGGTTTGCAATATCAAGTAGAGAAGGAGCATTTTCATCATAACAACCAAAAAAAAAAAAAATGGATTCAAACCAGATTCTGAATGGTTTTCATCTTTGAAAGGTGTGAAATATGCCTCTTCAGGGCGATGTCACCAAAGATATGTAACCACAACCACATGAAGTGCTGGTGGTGGCATTTCAAAATCAACTTAATTGTCCCATAAGGAAAATTTGTCTTGAGAAATCTTCAACTCAGCTGTAATCACACAATACAACACACACATACACATTTTGGGAGTGGCGTTCACAGACATGAGAGACAGTCCAGCACTAAATGTAAGACCAGAGTCTACAGATGATTTGGACTTTCTGTTATTGCACGGCCTTTATAATTATAATGGCACAGTAGGTAAAGGGGGAAAAAATTGAATAAAATGTCACTGTTGGAAGTTTGTAGCAGGTATGAAAACAATGGAAATCAATCCTCATTCTTTTTATGTGCTGGGTGGAGGTGCCTGCCAATTAGGAGGCATTTAACACTCCATTACGAAGTAACTTGCTAAAATGTAATAAATTTCACTTCATTATGAAAAAACTAATTTTGTAATTAACAGCTTGAACTCAGCCTGGGATAAATTTCTCGGCATTTTACAGTAAATTGTGACATATCGCAGTGGTTACGGTTGCAAAATGCGAGAATTGCACTTTGTTTTTGATGAAAATGATAATGATACAGGGCATTATGTAATAACCAACCAAAATATAGTCATATTTTTAACAATTAAGCTAAATTAAACTTGCCAAGTGTTAAATTAGATCCACCCACCGCAGAAATGTAGCTGGGAGAGAGGTGTTCGAGTCCCAGTTACAAGCCAACCTTTCACCACTGTCATTAGTCCAGCTCATAATGTTTTCCTAACCTTAACCCAAGTGATTTTTGGGGGGGGGGCAAAACTTAACCAGAACCTTAACTTTAAGGACAATTTGATACATAAAACATTATTCCTCTACGGTGAATGGGATTTCAAGAAGCTGTTATAAATGAATAATGATAAAATAACGTTTTCTGCGCTACACAACAACAGTGTAACCTCCGCCCAGCGCTGTGTTCCTGAACCAAGGATTTAATTGATCCACCACAACCAAGTTTCCAGCGACCAGTTTCCATGATGCTGGCAAGTCTTTTTAACAGATGTTATGACATCACCACATCATGCAGTAGGTTGTGGTCATTTTTGTGGCAATTTCATGTACTTCTGTGAAATCTGGCTGATCTCTTCATTGTATTTGTGTGTGCAGTTCTAGGAGGTATACTTTACTGTCATTACCATAAAATTATGACTACAGCTTATATTTTATGCTAGCTTTCTATGACTTTATTGAAAAGTGGCTAAAAAAAATAGGTAAATGTGACAATATCGTATTGTTACAATTATTAGTCCTATTTAGTTGCTAATAGATAAATTAAAAATAGATATATATAGTATTAAAAATAAGTTCTTTCCCTCGCTTTCATAACAATTGCATGTGAAAGCCAGATGGTCAAGATCTTTTCCCGACGAGGGGGTGGTACTCATGGGAAAAAGGATCATCATTCCAGGAAACAATATCACTTATGTCCATGGAGGCTACTTAAATCATCACCAAAATATAAGTTGAAAAATATAAAGTTCATTGGAGCTTCTTTTAATCACGCATCCAATTTTTTTTTTTTTTGGGGGTGCGCCGGTGTTCATCTTGGCATGGTGGTCTTGGATGGTCCCCGTGGAAAAAAAAATGTGGCTGCGCACACCAGAGAAGTGGACAGAAGTTTGGCAAAGCCACATGAAGGATCGCTGATGTTATTGTCGATTTCTCTTCTCATAAAGCAGACTCTCATAGTGATTCTGTTCCACGTTAGGATTTGTTGCATCTACTTCGATCCGGCTCAGATAAAAACTGACATAAGAAAAGGGGAAGATAAAATGTTGATCGCCATCAACTTTTTATGCAAAAACGCGCGCGCGCGCACACACACACACACACACACACACACTACCTCCTAAATTAGTCTAAAAATGTTGAAGTTCAGCTCTGCCAAGCAAACACGGTGACATTCATTTGTGATGACATGGCACTAAACCATCACGTCAGCTATTTTTTCCAGCTTGTGTCAGACCCGCTGTAATAGTTTTTATGCACTGAAGTGAAAGTCAAGGTCTGTGTAAAAAAAAAAAAAAAAACCAACGCAAATCTTTTACATCAAATAGGGGCAGAAACTCTTGATTGATTGAATCCAGGTCCAGCTGACGCTCCACAAACCAGATTTTTCATTATAAATTTCGGTTTCTTTCAGGTGTGACTGTGTAAATGCGCACATTTGAATAGAACACATTCTAACAAGAACACTAAAATCTCATGAGACAAACGTGTGGCGGTAAAGAATGCAAGACCTCTAACTGTTTTCCACATGATACTTTTTGGTTACTTTTTTTTTTTTTGATAGAAGTGGGTCACGCTGTTTGGGCTGGAAAAAGTTAGACTTCATTCTAGAGAGCTTAAATCATTGCAGTTGAAGGGTGAAGAGAGAAAGCAAAACAGAGGGCTAAGAAGAGTTGAGGAACACAATATTATTCCTGTTTTATTTCCTATATTCAATATAATTCCAATTGCTCATGAGAGCTAATAGGCAGTGTTTATTTTGCGCATGTCAGCCTGTTTATTCTTCCTATGTCCTATCATGAAAAGTTAATACAGGTCATGTTTGTGTCCACCCATAAAATTTATAGTTCCTTTCAGCTCTGTTTTGTTCTCCCAAAGATGAAGAACAGGACCGGCCCCCTCAATCCAGGGGCCCAAAGCAGGAAAAGTTTTGGGGTCCTGCCTCGCAGTGGATAGACAGGGAATACTCAAAATAGTTTACAATTATCCAATGTAGTCTTATGAAACATTTGTATATCTTTAAAAAAGTGTTGCATAATTCGTCAAGCACAGGTTTTCGAATCCCTGCGGTGACGATGTCAAATAAAACGCTGGACGTTCAGAGACAGCCACAAATCTCCAGATGACTCTTCTGGCTGCTGACATGCAAGTAATAGAACATTATTTAATAGGTAGAAGCTCCACGAGTGAATGAATACAGCCTGATGCATTTTGACTCAGCAGCAGGATTTATTAGTACCCCCCCCCCCCCCTCCATTTTTGTTTGACTGTCTGCAAGTTTACACAGAAACTATCAGGCTTAGTTGCACCAAATGTGCAGGAGGGGTGGATACTGGCCAGCCCGTTCGATTTGGGAGCAGATCTGTCATAGTGCCACCTGGTGGCCACAGGCAATAACATGGTTACTTTACACCTTGACGCACTCCCTCTAGCAGGTCAACTGCATCTATCTAAAATTTGGCAAGAAAAGCCTTTAGACCCTGGTGATGATACTGTTGAGACTACATTTTCGGTTAGCAATGCTACCGTGGTGAGGACGCCAAATTTGATATTTTACCATCAAACAGCTAATTGTAATAACTGGATTCCATTCAAGCTGTCGCGGTGGACGGTAGAGCCAGACCCCAACGCAGAAAGGGAAGCAGGCAGAACTTCATAAAACTCCAAAAATGCATTTTGTTACATAAAACAAAAGCTTTGCTGGAAACTGAACTGGAAAACTTAAAAAAAAAAAAAAACAAAACAAAACACCAGAGGGCAAACTGGGGAGACAACAAACAGGCAGCAAGACAAGCGGGCAGATAGAAGAAAACAGAACAGACAAAGTGACAAAGACAAACACGAGAATGTGATCTTCAACACATATTCTGCTAATCACGCAACAAGAAACAGGTGAGAGGACACGAGCGCGTGAAAGGAGGTGGTAGGGCAACCAACAGCGGGAGCACAGCTGTGACTGACAGGACTGATAAACTGACAAGACACAGGTGAGACTAAAAAAAGGGGCGAAAACAGACAGGAAGTAACACAGGTGTGCGCATAAGAGAAGTGAACTTCAAAATAAAACATAACATATTGCAAAGACTGAAAATAAGGAATCCGTGGTGACGCAAATTTAAGAGTCCAAAAATCAAAGCACAAAAGAAATTATTGGAATAAACTCAAAAATGGCCGCATTCAAGACAGAACCGTTGAGTGACCTAAGCGTAATTTGATATGCATCAAAGTTCTGCTGTGTTGTCTTCACATTACACACAGCAAAAGCAGATATTTTAGTGTGTGCTCTCTAGCGCCACCTAGTATTGCAGTGAACCCGGTGGCGGCATCCTCAAGTGCCCTTTTAAAGAACTCAGCGTTGGTTCATGTCTTGGTTTTTGTTCCCAAAAATTACATCCTTGCAATTCCTTTTACGTTATACTCCATTATCATTCCACCGGAGTTCAAATAAAAGTACGACTCTAAAATTCTTAACATGCTAGACTGCTCTACGGTGACTCAAAGCTTATTAAACTGCTTGGGTCTTGGTCAGTTGCTAGTGAGATTAAGACCACAATTCCTGGTAATTTAGTGTCTCCTCAGCAGGAGTGGATTGTACAAACAGGAGCCAGAAACAAAACACAGGCTGGAGGCTTTATTTTATTCTTAATTTTATTATTCTCTGAGATCATTGTAAAAGTCAAACATGAAATCATTCAATTATATCATCCTTTTGGTGCACCAGTGTTGTCTGGAATCCAATCCCAGGAACCTCTGCAAGGGGCAATGAGAGGTCAGAATCAAAGACATGGTCATCTTTTTAGATTATGAGTTTTGTTGCGTAAATGTAAGAGTAAGGGTTACACGGAGAAAGAAAAACTCTGAAAAATGAAAGATGAACTTTAATGTTGCACGGTCGTCTGTGTCATCGCAGGAGGAAGACATAGCGACGGGGGACTTTGAATACGTTATCCCCTCTATTCATGACATTAAATGCTGTTTAAGTCCTGAAACTTGGCTCCTTCCCTGGAAACATTCACTCTACTTGCCTTTAAAAAAAAAGTCAACGCAATCTGTTCCTGCACACACACACACACACACACACACACACACACACACACACACACACACACACACACACACACTCAAAAAAGGTATTCCACAATCTATGGCAGTAAAATAAGGAAATATTTTCAAGGCAAATGCCTCTCAAGGTAATTAGGTCAGGTTAACAGAGTGCTGCTACAAATCCCCAATCTGTCAGCAGCTAAATTCATTTCATGTCATGGAGACTAAAATGACTTTTTATGATGGAAACAAACCTGGAAAAACACAGACGATTAGGAGCGTCATTAACTTGGGGAGAAGGTGGTGTTTTCTTACACTTAAGCATTGACGCTGACCTTTCGTCTGTGACTGTGTGAGGTCCAATGCGCATTTAACATCTCCCATCAATCACTGCGCGCCGCACCTTCAGAACACATTCTCTCGATAAACAGCTGCGCGCGTGTAAATACAAAGCGCACTTTCACGACGCTCCGTCTCATTATCTAATCACATCGGCACCATATTGTTGTTTTAGTAGCTCGTAAACCGCAAAGACAGAGAAAAGGATTGTGGGTTTGTGGGCTTGCTACACTGCTTAAAGTCAGCTCATATAGATCTGATAAAGAGGCCGTGAAACCCCAAAGAAGACCGTTTTGAGACACTGTGATCGATTAATGAGGTTCCAAACCTCCAGGACAGTGCCAAGACAGAGAGGCACATCTGCTCTTCTCATCTCTCTACAACGCACCTTCCTGCTCCTCCAAGTGTGTTCTTATTTTGGCAGCACAAACCTACAACCACTGTGGTCGCTGACTGACTGACTGAGTGGACAAGTTGAAATGTGTCTGAGTGGAGTTTTCTCCAACGTCCGCCAGGGTTGATACAGCATGTGGGAAGAAGAGAGTTGCGCTTTTACATTTTTTTTTTCACACGAAGCGGCTCCAAAGTGTGGAATATTGGTAAAGGTAAGGGAAATGTTTCTAGAGGAAGGAACCTGTTGTTTCCTGTAAGAAGTCCATCCATCCATTTCCTAGAACCGCTTAGCGGTATTGTAATTGAATCAATAAAGGTGAGCTGATATTTTGGTAAACGGTGGTGGGTACCTTGGGTAAAGGAGTTTATTTAAAGGCTCTCTACTCTTGGAGAAACATCCTTTTAAACCAATTTTGATACACAAATCAAACTTCTTAAAAGCTGACATTACTGAACCACTACAGATGAACATACAATACCCAGGAATACACGATGGACCCCACGACAAACTTGCTAATAATTTGTCCACATTGTGGTTCCCAAGCCATGTACAAGGTTTCATCTGGTCTTGTTAAAACACAGTATGATCAAGTACACCTTTGACTTTTGAATTATACTGGAATCGTCATGATTGTTATCGTCATTTCATTTCCATACTTAGAGACTTAGTGATACTTGTATTTTTTATTTTTATTTTTAAGGAAAACTGCAAATTTCGCAGCTCATTCTATTTCAGTTGCTCTGAGGTTAGTTGACGCGAAAGGTATTTTCATGGAAAATCACACAATTCAGTTTTCCATTACTCTAAGGTCATGTGACTCCAAATCAATACGAGATATTATTAATTGACAGGACAAATAAGACAAAGATCTTCTTGATAATTTGCCATTATTGATCGAACGTTTTGTGATTACATGAAAAGAGGGGGCAACAAAACGAATCAGCCGTCATCCAGTGACATTAGAAACTGCCCGTTTTGAAGCTCCACATTGGTCCTCCCGCCTCCAAAGAGCATCAGGGCGTATGCAGAAACTTGGCTGCGCTCCCTGATAAACACCCGACTGCTCCTCACTTTCTCGTATTACATCAAGTAATTGCAGTTGTTGTCAGGAGAGGCCCAAGGTTGGTGACAGTTCAAAGTTGTTCCATATTTAGCTTCACTTCCTCTAGCTTATTCAACTCACCCCAGACGTCACAGATGGGGGGTGAAGGTTGTCGCAGCCGTCACTCTTGGTCATGAACCGCATGTCTTTCATTTTTCCGCTGCTCAACGGGAACGGGGCTTGGACCTGGTACGGCACACGTAGGGATATCAAACAGGAGACGGCTGAATATCGATTATCGCTCTACTCCGACAGTGAGAGACAACAAATACACACCTGCACCACATTTGGGGAAAGGGCAGCACAGAGGACGGCTGATAGAAGTGGGATGTTGTTGGCGTGTAAATTGGCCTGGAAAGAAACACAAGAGATTAATCCAGAGAAAGAACTAACTGCTGAATTTGGAGACTAGGGACTTGACTTGGACTGGCAACAAAGGGAATGCTGTAAAGCTGATGTGTTACCATGAATGTGAAGTATTACGGTGCATGTGTGAGGGAGTTACCTCTGTGCCAGTTGCCTCCAGCACACCGTCGGATCCTGCAAAGCCCATCCTCTCAATGTTCCTGGCCCTCAGTCCTCCTTCAATAAAACCGATGTCTGAAAGCAGCTCTGCAAACTGCCTCTTTACACTGGAGATCTCCTGCACACAAAACAGGGAAGACGTCTTACAATATCAAAAAAAAAACTGAACTGCTCCATTACTTAATTGTTGCGTTTGCAGGTGAAGCTTAATACTGAGTGAGGAAGTGAAATTAAAAACCTGTAAGGCTACACAAAGACAGGAAGTTCTTCTTGCAGTACTGCTGGCTGGCCAGGTTGCCATCCTTTGCAGCACCGCACCATTCCTGAAAGAGAGGTGAACCCAGTGAAAAAGCCATGTTGACATAGTTTCTCTTCCAGAAAGGTACACTACCTGGCAGGACTGTACCAAGGTCAGATGGTCACTAATCAAAAGCACAGCTTCTTGTCATTGGCTTCCTGATGTTTATCCCATGGACACACCCGCCCATCGTCCACAGCACAGCATAACTGGTTGCTGTATCAACGGTAAAACAAGTTAAGGTCAGTGCACAGTGATAGGAAAGAGTCATCCAATCAGATCAGATGAAGGCGGTACACTTGTTCTCCAATCACCTTTGTATCGGACCGCCAGCTCCTCCAGGCTGAGCTCTTGGTCGGGGATGGAGTTGTCAGCGTAGTTCTTTTTAGGGAAAGCCCTGGACTTCCTCCTATTGTCCCTCCCTTCATCCTCTTGGCCTCCTTGATACGCAGCTTAACACATCCTAACACATTCATACAGGTCAAAAGTTTAAAAGTTACTCACCTGGTTTTAGAGATAATATCTTCCAAGAAATACTGCTCCACGGGGAAGGTACGTCCTGGAATGAGCGATGATATGAGAGGGTGATGATATTCACTGAGAGGGTGATAAAACTAGCAGAGTATCAGCAGGTTCTACTTAAAACAGGGACTACATGGGATTTATTCCCAGGAATGTGGACTGCAGGGCAGTCAAAGAAATACTGGGAGAAGAGTTTGGTGTTGAGAGTGGCCCTCATCAGAATCATCTTCAGGTCTGACCTCTCAAAAATCGGGTTTTTGAGGACCAGCGACAGGAAGTCATTCATTTAATTACAGCACGCGTTGTAGCATATCTCCGTGATGTGAATAAATCTCACCTCTCCTCCGTGCGCTCGTGCACCTCGTCCACGATGACGTGTGTGACGCCTTTCAGGTCTGCCTCGTTCTCCAGACGTCACAGTAACACGCCCGTGGTACAATAAAGCAGTCTGGTGGCCGGCGTCTGACAGAAATGATTTCAGAGAGAAGGATATTTGCATAAACTGAGCCAAGTACATGAATAAATTATTTCAAAATTAAAGTTTCGCATGCTCTGAGATGGTGAGAGTATATTATTCGGACACATTTCGATGCTATCGACGAAATTCTTCAAGTTCAAAGCCCATGAAAAAAACAGGCACTGCTTTACTTTCATTTTATTTCCATGTTGAGAGAACAGCTTGTATCTGTTTTGGCAAACAGATGTGGGGACATGTAACACGTGCTTTCCCCTGACACTCTCCAGACGGATCTGGTAGCCTACTGTGTTACCCCGACTCTCCTTACGCTCTTGGGCAACTCTCTGGGCCACAGGAATGCCAGAGATACGCCGTGGTTGTTTGCAGATTATGTTAGCAACCTGCTCTGCCGGTCCACTCAAAGAGGCATCCAGGATGAACTGAGGGCTCTGGGTGGTCTTCCCACTCCTGCACAGAGGACAGCAGTTAACATACAAAACACTACACCACTCATTTCCCTCTTAGTTTTAGTTTTGTGGATGTAATACTTTGTTGCACCCTGCTATTACAGGTGCTGCCTTCTGTGGGACTCACCCAGTCATCCCACTGATAACCTGATTGCACTTTAACTGGTCCAGGATGTTGTCCTTCGCGCTCCGTGCTGGCAGCGTCGTCCTCTCGCCCGGCAATGACCTGAAGTGTCTGGATGACTAAAGAACACCAGTGAGTTAGTGTGGAGCAAGATCATGAACATGGAAGTTGCTTTTCAGATATAAGGCTTATTACCTGATTGCATGCAAATGTTCTGCAGAGTTTCTTGTTCTCTTGGAGTACGTTGTCACGGCTAAAGTTTTGCTTTTTTGTCTGCTCCTTCTTCCGATTCCTGAGACAGGCAAGAGGAACTGCCACATGAGGTTCAGCAAACTTGGCAGCTGAATCCAAGTCACCGTGCAAGAGTCCTTTCACCCTTTCCACTGAGGGGTCGGTATAAAATCCTCTGAAGCAGACAAGATAATACGAGATCATATGGACATAAAAGCATTCAAATAAGACTTAACAATTAAACCGATTTCATGCACGTTTAGCACGATGTACTCACTGGATGTCGAGTGTTTGTACGTTAAACTGCATGTCCTCCAGTTTATCTTGGGTCTCCTCATCCACTGAGAACCACACCGGGGGGCATTATGTTCATATCTGCGTTGTAAGGATTTCTTTTCATCTCTGTGGACATAGACATTTAAATTACAGCTGACAACATTTAAGCAAAACCAGTCTTTGCTAGATAAGTTTTTAGCTAGCATGGCTTCTTAGCGGTTAGCAAACTCACAGAAATAAAGTAAATAAGCATTATTTTTCCCACGAGTTGCATCATTCCTTTAGAAAAAAGGGGAAAATATCAAAATTGGGAATGCGCAGCTTAACAAGATCTGAATGTTCAAACCTCGGTGCCAGATCAAGGGAATCATTTCTCCTGTATCAGTGCACTCATTTATCTGATGGCATGTTTTAAAGCACTTTGTCATATGCCAACTTACTCAAATGTTCTATTACTTCATTGTTATCCTCTGCAGCAGATACAAATACGTCATCGGAAAAGTCCATGCCAGTGACAGCCAAGGCCAGGAGCGCCTTCTCTTGATAATCAAAACACACTGTTGGCAGGGCACCTACCTTTGACACGTTTATTATTTCTGAACTCATTTTCCTCCATGTTAACTTTCCATTTAACTTCCCTGATATGACTTTATCATACCAAAACATTCCTGTACGATTGTGTGTGAAAATAAGGCTCAAGCTAATTTGAGTCTAATCTGTCGCTCTCATTATGTTTCACATTTGGTCCACTCACTTTTGACAAATACACTCATCATTTCGTTGTTATTTGTCAAGATCGCGTTCAAAAGCGGCCAACTGGCTAATTACACACACACACACTAAACGCTCATCTATCGTCTCTTCTTGAAATGAAAGAGAAGGGAGAGGTTCAGGCGAGAGCTCTGACATTTATCTCTGTATCTCTTTCCTGGTTCAGAGAACAAGCTGGGTTGGTGTGTTACCGCAGCTTCCCATAAGACATGATTTCAGATATGAATCACGGTTAGCTGCCAGGACATTGCACAGCAGTGTGTAGCCTCCCTGCTTTGAAGCTGGGTTTAGCAACTATGGAGAGCTATTAGAGTTGTAATCTCCTCCATCTGGATTGTAGTGAGGGTAACAGTCTACCACAAAAAGACCCCCAAAAAAATGATTGCCAGTGCCCAAAACCTGATTTCATTTACTGTGTTTCTTTGGAAATTTTGCGGTCTACAACAGTCACACCCCCCCCCCCCCCCCCCGCCTGCCCTTGGGAGAAATGTAATGCTCATATGCCTCTCTGACTGGAAATTGACCACTGAGACACATTTTTGATACTGTGCAGCCTCCTCCAGAAACCATTTGAGTTTTCTTTCGGATTTTATCTGAAGAGCTTGTTCTTTTGGAGGATAAACACTAGGAGAGAGACAACAGATCATTTGGAGAATTTAAAGATACATATTAATGAAAGTTCCATATATTCTGATCAAATAAGTTCTCATAATATTCATGAAACCTGTTGCTGTTGAGTTAATCACTCTCCATGTTACAGTAGACTAAGATTGTGGCGGCTTTCCTGTGCCGCTAGAAGGATAGACACCAGCCATGATGGCTTCTCCCGATTAACCTTCGGCTAACTTTTGGATGAATTGGGATAAATTCCTCATGCAGCCCCTCTAGACTGTTCTGGATGTTACAAAAGTTGTCAGATCCAAGTGGATTTTAATTTAAACACCATTTTACTGCTGCAACAGTAAAAACAGAGTAGCAGCATGTTGACAGTTGTTTGTAATAATCGTCTCTGCCAGTAGATGGAGACAAAAAGTGACGATTTATAACTTTAATCCCCGACAGGCCAGGCTCGATGGAGGGAGACATCTCTATGAGCTGAATTCAAGAAGTATTCGAACAGAGTCCGAAATTTGACAGCGATAAGACGGAGCAAAAAGCCAAAAAGAGACGAGATCACATCCAACATCTTCCTTTCTTCTGGGAAATCTTTCTTTATTATAATAAACACAAGCACCTGAGTCTGTATTTATTTGCCAGTCTTCACAAGCCCACCAGTGTTCATTCATTTTAAAATCCAAACAACAAAACATAGTGATTTTTTTGAATAGTGAGAAATGACATCAGGAAAGCAGGTCAAAATATAAACGCAGTAAACGCAGTTGTATAACGTAGAGCAGATAGAGCTCTGCATGCAAACTGCTTTTATTTTCCCTCTCTCTCTCTCTCTCTCTCTCTCTCTCTCTCTCTCTCTGTCTATCTCTCAGTTCATTGTGAGCAGAGCTGACACGGTGACTTATTTCTCTGTGCCATGTGTTCGACGAAGGTGGAATATGTGCGTTACCCTGTTGGAATTTCTCTCCACATGACTTCAGGCTATTGAACTCTATGATCCTTTAAAGTCAATCAAAAGTGCAAACATCTCTTTTGAGTAATTATTTTGCACCGCACAGGTAGAGCAGCAGAGCTAAAGACTCTTAACCTGACCGACTTTCTCGTGGCATTACCCTGCGTGTCAAAACTCATCTGGTGCTCCAGTTAAAACAAATGTGAGGAATTGTTAGCAAATGCTGTTTGACCTGCAGACACAATCTTGCCTTGGGCTTATTGAATTTGACATGTCTCTTTTTTTTTTGTGTCTGTCAGTTGCCTCCATTTCCATCTGTCACTTACACTCCGTCTCCCTCTTTCTTTTTGGGGGGTTATAAATGTTACACCCCTTCTACCAGTGACAGACAGACAACACAACAAAACAAAGATTCCGTCTGGATTTACAGGCGGTAACTTTTGGGCAGAGATGGAATTCGTCTGGGACTTATAGGCACTTATCATTTAGTTCCCACTGGAAAGCACTTGAGGGATGAGATTTATTGATATGCACAGGGACCCTGACAGATGTGGAGTAAACAGAAACACAAGTACTTCCGTCTGTGTTTGCATACGGCTGCAAAGAGACCACACTCTTACTGTATAGACACAAAAACACCGCATAATCACACACAAACATTGATACTGCTAATGGAAGTTATACACAACGGAGACAGCGCCGCCTTAAACTTGTCTCATAAATCATAAAATGCATTTCTCTCCTCCCTACTTGGAAGCTGCATTAACACAGACAAACCTCACATCTTGAAAATTCATCTCATACCAAAGGAAAGACATACACGGAAAATTTAGGATGCAGTTTCCCGAGGAGGTGTCCAAGGTAATATTTTCCTTGATGTGTTATTAATCACTCAGTATTTAAAAACATCCTCTGTCTCTTAGCCAAGAGATGTTGTGAAAGAACAGCATTTTTTTCTTTTTCTGGCTGATTGGCTGAGCGAGGCCCACACGTCTCAGGATGGAAAAGTCACATCACTACAGGAGCTGCCGGGGCGGGCTGGAGGGCTGGAGGGTGGGCCGAGGCCCAGGCGACGGCCAGAAAACAGAAGCAGAGCAGGGAGCAGATGATGATTGCCACGGTACGGACCCACCTTGACACACCGTCACTCCCTGAATGTGGGTTGAGGTGTCGCTAGGGAACTATATCTTGAATTATTGACGGATCGAATGATGATCATTATGTGAAAGGGGTCAAATAGGGGTCTACAGACAGGGGATTACCATCCAAATCCGCAGGTTTTCTCAGCTCATGAAGGGTCACAGCGTTCAGCATTGTCTTCTGCACAATTTCGATCGGTTTCCAGCAAATGAAACCCAAAAACCTCCTTTGAAATACCTGCATCACACAAAGAGCCCAGTCAAAGTGTGCAACTGGTGGCGAACATAGTGAAGCAATTAGCAATCGTGGACGTACATGTGGCCAGAAACATGATTCCAAATAAATAAATGCGTAACAGGCAACAGCTTTTTCTTTTCACGGCACATTTGCCGTAGCAATTATGTATATACAAATTTAGAGAGCAGCTGATTTAGCAAACAAAAACATGTAATATACACTGAGGACTGAACAGTTTTCTTGACGACGATGACGATTTTTTTTATACCCTTGTGACTTTGATCAAAAATAAGATTTATAGTGAAATTTATTAAAAGTAGTGCATTTATATGCAGCATGAACTCCACCAATTAAAGATTGTTACAGTTATGATTATTTCAGCATCACAACACACACACACACACACACACACACACACACACACACATACACATTCAGTCTCAAAAGATAATGTATAATTTTTTTTTGCGCGTAAAAAGCACTGTTTCATATTCAGGTTGTTTCCAGTGTGTGTGTGTGTATGTGTGTGTGTGTGTGTGTCTTTCTATTCGTGTGTGAACCAACACTTGACAAGACACCGCACTGCGAGGACGTTAGGACTTACGAGGACATTTGCACAGATCCTCACAACTATTTCTGTTTGAAGCTCAAGATTTTGCGCATGCGTGCACGCGCGTGTGTGCGTGTAGGCTTGTGTATTTTTTTCCTCTATTTGTATGCATGTGTTTGTCATGATCAAACCCTTCACGCTACTCGAGCTGCTAAAACTCTGTTGCAGATGTTGTGAGAGGATGAGGTCACTCACGTGCTGCCGTAAAGACTTCTTGCTGAATCACCTCACATGGACGGGGGAGGGGGGGGGGGGGATTAGTGGGAGAAACAGAGAGCAAGAGGATGAATGACCTGTCAGTTACATCTGCCTGTCCACTGAAAACTTGTCATCAAAGTGGTGATTTCATCTTGCGAGAGATGAGTGACGTGCGAGAAATTTGACTCGAAAATCTGCATGTGTGCTTTGAAACGACGTACAGAGAGAAGATGATAACTGCCATTCCTGGCTTTGATTTAACCTGAATCCATGTTCTCATTAATTCACTGCAGTTTCAAAGTAAGAATGCTCTTCCCTCGCATGTATGCGTATGAAAAACACCAAAATGACAAGCTGAAAAATTTGTTTTTCATTGGACGGGATCTTTAAAGAAAGAGCTTACAGATGCTTGTGAAGCTGTGTTTGGGCAAAACATCAAGGAGGTGTCTGTAAGTTAATGGATTCCATTTCAGTGTGTTTATCAGTTTCTGTTGTATAAAAAAAATAGGTCTGATAATGCAAGAATGAGAAGACCCAGACAGAGGAGTGCAACAGTTTGGCAGGAGGGAAAAGAGGAATATATGAGGAGGTGGTATTTTAAGGAGGGACGGCAGTGAGGAAGTGTGAAATTAGCAGGGACAGCGGGAAGAATGAAGCTTTGAGGGTTTCTTTCTCCGAGGCGTTCTGCTGCTGGTTTGACTGCCAACTTTGCATCTGTTTCTGAATACAGCGGAGACTGTGGAAAATCCCCTGGCGGAGTGAAAATCCATCACACACACATACAAACATTTGCACATTAACATGATCACTGAATGTGCGGCTCTACACTCTCCGTATCTGCTGCTTGATATTTCCCCTCTTGCCCTCTTGCACCCTCCACCCCCCCCCCCCCACACACACACACACATACATACAGACACATACACACACAAGTCACATGTAACACATCTTCATTTCTCCCAGGAGCAATCAGCACCTCATTGGAGGGTCCTAAACAGGTCATGAACCAAAGACACAGTGTTCACATTACAAAGCTAAATTTCGGGCATGACTTTGGACACTTCCTCTTGTCTTGCTCTCGTGTTTTAAAATAGTACGCTCTCAAATACTGAGGTAAAAGACAAGCATGGTCCTGTGTTGAGGTATGTACCCAATGATGTTAACCAAAAGGTCAGAAAAGCACCTTTTGACTAAAAGAAACACTACCAAAGCAACAAGTATTTGTACTATTGGGTTGCCTCTATTTTGGACTTTGCTCATATATAATAAGCAGCGAGAGACAGTTGTACGCTCGCTGTGGAGTGCGGTTACCTTGAGAGCCTGCAGGTGGGTCAAGACCAGGAGAGTTAAAAGCCCCCAAAAGTCTCCTCTCAAGACTTATTTCCATTTTTTTTCCTCAAAATGGCTTCTGTCATGACCTAGTCATTCTTTCCATGCTGGTTTAAGCTCCTAGTTTTCCATATGGAGATGTGTTTAGACAATAAAACAGATTGATGAATGGATTCTTCTGGATTCTTACACACACACACAAAAAAAAAGAAATTACAGACAACAAGTTTTTTTTTCTACTCAGCATGATCTCATGGTATTCAACTGAGAGCAGTTTTTTAAGATGAAAACAGATTCCTGTGGTTACTGAATCCAATTTGACACTGGAATCAGGTTATGAGTTTTGTCAATTAGAAGAATACATTACACCCAAAAGTTGATGGGGTTTGCAGGACACGACCGTTTTAGCAGTAAAAGTGGGCTGGTCGGATATATAACGGCCACGTTGTTATGTGTCGTGAGGTTAATGTTTCTGGCTAATGTGATGCTAACAAGTCACATGTAACCACAGCGACTGTCATGTGATGTCAGCCACAGTATAGTTGGTACAGATTAGCATCTTGAATTTGCACTGTATTCAACCTCAAGTTTGTGCAACAGTTATTTTGAACGTGTTGTTTTGAAACCATATAACCTCGCCAGGGTGATGGCAGTGATAGCAGGACCCAAACGCAGAGAAAAGGAGAGCAGGCCAGGCAGGACAAGATTACGCTGAAGTTTAATTGCAAACAAAACAAAAGCCAGACTTAGAAACTAAACACTAAGTCTCAAAACTCTGGGAAACAAACAGCATTCAAAAATGGTGCGAAATGCTACATTAGCTGGGGCAGCGTGAGCAGTGGAACTAACGTTGCTCGTTAGCGAGTTAACGCTTCATTAGCTCATGTTTCCAGCAGCCCCTTTATCAAAATAACATTATGTATAAACATGAGAAAGGACACAACGGTCCAAATCAAAATTCAAGTTTACATTGCAGTTAGGCACCTGTAACTGTAAATAAAACCTGATTGAAATTTCAATAAACTTTAATAAATTACATCATCCGTCCACATGAGTCATTCCACATTCATCCTCAGTAATCGTGCTTGTTTGTTGAGAAACCCCTAGCAACAGCAATTGTACCATGTGCAAAAATGTTGACAAAGAAAAATACTTGTGTGCTTCGCTTCGTTTTGTATTCTCGTGTCTCCTGCAAGAACATTTGTCAAAGGGCCTTTTTTTCCAGCTAATGTGTAATAAAGAGATTGTCCTTTATTCAGCCTCCGCGGGAAAATGTCTGCTGCTGCTGTTCCTGACACAGCCAGCTTTCCACAATGTGTTGGTAAAGGTTGAGAGGGAAAAAGTGCAGACACAGCTCAATGCGTTGGCATTTGTGGAACAGCTAATAGAATTTATGTTTTGTTCCACCTCTTGTACACTCATGAACATGCAACTTTGATCATGGAACCCTAGTTGGGCTCAAACTTGAAATGTTGGTTACCTTTGGATTTTTTATTTTTTTGGGGACTTTTTGTAGGAAAACTGCAGACGTGATGAGCCGCACTGAGAGGAAGTGCATTGACGTTGACATGTTAAAGGTCTGGTCTGCGGCATATTCACCTCATCCCAATCTGAATCCTCACATTTGCCAACGCCATCCCCCGGATTCACTCTAGTTTTGTCTGCTTCGCCTTGTTTTTTTTTAATCACTGTGTCTTTCTAATTCAGAAATTTTCATGCACGTTTGCATGCACGGTACTGACAATCAGACAAGAGGACTATCACGGACTGAGCGAGGAGGGGCACTGCATGAATGGACCTGCCTTTTGAACATCAAAAAGATCTCATCCTCGGTGCGAGTTGAATATCTGATGTGATCTGGGTTTATGTAGCACACAACCTGCATTCAAGTACAATGCAGAATCATTGTATTAGACTTTATATTTCCTCACTATAATAGAAATTAGCAGCATCATTTAGAAAAAGAAACTCCAAAGGTCAGGCTGGTTTGATTTTGCATTAACTCGAAGGAATGGAAAGGCCGCATACTCTGGGCCCCAAGATAGATGATTAAAAAACAGCAAAAACAATGAGGAAGTGGAGGTAATTACCCGCACCGCACACTTCTAGTGTACCATTAGTGATCCTTGAGGATAGACCCTTTTCACAGCAGCCATTTTGATGTATAGAAGGGTAAACATGGGTCTAATTGATCCAATTTATTCTATTTCGTGTTCGCAAAGATCTAGTGAGCAAGCATGAACAATACCAGAGCCATGGCTGCAGAAATGGAAGAGGAGAATGATGAATGTACCCTGGAATGTCAAGTCAACATTGTGAAAAGGGCATGTATATTGTTTTGGGGCATGTGCTGCACATTCTACCGCCCCAAAAAAAATGTATGGGTGGTGTAGCGATGTGAACGACAACGAAAAGTAGCATTCGTATCTTCTCTTTGCTGACGTCGACAAACAGGTGATATGACCAGCGGCGATCGCTGTCGGTTCCCTTATACATACCTAACAACAAAATAGCCATTTCAGTAAATCTGTAGGGTTTTACGACCGTTCCCTGGCTCTCCTAAAAGTGAAACAAAAGACGCCGTCTCTCTCGCTACTGTCTGGCAGCATCAGTGAAACGTTTGTGGATACCTGGAAGTGAAGGAGGAAAAATGTTTTCATGTGAACGAGGTCATGGAAGCAAACTGTTGCGAGGGGCCACCTGGTGAGATGGATTTAGGATACGACCATCAAAGACTCCCTTCTTTTTCTCAGCGGAGCCTGGTGGGAGTACTTTGGAGCAGGGATGGCTCCATCCCAAACAGGAAGTCAAGTCTGCTGAACTTGAAGGCACCTTGCTGCATTATAATACTCTAGTTTTGGGGTATTCCACAGAAACACTCGTATTTTTCTTTTCCCCTGGAACATCCTGAGCGTCAAGCCAAAGAGCTGCTGTGTGCTAACTCTCAACGAACAATGACCGGCGCCAAGAAAAAGAAAAAAAAAAATCCGCTCCCTTGATTAAATCCATTGGGGTTATTAAATCATAATCCAACATTTTTAATTGCCAAAATGAAAAAAATGGAGAGGACGGCCTTAGAACATGATGCAGATGAAAACGAGTACAGGTACAAACAACTTCAGCTTCAAAGGCCGGATCATCGTTTCACCAGGCTGGAAAGCAATCTGCTCCAGAGATGAGGCTTTATGAGAATAACGTGTGCAATTAGGGCTCATTTTATGGATACAGACATCTGCAGTTTGTGTCCTTGTGTTAGACCGAGTTGGCTGTATGAAGAGCCTTTCATTTTCTTAAAAGAAAAGTCATTGATCTCCGTGCGGATTTGTCCCATGCATCACTCCCGCATGAACCCAAATGACCTCAGGTCTGCCCAGATTTTTATCACCCTCTGCCGCCCTCTCGCTAAAACTTTCCTTCTCTTTCCGCAAGGCTCTGTCGGACTCCGAATTTTAGGTGTGGAGACGTTAATGCAGATGAAACAGAAGATGCCAGATCATAGAGCTGATGAAATACTGTACATACCTTCACTCTGTTCAGGCTCTTGAGGACACTTCTCTGTCTGTCTGCTCTTTTCAGCAGCCATGACGAATCAATCATCCTGTCAAGCTAAGTGAAATATGTGGTTTCTGGCTCCCAGTGTCTGCTCCACTCCAGAGCACTCAGACCAGGACCCGTACAGGTAGTCTGGATTTAGCTCCAGCACCCTCTTTGCCAGGAACAAGGGACGACAGATGCTGGAAAGTTTTACCTCCTCGGTGTTGACACTTGTAAAAATTTCTTTTGAGTGAAAAAATGACAATGAGAGCGTTGTATAGCGCAAACAACACAGAAAAGTCACGCCAGGGAGAAAATCTGTAGCATGGAGGATCGTTTAGAGCACACATGGGCAAAATACGACCCCGGGGCCGGAGTGGGCCCCGCACTCCACGTCCTTAAAGGAGAACGAAAAATGGATAAAAGGCAGTTTTATGTTCATTTTTTGGTAAGACTTTACAACGAGGTACACAATAGTTGTTACCTGAAAGGCAAATTTACTGTATTTATGAAGTACTTAGGAGCAATTAGGGGTTCATTACCTTGCACAAGTACATGGCCTACAGGGGAAGCAAGGATCAAACCGGCAACCCTTAGGGCGCTAAAAGGTAAGTGATGTTTAACTGACAAAATCAGAAGTAGGATGAATGCATGAAAAAAGAAAAAAGAAAAAGGGAAAGCTGACTCTGAATGTTTTTAACCACGAGAGGACATCTAAATATGTTCGAACAAGAGGCGGCCTGAAGGCAGCACGTCGGATGTGCCAAGAGTACTGCGGAGGCTGAGTATGCAGGCTACACCACACACTTGTCACTGCAAGAAATAAAAAAAGAAAAAGCTCAGAAATTGTCCTCCAGCTTAATTATTGCTCAGCTGAATTATTTTTCAATAATATAGGATCATAGGAACTGAGTAATTAGACCCATGCTTTGGATGTTCAACATGTGGCCCTTCACTTACTTTATCTAAGCCACTACGTCCCTCTGGAAAAAAAACAAAAAAAACAGTGCCCCCCCCCACTGGTTCAGAGCCTAGAAATATGATGACAAAGCTGTGCAGCTCGCACATGCAAGAAGATGTTGACTGTTATCCAGGAAGAAATCATGTGCCAAGTATGCATAACTTGGATATCAGATGAGCTTGGAGGTAAATGAAACGAATCAAAGACAAATATACTCCAGTGGTATCATACTTCACAAAGCCTGTTGATTCATCTGTCACTTTAGTTCAAAAGCCCAAGAAAAGAAGGAAAAGGGAGTAACCCCCCCCCCTCCCCCCAAAAATTAGAAGCTTAGTGTGTGGTAACGCAGAGTCTAATTTAAATCAGTAAGGGATACAGGATGCACCTCCAGCGTGGATGCCCTGAAAACGAAAGTGAGGCTCTAAAATGGAGCCACGTGTGTCTCATTGCGTGCTCGTGTGTGATCCAGTCAGAAACCGCACCAACAGCAGAGCTTGTGTTTCTTAACACGCGCGCGCGCGCGTGTGTGTGTGTGTCTTTGGAGAGAAGAGATGACTTACGCCGCCGTCAGGGACACAAACCAGACAAACCATCTGATCAGGGATGGCTGATATTTGGGTCAGTGGTTGAGATTAGGGTTAGGGTTAGGCATGAAGTGATTATGGTTCGGGTTAAGATAAGTCTCCAGGAAATGAATGGAAGTCCATGTAAATAACCCATAAATGTGTTTCTGTTTGTTTGTATGAGCAAAAACGGGGTTGGGATGAAGGTCATAGCCACCAAATCGAATGTATAATTATCATTTAAGAGGTTTTTGTTGCCTTATTTTGAAAGAAAGAACACTGAAGAGAGAAAGAGCAAGACAACAGCCTTCAGAATCGACTTTAACTCCTCACCCGAGACATTTCCCAAATATTTTCCTCTCGTCCCTACCAGAGGTTGAATAAACCTAATCTGGAGTTCCATTCTTTTTTACGACTAGAGGAAGGGGGAAATCATTTTTGGCACACCCTAATTTTTACAGCAAAAGTAGGCCACATTTAGACGAACCATCATCTAATAGAAGACTTCTCTTGAGAGCTTGATTTTTATGACAGTGAAGCAGTAATTTCCTGTACAATTGAAAAAGCAGACTCAAGTTGTTTGTCATTAGCCACCACAGCTGGTTCCTGACATGTTAGTAGCATTTTTTATGGTGAGTCCCAAAAAGAATTAAAAAAAAATAAAAAAAATCCAATTTATAGTGGAGCCAAGCCAGCCACACCAATATGTTCTAAATAATTCATGCACTTAATCAAGGCGCATTCATTCTTTGTTAAATCACCACTTTATACAAGTAGCCAATGTCTTCCTAGCTGTCAGTACAAGCATGAGGCTCCAGTCTGGAGATCCAAGTCTGGTCACCATGTGCTTGAACTCTCAATGTCCACTGAAAACCATCTCACCTCTCCATCACACATCTGTGGAATGTGACATTCCCAATAGCAAAATGAGCATCCTAATCAGTTGGCAGGATGAGAGGAGCCATGTTGGATGACATGAGATGAACCAGCTGGAAGTTATTTGAACCGTTCAACTCGATGCAGTCTTTTGTATGGAACCTGGTCCATGGATACTACGAACTACAGACACGACTACAACTACTGCTGTAGATCTTTAAAGTTTGTGTGAGAGATGTTATATACTGGTATGAGCGTGAATGCAGCATTTGCATATCTCCATTTTTAAAAAAAAATGCATTTGATTATAAAGTTTCTTGCATAGAAAGTGGGGAGTTTTCAACCCGGTGAACTTAAGAGCGTCATAGGTGGAAACCTTGTGCAACACTGCCCCCTTTTGGTGATAAGATTAAAAAAAAAGCAGCGTAGACGAGCCTGAAATTTTATTGAACCTGCTTCTCAATCACCTCTAGATTTTCAACCCACACAGATTGCAGTTTATTGTAGGATCATACCTTATTTTGTATATAGGAAGTTGTCAAATAATTAGGTACACTTAAGAGGTTCCACACATGTATTGCTGTGACTTTTCCACACTTTTTAAGACAGTTTTCATTTGTTACATGATTTCCAAGTTGCGTGATATTCTCATGTTTTTCATGACCTAGGGTGAAATTCTCCGTAGCGTATTTCCACAAAGTAAAATCAATCCAGAAAGTTTTATAGATTTATTTTTCAGTAAAAAAATTCACATCAACTACACATAATGCTTAATATATAGGGTTGAATTACAACTCTGGTGTGAGAACTACTCTAAACGTGGATGAGAGTCAAGTCTAAATCCTGTGTGCTGGTGAAAACTGACACAAGGGGCCAGAGCTGTGACCTCGCACCTCCTGTTGGTGTGCACATTGACTTGATCTAATAAATCTCTTGCATGAGTGTGCACGCGCGCACACACGCACACCACCCTCCTTCTCAAAACCCCCCCCCCAAAAAAAACCCACCCACATCTGCACTGGCAGGCAGGCTGAGAAGTGCACGTTGTTACCGTGTCTGAGATTCACTGTCAAATTCAGGACATAAGATATATGTCATCTCCGCATCTTTCAATTCCAACCATTTTTTTTTCTTTGCCTGAACTAATGCAGCTTCACTATTCATCATTGCTGCTTTCAAGTTCAATAGTAATTAAAAACAACAACTCAGATCTATAAAAAAAAGTTTAAAAAATAAACAAACAAAATGAGAGTGTGATGAAATCTGAAATGCAATTTTATAATTTGATCAGCTGCTTTGAGGATCTTAAATCAGATTTTCAGTGTGAGTGTGTGGACATGTTCACGTCCAGTACCTGAGCGTTTGATTCTCTTCTCTCAACAGCATTTCTTACCATGAACATTAGAACAAAAAAAAAATGAAATAAAAAAAACACTGAACATCCAACTGGTACAATTAAAGTCCTATAATTTTATTATTATTATACATCATAAACATGGACTGCAACAACATGAAGTGATTTCAGTAGGACTCATTCCAACAACACCTCACTATGTGACACGGCAGACAGTATTTTCGTGTCATCAATAAAGCCAGCTTTTACATGAAAAGGAGGCCATGTTTGTTCGTTGTTTTTTTTTTCTGAGTTAACAACAGACCTGGGGTTAAAAAAAAAAAAAAACAGGAAAAAAAAAAAAAAAAACAGCACTTGCAAATAAAATGTGACGTTCATTCCAGCAGGTGAAGTGTTGTCGCCATCAAGACAATTTAATCTGAATCGATCTGGATTATTTTGTCTGAATACAAAAATGTCACCGCTCCATGTTTTGTTCTAGGATTAAATTATTTGCAACGACTGTTTCCAGGCCAGAGGGGAAGAAGGTCTGAGGATTCTACTTTTTGGCAGTCTGGAGACGCTCGCTCACATTCTCCCAGCTGATGACGTTCCATATAGCCTTCACGTAGTCCGGCCTGACATTCTTGTACTGGAGATAGTAGGCATGCTCCCATACATCGATACCCAGGAGGGGGATGAGACCTGAGGGTCAGAGACACACAACAATAACCCTGACTGACTTTTTGTTGACGTGGCACCTGACGACAATGAAATGAGGCTCGGCTGACCTGTGGTGCCCTGCAGAGGATCCTGGTTGGCACAAGCGGCAATGCGAAGTCTCCCGCTCTCCTTTTCAAAGCCCAGCCAGCCCCAGCCTGAGCCCTGCACTGCCACCGTAGCAGCCGACATCTTCTCCTTCATCTTCTGGAAGGAGCCAAAGTCCCGTTTGATGGCCTCCATCAGCTCACCTACAAGACAGACAGCAAGATTTCTCACATCATTACATTTACCTATTCTTTATTTCTAACATGCACATACTGTCTGACAGAGAGCTGCCATACACTACCTTCCTTTGAACCTCAGAAGTCTGGAGACGAATGTACAGTTAGAAGTGAGTGTATTTTATTTTATTTTTTTAACTGCAATGTTCCCGTTTCAGCCACCTGTCACTTAACAACAATATGTGGTACTTTGGCATACAAACATCAAAATAAAATGCCTACAAATAGTATATGAAGAGTGATGTGTGCACCTCTGATTTTACAGAGACACAAATAATAATAATAATAATAATAAATATACATAAAAGTCCAGAAAAATGTAATTATCAAAGTGGTTGTACCAGTAATGGACGGAGCAGCCTTTTGGAATTGTGATCTCAGAATGGTTCCTTTTGAAATTTTCAACTGGAAACTTTGAAATTCAAATTTCTGAGTTTATAAAGCATTTAAACCAATTTGAATAAGTGTCAGTGGTCTGTCTGAAGCTGGTCACTGTAAAAAATGATCAAACTGGGCAACTGGACTCAATCCTCTTGTAGGTGAAGACGTTTCGCCTCTCATCCAAGAAGCTTCTTCAGTTCTAAAATTCGGGTGGGAAGTATCAGGTATATAACCACCCAAGGGGGTGGTGGCAAAGAGTGGTCACTGTAGTCTTTCTGTCCCCTGGTGGTCAAAGTGGGAACAATGAGTTTGAGTTGGTGCCAGTGTGATTAACGCTGCACTAAAGTTCAACTTGAAAATTCTAATTTCTGAGCTGAACTATAGTGCAGCATTAATCACTCATTATACCCACTTTGACCACCAGGGGACAGAAATACCACAGAAATCAGACAGGCAACCGACACTAAATCACGAGTTTGAATTCTTTATAATTATCGACATTGTCTAGTGAAGGACCCCCGTCAGTCAACAACTCACATAAATTAAATTATTTACACGTTCTAGTTCACAAACATCCTTGCCTCAATGTACCCCTTGATGGACAGTACACAGAATCAGGCTAACATTTCCCACTTTGACATTAGGAAACACTAATAGATCCTGCAGTCAAAACATGGCAGGCAACAACAATTTAGGCGTTGTGAAACAGCAGTTCGCATGCTGCCTGTCCACAAGTTCTTTGATTCATTTCATTACAGATCATTCTAATGCATAAAGAGACGACGCACCTACATGGAAAAAAAAAAGATAAGCACACAAGTGCACCTGATGCAGAAAGGTAGAGTGGTTACCTTACCCTGTGGCTCGCCTCCACCATTTGGCGAGAGGTTTGTCCAGAAGATAGTGTGGTTAATGTGGCCGCCTCCGTTAAACTTCAGAGCAGCCTGAAGGGCCACCTGGGTCGTCACATCGCCTACAATACACGACAAGTTCATGAGAGTGAGTGAGATGAGAATTGTTTGATACACAAAAAACTTTTCCAAAGAGGACATGTTAGGCCTCATGGAATGTGTGAAGTAAACTGTGCTACGACCGAATTATATTCACTGGTTTTCATGTGCGAAAGAATGGACGGACAAACAAACAAAAGAATAAACAAAAAGAAAAGAAATACACTGGCCTGCTCATGAACTGCGACTGATAAAATGCAATACAATCATAAACATTCAGATTTGCAGAGCTTGCAGATACTAGGTAATACTTCTACTTTATGTTTCATAATAAAGTTGGAGAGGATGTGTACAGGGAGTTCTGTCTCATATGTACGTAAGTAGCCAACAATAATGGGAACAACTCCACGAGAGGCAAACTAAAAACTTATCTGACATTATCCATGAAAAACAAACAGCATGATCAAAGTAAAAGACGAATTTATGGAAGCCCTGCAGTAATATAACATATTAGAATGTACAAGTGTACCTAATAAAGTGAAATAAAGTGAATGCAACTGTATCTTAAAAGTCCTGTTTAAATTACAACTTGCCAGTTTATTTAAAATTAGAGAATCAAATTTATCTCTCAGACACACAAGCAACTGATTATATCTGAGTTTGTACCCTTAGCCAGCGCCTCTTGATATTTCTCCTCTGTAATGTTGAGGTTGTTCACGTATGTAGCGTGGTGCTTGCTGTGGTGCAGCTGCATGATCTCAGCGCTGATGTGGGGCTCCAGGGCACCATAGTCGTAGGTCAGGTCAGGGAGGGTGTGCTTCTGCCTGGATGCAGCTACCTGCTGTAAGGTTTGGCTCAGGCTGGCTGCGCACCTGCAACAGGTAGACAGAAACAAACCTGTGATACGTCAGATGTGAAACATAGGGAGGGGAAGAGAAGCCATAAGACGGTTAAATGTAGCAAGCTTACACCGAGCAAGTTGGTAACTTTTGGTTTTCATGTGAGGACATGACAGTAATGATGCAACTGTTGATTTTGTTGCACAATATTTGTCAAGAGATAACCAGAAATAAAGATATTTAACTTTGATAAGCCTCAACAACTGGCTTTACGTGACCTATATTTTTCATGTTGATTCTAGATTAAAACTGTAGTAGTGGGTTAATATTAGCTAATTCAGAGGGAGATGTAAAGTTATCTGAATATTAACATTTACTTTAGACAACTTAAAGAAAGCAATATAAGCAATTTCGCCCAGTTTCACACTAAAAATCCCAAATAAGTGGTACGCCACAAGCTAACCTAGCTGAGCTGCTACATCAAATTAGCATCCTGGCTAGCTCACTGTTAGCTTACAAGGCACAGCTGCCTGTCTCAAGTTCATGTAAACCGCGACTAAAATGTCTTCGTGTGCACTTCGAGCAAACTCGTGACACTAGCTGGAGCGATATATTAATTTGAAACTTACCTTTTTATGTGACCAACTCTGCAAAGCATGGTCGCAGAAGTACACGCTGGGAAAACACACTGATAACTGCCCTTGAAATGTGCAATATCAACTTGACAGAGCACGGGCCGTACCATTATCGTTACATGGGGGTGTTTTTTCTGTGAGGCTGCAGCTATAAGATCAGTCTCTCAACGGTTACACTGAGCACCCTCTTCGAAATATAATACCTAATGTACATGCTCATATGTGATGAGAACATTATGATGAATCGCCATGTATTAAAATAAAAAGTAGTTATATAATGCATTTTACCCTTCCCTTTCGGATTACATTTCCAACTCACGCTTCTGGTTTGTAATGAAATAAAGTCCCAGACACATTGAAGGCCTCGACGCCCGATTTGTTTCAAGGCGTTTTAATATCTAATGTAGCTCTTAACATAACAAATGAAATGTCTTGAGTGATGATGCAACTTTAATGAGTCTCAGTAAAGCAAAAGTGCATCACATTCTCATAGGTCTGAAGTTCTTAGCTGGCAGGCCAAGACCCCTGCTCATTTCACGATAGGTTAAAGATTAGAGACATGCTGATTCATAGCTGTCACCGTTTATGTCATATTGAGGGTAAATTCAGTCGCGCTGACAGGATCATTTTTCGGGTTACAACCACCCTTCCTAACGTACGTGACTGTCACACTGAGACATCACCCGGGTGGCTGAGGTGACTCAGGGTGTCATACAATGAGGGTCCCCTGACACTCCCCAACTGTCTGGGTGAGTGGCATTAAATCGTGTCCTTCACTTTATACGTAGAAGTAATATAGTCAGTGTAACTGCCAATATTTAAAAAAGGGAACGTACAGATTAAATAAAAGATAAGTATGTCGCCTAATCTCATAAACATCTCAACCAATAGCAGAGATCGTCTATGAAGATTATAAATCGAGTAACAACTCTTTAGCATTTGTGCAGAACCAGCCGGTTTGGTTTTCGAATGTTAAGCGTTTCGTAGTCCGTGTAAACTTTGTTTCAAAAGTGCAAAGTGTACAATTACCTATATTCATTTAATTGCTATTGAAAGGCAAATTACGGCGATCCTGCAATAAAAGACACCCAATTTATAAAAATGGGAGAACAAAGCAAAAAGTGCACCTGTCAATATAACGCAATATGTTATGTCTCACTAAAATATTGTTAATTTTGTATTCGTATGTTACCTGCGGTACTTCGTCTGGTAGATAGAACCAGAGAAATTACAGCAGAGTGGGACCTTCCTCCCTACTCCCCTCTCCGGTCGTACTCTGCAGCACGGCCACCGGAGCCATTCTGTCCTGCCCTCACCGAGGAGGGTGATGGTGATTACGGCGGAGCGACTCTACTAATCATAAACCTGCTGATAATTTTAATACAGTCGTATTTTAGGTTTCTTAAAGACTCAGAGAAGCAGAGGGGTGGTAAAACAGCGACAGAAGAGGTTCTGGTAAGTGTTGTGATGGCTGTAGGCCTGATATCCGCAGCGAAGAGCCCGCTAGTTTAAGGAAAAGGAGCGCAAGGGAGGGAGTCATTTCCTTCACCGCCATTTTGTGATAACAAGGTGCCGAAAACAGAGCCAAGAATTACATGCTGCCTGGTCTGACAGTAAGGAAATATTGTAGCTAAACGCCGAGGCTTCGTCGCGTGCGTGTCATTTGCTAGCGGATGCTAATCGTTGTTAGCAGCCGAGAGCTAGCTTATATTCTATTTCTAGCCGCTCGTGTCTGCTGACTGCCACACAAGCTAACAGTAGCAGCTCGACAGTTCTTCTTTAACTGGTAACTTATAGTTTCATTGGCATCCAGGACGGTGACGTGGTCGCTTCAAATGTCGATCTTTACATGTAACCTATAGCATTTATATCGCACAAGCTAAGCTACCTTATGTTCTAACGCTCCTTCGTGTGTTTGAGCCAAGAGGAGATGATGCAGGCATTTTCACACACGACACCCGGGTTTGATCAGTGATGTTTTGTGTGCTTTCAGAGTTCACGATGAACAACGAGGAGCCTCTACCTAAAAAGGTAAGCTAGTCTTTTATTATAGCGTTGCAATTTGTATATTAAAGCATGTGCGTCCATTGTCCCGATCCTTTCTTCATCTAAATTGTCCTCTTTTCATGCAGGTTCGCCTCTGTGAGTCTGATATGAAGACCCTGACCCGAGAGGAGTTGTGTACAAGGTAGATTACAGCTCTGCAATCAGTCAGAGGTGTGAAATGTATTTTGTTTGCGGTTGATGTTTTCACATGTTCTGCTCCTCTTAGGTGGAAACAGCATGAAGCATATGTTCAGGTCCTGGAGGCCAAGTATTCAGAGCTGTGCTGTAAGTACAGCTGCTGTTACATCGTTGTTAACAAGTACAGTCGTTCTTTAACAGCATCAGTGATGACATCCATGGCTAGCAGTAATTATTAAATAATGATTATGCTTGCGGGAAGGATTCTCTCTCTGATGCGTTTGCTTTCTCTCCTCATCGTCTCAGCCAATGATGTGACTGGCCTGAAGGAATCGGAGGAGAAGCTCAAGCAGCAGCAGCAGGAGTCTGCACGCAGGGAGAACATCCTGGTCATGCGACTTGCCACCAAGGAGCAAGAGATGCAAGAGTGCACAGTATGTATCTCTCCTTGTTTTTACTCATATTTTATTTGAAGGGATTTTGCTTGAAAAGGATGTAAACTTAATGTAGTGCGCCGAAAACCCCTTGTTGATGCTGAACTTCGATGTTAAAACTTGAAACAACTGTCACATGGATTTAACTCATTTTATCAATCCTTGTTGACTTAATCTAATACCAAATTACAGCTGTTTTCTCTTTGATATATAGATAGATTGATAGATAGATATAACTTAATGAAAGTGGAAGAAGTACATTTTCTAAATCTGCCTTTTTAACCAGTTCTGCTGTAGGATTTATATTTGCTGTTTTTTCCATCAGTTGACACAGTGGCATTATTTCAGAGCTGTGTTACATCCTGTTGTCATTTCTTATCACAATATATATATATATATATATATATATATATACACACACACACACACACACACACAGGCTAAAGGTAAATGTGTCACAAGGCCTTCCCACTCTTATTTGGTTGACAGCTATGTGGCTTTAGGGTGCATACACATGCTCCTCTGTTTATGCCACTGAGGTGAACTCATCACACATTCTCTGAAAATGATGTGAGAAAATGTTGATTTATTGTTACAGTTGTACGCTCTATGTAGCCTTTAATTTGCCCGAGGTATTCAGCGCATGATCCGTAGTCCCCACTGGGGACGTTGAACAATGAATTTGTGTGACAACAACACGTTTCTGGAAAGATGAGGAGACACATTTTCATTGTTTCAGCAGGGGCGTCGCATGCTAACGTGACTGCTTCCTGCTGCTCTGGGCGCAGATATGTACACTTCTGTGAATAAATCAATGTTTCCCCGTTCTTTTATACTGGAACATCAACAGTAATCAAGTTTACTGGCTTTAACAAGTTCTAAGTCCTGCTGACTGTCAGTTTAAGATTTTAGCTTCTGAGACATGCAGTGTCTGTCCAGTGGAAACAGATTTTGAACCTCCTGTTGTGCTGTGAGCTGCATCAGTCACCTGTATAAGTCTGTAGTGGCCCTTTATTCTCCTGGGATTTAATCTCAAGAACCCTTAACCCTTTTGTCACATTTTTCTGGTTTCTAATACCGGTTTATTTCATCCTGCAGACCCAGATCCAGTACCTCAAGCAAGTCCAGCAGCCCAGTGCGGCCCAACTGCGGTCATCCATGGTGGACCCAGCCATCAACTTGTTTTTCCTCAAAATGAAGGCTGAACTGGAACAGACTAAAGACAAACTGGAGCAGGCCCAAAATGAACTGAGTGCCTGGAAATTTACACCTGATAGGTAAAGACAATCAAAATAACACCCCCCACCCCCCTCAAAAAAAAAAAAAAAAAGTCAAGACTTCCTCACGCCCCCCACCCTCACTCTCACTGCAGGCATGCAGGAACAATGGTGGGGGGGAAGGCTGACAAAAGCGGTATTCACCACGAGACTCAGACTTTACAGAAAGCCAGTCACTACAAAAAAAAAAAAGAAAAAAAAAACAAACAAAAAACAGCCGCCATGTTTTTGTACTCTTGCACTGTGGCAGCCACACATCACATAACCTAAACTGAAAAGACAGTACGGTCAGGTGACACTTGTGTTTCAGCTCTCAGCCCCCCCTCGTATCCCCTCACCGTCCAAGGGCCTGAAGGAGTCCGGACTGTTCCTGAAGAGGTGGTCACTCACTTACCGACACGGATACACCCGCCCTGCCCCTCAGCTCAAACAGACAGTTTGCATATTTAATAAGGGGGGTTACGGTGAAGATTGAGTAAGGCAGGGAGCATCCCTAGCCTCAAACGGCTATTGAACATTTAAAGACAATTTCCCATACTTTCTTTATAAAGACATTTAACTGGATTACACCACACACATACCTGCTAGTCTGCCTGAGAAAGCCTTTTTGGACAGTCTAGACATATTCAAGTAACGCGAGGAAGGTTCTAGGATTTAAAAAGTAAGACTTTGGGGGTGGGAAGAGCCACTAGAAATGACACTTAAGACTGTGGGTGGAGCCAGATCCTCGTCCCCAAAAGGACTGTGGTTCAGGGCACGAGTCGCCTGTGTCTCCCGGTCACGGGCCCAGTCACGGTAGAGTGTGTTTTTACATGTTTTATTTTGTGACTTGTTTCTTTGATTTCTTGGCCTTTCATTTGATCTTGTTTCCCTGAAACAAACACTTACTGCAGTGTGTGTGTGAACCAAGAGAAGCACCATTGGGCTTTTTACCGTCTCAACATTTGGACTCAACCAATGAATTCAGCTCTGTGCTCCATTCTTCTGCTACACACTAAAAACACACTGCTGTAGGTGCACCTGAGTCCTGTTCTCAAGTTGCAGAAATGTTTTTGAACAAGTCATGTTCCAAGTTGATGAGAATGTATTTGATTGTATTTCTGTGTATTTTTTGTGATTGACCACACAACCTTTTCTCTCTCAGCCATGTTGCTTTTCCCTTGTTTATTTAAACAGCACATTCATATTCAGGTCTCTCTCACTATTGGGTTCAGTGAGAAGTGGGCCGGCAGTGTTTTTATACACACACACACACACACACACACTGTTCCTCACACCACATAATGGCAGTCAATGGTAATGACTAATAATTCCGAAGTATACATGTCATTTACTGAATGTGTAGTGCATGAGTCATTTTTTTAAGGGTTGGGGTAAAAATGGCATACATTATTTTGATACATTTAAATGATTTCTGCTCCTAGACGGCAAAGATGCAGAATAATTTACTGTTAATATATCAGAGTCTTCTTGATGGGATATGCAGAGTAAATAGATAATTAAACTTATTTCTCATGTATGTGTTTGCAAATCTGGCAGCTTGATAAATTGAGGATTTTTGTAAAACACGATGGCAGGAATTGCTAATGTGAAACTACCAGGTATGATGGACTGTTGTAGTATTCCTTGACTTGTCTAGGCTCCATCAGCTCTTTGATTTCACTGTTGAACTGCTTGCTCTCATGTGCTCTACACGTGCCTGGTTCTGAAGCGCATGCTCCCTTCTTTGCTACACCCAGCTATGTTGTAGCTTGACATGCTATTACTGCTATGCAGAATTGCTACGTATTGTTATTTCTGAATAATATATCACCTTTGTTCTTTATGTAACTGGATGAATTACATTGTGATAAGGGGTGCATCCGTTTCATAGAAATGTGGGTCGGCTAGCTTGTTTGGGCTTTGTTTCTGGTCATAAAGGAAATACACATGTTCATTTCAGATCTAGAAATAATCTCTAGTCACTACGGCTGTGTCTGGGTTCCTGATATTGTAATGTTACATTCTAGCCTGATGGATTTAATGACATGTTTTGGCTAGCGAGTCATGTAGGGATGGCCAGGTTGAAGAGTGTCTGTTTGGGATGCGGGTAAGATGGTTAGAAGAGGTCGATATCATCTCTGTGCCCGTCGACTTGTTCTCCTGGTTCACTATGTGATGTGAGACTTGTTTCCCTTGCAGCCAAACAGGGAAGAAACTGATGGCCAAGTGTCGAATGCTGATTCAGGAAAACCAGGAGCTGGGCAGGCAGCTGTCCCAAGGACGGATCGCCCAGCTGGAGGCTGAGCTGGCCCTGCAGAAGAAGTACAGCGAGGAGCTGAAGAGCAGTCAAGACGGTGAGAACATCACCAGCGTTTCACCTCCCTCAACAAATGTGGCTATCTGTTGAGTCTTGACTGTTTTTGTTCCTGTTTCCACAGAGTTGAATGACTTTATCATCCAGCTAGATGAAGAGGTTGAGGGAATGCAGAGCACCATCCTCGTCCTGCAGCAGCAGCTGAAGGAGACCCGGCAGCAGCTCTCCCAAACCCAGGGGGCTTTGGCTGGGGCAGGACCCAGCAGCAGGACTTCCCCCGCTGCATCCAGTTTGGCCGCAGAACCCCCCGCCCAGCCGGAGCAGGCCAGTGCCCCCTCTGAACAAGCAGGCAAAGACTTCGGGAGGGTCTCCAACGGACCAAGCAACGGCAACTCATCCCAGAGGAGCGAGACCACTACCCCCAGCCTGTACCGGGAGGTCAGCAGCACCGAGGAAGACTTTCCCATGTCCCCCATGGTCTCCAGCCCCGGTGAAGCTGAGACCAAACTGTCCAACCACTCAGAGGAGGCGTCAGGGAGTCAGACTGGTGCTGCCAGAGTTGGAGGACCCGGGGGATTTGGGAGTCAGCTGAGCGCAGGGTATGAGAGCGTGGACTCTCCAACAGGCAGCGAGACGTCATTGACTCAACACTCGAATGACACAGACTCCACCACCGATCCCCACGAGGACAAGGCTGCCCTGGTTCCCAAGGGCACCAGGACTGCAGGGTCACGACACACTCAAAACGGCCTGGACTCCACCACGAGCGACGGTGCTGTTTTGTAATGTACTTTTGACACATACTGTCTATTTTTTTTGGGGGGTTATTTTTTTATACAATATTCAAACAAGGCAACAAATGCGTAGTCTGTAACAGAGCACTGCTGCCCGAGATATTTTGTTTTCCCGCTCTTCCCCTTTGCCTCTTGTGATACCTCTGTCACATTTGTGTTGTTAAATGGGGATGTAACAGGAATGGGTTAATGTTAGATTTGAATTGAGTGGATGTATGATTTTAAAAACTAGTACGTTTCATTCTGCCCTTTATTTGAGCATGTTTCTGCTGTTCTTGTTTGAGCTCTCGCCACTGAAACCCGGCATCTGGTGTTGTAACTCATTGTCAAAAGTCAGTAAAAATCACTGAATTACAGTAGTTTTGCAATATTCAGAAGGTTTTTTTTTTTTTTCTTTTAGATGTTGGCCTGTGTTGTTTTTTTTTTTTTAATTCAATTTTAAGTTTTCATTGACAAAAAAATTCAGTTCAAAAGATTCTGTTGAATTGTGAGTAGTTTATATGCGATGTTCATATTATTCTGACTTCAGTCCTTTTCATGTACTGACCAAATACCAATAAAGATTTTTAATACTATACTGTAAAACCAGTTATTGCTACACATCAATAAGAATACAGAAACTTCTAATTAGCTCATCGAAACAAAACGATTCAATTTGTTGCTTAAATATTAAATATGAGGCCACAAATGCAGTCACCTATGAAAAAGTACAAAATTAAGGTTTTGTTGACTAAGTTATACTACCACAAGAAAGACGAAATCATGACAATACACAATCATGCACATGTACACGTATAGACTTACATGCTAGCTATAATGTCATCTGTCAAAATGTGTTTTGAAATAAGTTTTATATATATATATATATATACATGTGTTTATATGTTTAGTGTGTTTGCGTTCAAAACCTGTATGAATGCTATATATTGGTTTACACATGATAAAATAATTTTTCCACATCTTAGGAACATTTTTCATGACTGTTTACATGTGAAAACTAAATGCATCAATGCTGAAATTTACCAGCATGTATTAACAGTTGTGGTTTTATACACCTTAAACATGCAATAAAATAGCAAACTTTTTGGTTTTTACTTATTTTTCTTAATCTTTTCCAGGTCTTGATATTTCTATTTTCAAACCTGATTGCTTTTCCATGTCCATTATTTCATGACAATACGAAACCTGAACTAGGCCATTTCTATTTAATTTCTATGGTAAATGGGCTACTTCGATCTAAAATGGCTAATCATCTCTCCTCCGGGGCGCATGGAGGCGCTGGTGAGAGTAACCCCGACAGATACATTTGCTTACTCCGCAGCGTGTCAGTGAGTGAGGCAGGTCCATGGTGTCAGTATCAATAGTGCTCTGTACAGACCGGACTAACAGGAGCTCCACTCTGAGGGAAGGACTCCCACCAGCCGTCCATCAACATGAACACCGATCCTGTTGTCATCGTCTCAGCTGCACGGACACCCATTGGTGACGTTCTCAAGAATTTCATACCACTTGTATCACTTTAAAGAAACATTTTGCAACGTGCGAGTTATTGTTTCGTTGCTTTGGCTAACTTCTAATTAATGAATTATTCTAGCAAGCTGTTACGTGTAATTGTGTATAATTACTATAGGGAGAAGTCGTCACTGGTGCATTGTAGTTCCCTTATTTCATTTGGGAGAGTGGTTTATGACGTATGGTGTGGTTGAGCTGTGATTGGTTAGCGCCAGTGTGTCCGGTCTGTGGAGCGTTGTGATTGGCTGGCCGCGATAGTGCCACGGAATGGGACCTTGACGCTATTGGCTACCTGCTGGTGCGTTAGGAAAACGTCAGGCGCGTTTCCTTATCCAATGTCAGGCATTTCATTAGACAGCAAATCCATCATTTCCTTAACAGATTTTTTAAGATTACACCTCCGTCTGTGTCTGGGTCTGTTAGCTAAAGTCGCATTAGCAGTACTCCATCAACTAAATTAAATAGACTATGAATCATTGCGGTCTTTTTACCAATCACGTGGCAGGTATTTTGAATATATATCAAATTTATTATCATCTATTTAAATCCCACCAATATTTTTTTCAAACTTCACGGGGTACAAAGCAAAGCAAATAATCATGAGAAACATATTCTTCAATCAACGATTGGTTTAGTCAGTAAAATGGGTGGGGGAAAACGAAAAAAACTGCCTTCTTACTTGATCAAACTTGTTAATGTGTCCCGTTACATTACATGAGAGATCCTCGTAATTGAACCGGAACTAGCTTCATACGGCACGGTTGCTAGACGGCCACTCCAACTCTGATATCTTTTTTTTTTTTTTTTAATTTTCCAAGGAAAAAACACGTCTTACCGTGGTATAAGTGAATTTATTCAGTGTTGGACTTTGACAGAATTTGCCTTCCTAATATATTTAATGTTAAGTGTCCAAAAAATAAATTATGTCAACATATTAAGATACAAATATTGTTTATTGTTTCCTGTGTTACTGTTAATCAGTTTATAGGTCGCTCCTTTCAGCACTTAAACCATAAAAACAACCCAAATTTGAATTCTTCTTATATTAATAAAGTTAATGAGTCCATCTCTTCTTATATGCTCGTGACACAAGTGTTTCCTCTCACGTCTCCACAGGGTCCTTGAACGGTGCTCTGTCCACGGTGCCTTTGCAAGACCTCTGTTCTGTGGTGATCAAGAACGTTCTAAAGCGGGCTGGGCTGAGGCCAGAAGAGGTCTCTGAGGTTATCATGGGACACGTTCTCACAGCAGGTAACAGCGTGGCACAGATCCTGCAACGGTCAGCCTTGTGTTACTTTGGTCCGCTTGCTTAACCGTTTCACTCTCATTTATCACCGAGGTCACGGTCAGAACCCTGCGCGCCAGGCCAGCGTCGGTGCGGGTATCCCCTACGCTGTCCCGGCCTGGAGCTGCCAGATGGTGTGTGGGTCTGGGCTGAAAGCTGTTTGTCTGGCAGCTCAGAGCATCCAGACTGGAGAGTCCAGCGTGGTGGTGGCAGGGGGCATGGAGAGTATGAGCAGGGTGAGTTCTCATCAGATCAATAGAGTAACTGCTGGAGTAAAACAGCAGTATAATAAAGCACTTCCTCTCAGGCTCCTCACACAGTACACATGAGAGCAGGAGTGAAGATGGGCGATGCCTCCATGCAGGACTCCATGGTGGCTGATGGTCTGACCGATGCCTTTCACGGCTACCACATGGGCATCACAGGTCTGGGATATATCTGACAGTGGAATATTACATGTTGGATGTCATGGTCATAAATGTTGAACTGTTTTATCAGCTGAGAATGTGGCCAAGCAGTGGTGCATCAGTCGAGAGGAGCAGGACTTGTTCGCCGTTCAGTCCCAGAAGAAAACAGAGGCTTCGCAGAAAGCTGGACATTTTGATCAGGAGATTGTTTCAGTCATGGTTCCATCCAGGAAAGGTGAACCCATGATAATACCAGTTGTCCTTCATTTCAACCGTCTTTACTTGAGCTGACAGGTTTGTTCTGTCAACAGGTCCAGTGGAGGTTAAGGTGGATGAGTTTCCTCGCCATGGCAGTAACATGGACAGCATGTCCAAACTCAAATCCTGCTTCATCAAGGACAGCAGCGGCACTGTCACCGCTGGCAACGCCTCAGGTTTGGCTGAAACACGCCTGCTACTAAGGCTTAATGTTAGCTTAATCCATCTCTAAAAGATCTAAAACATTTTTAATCGTAGGTATCAACGACGGAGCAGCAGCAACTATCCTAATGAGCCAATCAGAAGCTGCGAGGCGCCACATCCAACCCATGGCAAGAATTGTATCGTGGGCTCAGGCTGGTCTTGACCCGTCTATAATGGGAACTGGACCGATACCGGCTGTCAGGAAGGCGGTGAGAAATCAAGCTGATGGAAAACTTCAATTCTGAGCCTAGTGAAGAGTTCTAAGATCTGGTTCTTCTGGTAGGTCGAGAAAGCAGGTTGGCAGCTGGACCAGGTTGACTTATTTGAGATCAACGAAGCGTTCGCTGCCCAGTCAGTTGTCGTGATTAAAGAACTGGGTTTAAACGCTGAAAAGGTAAATCCCACTGACCAGAATCAGCAGCAGAACATCGTGCAGTCAGAAATAAAAACTAACTTTCGCCACAACTTCTGTCCTCAGGTGAATGTGAGCGGTGGTGCCATTTCTCTGGGTCATCCCATCGGTATGTCCGGCTGCAGAGTGCTGGTGACCCTGCTGCACGCGCTCAAGAGGACCGGAGGGAAAAAGGGTGTGGCGTCCCTCTGCATCGGAGGGGGGATGGGCATCGCCATGTGTGTGGAGAGAGTTTGAAATAACGCACTTGATACCTGATGTTTAATGGATAAAAGGGATGATTTACACTTTCAGGTGTACAAAATATAACTAATGTTTACTTGTGTTTGTACTTTGGGATCTTGTCCAGCAAGACGTTGCCTTTCTCACTGTGAATCCCACTGTGACTTCGTGTCAAAGGTTCAACCAGGAAGTTTAGTCGGTGATGTAAATCTACAGTAGTAACTCAAAGCTCTTAACATACTGCATGTAGAACGGGCATTTTTCCTTTTAAGCGATACTTCAGCCAAAGATTCTGCCTTTGCTATTGTTTGATTACCATGCATACAGATGGACAGAGCAGATGTGGATTACACCCAAGGATGCGCTTTGGAAACAGTTTTTTGGACCAGTTTTGCTTTTGTTGGCCATTAGCTTCAAGCTAAGTATACACGGCTAACTCTTTCTGCACTCTGGACCCAAAGAAATGATGCAGTGTTGGGGGGGGAAATAGCTCAAGACACCTATTTGAGTACTTGAAAGGTAAAACGTACCTTTTGGGTGAAGTATTACTTCAAAATCAGCCATTTTGCTCCAATAGTAGGACTGGTGTAGGTACTACACTGAAACTTTGTGGGTATTGATATGGTATTCCAATTTTTGGTGTAATTTATTAGCAGATTTCTTGCTGAAAACGAAACCTCTGTACATTCCTTTTCCTTCCCTTGTGGAATAACTGGACCTCCTCTAGATCAGCAGCCTTTAAACAAAGCTAAGCTAAGTGCCATGCTAGCCCTCTGTAGCAGAAAGCTTTCGGGAGCCTGATGTGAAAATGTTTTCTGCCCTTAATAAAAGAGCTGTGAGACACACAACCACATTTTTTCTTTCGATTACCACAGATTAAGAGTGGGAGTCTTTTGACATTCAGGGCCACAGTGAGAGAAGACTGATGGATCACACTTACATTTTTCCTACGACCACTCGCTACTTTTAAAATACGACGTAAGGTACGGTAATCTAAAATTAAACTGATTCAGTTGAAGATATTTAAAATCAAGATCAATACACGCTTGGCTGTGGTCTATATCTTGCTACCCCCCCCCCCCCCACACACCTTTTTTGGTAATACAAATAACTGACTCATATCCACTTAATGATCTACAAAACTGATTGAAGATGAGTTCTTCATTTGTAGCTGGTGGTGATCAATGCTAGTTAGCAGCAGCAGTGCGAACGTTAGGTCTGCAGATGCATTTGAACAGTTCGCACCGCCCATAACTGCCCAGTCAAAAACTTAAAAAAAAAAAAAAAAATCTTTTTGTACTACTTGATCATTTGATTGTTATGAGCATGAGTAATCAGTGAGATGCTTTGCTGAACGTGCTTTTTGGTTCATCTGAATCTGATCTAAACCGCTTCGTCAGTCTGACTGTCAGCTATGATGCTAAACTAGTGTTTTAGTGTTGACTGTCTGACAGTCAGCGTCTCCATATCATCTACGAATGTCACTCTTCCTTCAGGAAATTAAGATAAATCGGTGATTTACAACGACTGGAGCTTTATTAAGTGTCCAAAAATCGACAATCACTTACAGTCTGCGTTAAAGCGAGCGCCCAGTGGGACGAGTGGAGAGAAGAGTATGCAGGCGAAGTGCACGGAGGCCTACACTACAACAAACAGCCATGAAGAGCTCCATGTGTATAAATACAAACAGTAACACCACCAGGACTAGTCAGAACCATTTAACCTTCTAAAGATCCTGATTGGACCGCGTCTCTGTAGGACGACCCGCCCTCCTTTGGTTCCGGGAATAGTTTGATGAGGTCGTCAATACGCAGGATGGTGATGGCTGCTTCGGTGGCGAACTTGAGGCTCTTCGTTTTAACCATGGTGGGTTCGTACACGCCAGCCTGGCGGTTGTCCCTGGGCTTGCCGTTCACCAAGTCCAGACCAATCCTGCAGGACAGAGAAGTCAAACGTGCTTGCTGGGTGCAGGGCTAAAGGGATCAGGCTTCCGGGGCTCTTGACTTAAGGCAAGACTCACTCACCACTTCAGATTCTTGCGCTCAGGATTAACCTGAGCCTCGTTGTGGAAGGCTCGGAGCTTCGCCACCAGATCGGTGGAGTCCTGCGCTGCGTTCACGGCCAGCGTTTTGGGGATGACGAGGAGAGATCGAGCAAACTCAGCGATGGCCAGCTGCTCTCTGGAACCCTGAGGGAACAAACATCTCAGATCCTGCGGATTACACAGACTGAGCTCGTGGCCAACCATCACTCGATCACTAATGAAGGCTTACCATACTGGTGGCGTAGTTCTCCAGGTAGATAGATAGAGCAGCCTCCACAGCGCCCCCACCTGGCACCACAGACTTGGACTCCAGCACCCTCTTCACCACACACAGGGCGTCGTGGAGCGAACGCTCCATTTCGTCACACATGAAGTCGTTGGCGCCACGCAAAATGATTGAAGCGGACGTGCGAGCTTTAGTACTGAGGACACGAGGGTTTGGAGAATTTCAGAATATTCCACAGCTTCTGCAGTCTTCATATTCTTCTCACCCCCTGCTCAGACTGCCTACCCTCTCCTCCTTATTGACTCTGATAAAGAACAGACCCCGGCGGCACTTACATGGCAGTGACACCAGGCAAAATACACCTGGGAGTGAGGGTTACTTAGTGACAGGAAGCAGACTGCTTGTGCAGTCATGTCACTTGTTACATGATAATTTCTTCATGTTTGATCTTTTCACGCTGGTGGTGCCTTTTATCAGATTCATTACATGTGGTCAAGCCGTGGACACGTCATTGCATTTGTTTAATTTGAGTATCACAGTTCTCACAAATCTCAGGGAATTGTGCACATCATCGTAATTTGGTGTTATGTTTGAAATCCAGAGCAACTGGATGTTGTGGATTATCCCCTGATGAACACCAGAATGATAAAAACTAAAACTGCACAGCACTAGGTCTCAGAGATCATTATTATTCCGGTTTGAATAACTAAAATGACATTTACAGGCTGCACGGTGGTGCAGTGGTCAGCACTGTGGCCTCACAGAAAGAAGGTTCTGGGTTCAAGTCCCAGCTCCAGCACAGGATCTTTCTGTGTGGAGTCTGCATGTTCTCCCTGTTCCTGTGTGGGTTCTCTCTGGTACTCCAGCTTCCTCCCACAGTCCAAAGACAACAAGAGGGGACGAGGCTGATTGATACTCTAAATTGACCGTAGGTGTGACTGTGAGTGTGAATGGTTGTCTGTCTCTATGTGTTGGCCCTGTGATGGACTGGCCAGGCCCCCCCGTGACCCTTAACTATACTACGAGAACGTTAGCGCCATATTATTTGCGATATTCATAATGCTCCCTAAAAATAAGTAATACTGGGCATCCAACACAAAGAACCAGTTCCAGATGTTTTCCATTTTCTAAAGTTGGCACAGGTCGTACCAGATTTGCTTGCTGATGTACCAACTGTAGCACGAGCTATTCATTACTCGTATTTGTAGTCTGGGTTCTGAGATGACAGGATGTAAGACATACAGGTAAGAGTCAGGATTCTGCCCAAATCTGTGACATCACTCGCGTAACAACGGCTGAGGCCTGTGATGACGGTCAAGATGACAGACCGAGTTGACTGGTTAGCAGAGATCACTCCTCTTTGGACTTGAGTGGAAAATCAGGATCACTGTGCGCCGTATCAATATATCAGTGCTCAGAGGAGATGGGGTTTAGTCAAGAAGGGGGTTGGGGTTTAGACAAGAAGAGGGCTGGGGTTTTAACAAGAAGAGGGCTGGGGTTCAAACCAGAAGTGGGTGTGGTTTAACCTGTGAATTAAGGTTGATCAGTAGTTGTTATGTTTACCATTTAATCCATCCATCCATTTTCTACTGCTTATCCTGTTAAGGGTCACGGGGCTGGAGCCTATCCCAGCTGCCTTTGGGTGAGAGGTGTGGTTCACCCTGGACGGATCACCAGTCCATCACAGGGCCAACACATATAGACATTGACTGCCTGTGTGGGTTCTCTCCAGGTACTCTGGCTTCCTCCCACAGTCCAAAGACATGGATGGATGGACATTATTTACAATCGGGGAAGACAACTGAAGGTACAGCTCACTCCTAAACCAGCTGTGGCTTTCGTGTCGGTCTATCGTGTTGATGGGTGCAGGTTGAACTTCCAGTATCTTCTTTATAGATCAAAGAACTGATGCTGAATGAGAAGTCAACCCTCCAGTAAGACTTATGGCCTTCAGTCAGAGGGTGTTGGTGTCACAGTTCGATTCATACTTCAAAGAATGTTTAGGTGTCCATCCCTTTAGACTACATCCCTTCTCCTTGCACATTTGAAGCAGCAGAGGTTGTGACACAGAGCCCCCTCTGCTTCTAGGTGTTGATTTACATAGTAGAGGAGAATGAGACAGCAGCTACACACGTTTGGACTACTTTACCGGTCCACTGCTAAAAATGCACAACACTGCCACTTAAGGATGCAGTTCTTACTTCTTGACCAAGATGAGCTCATCGTCACAGATGCGTTCCTGCACAACTTCTTCAGCCTGGCCGAGCATGGTGGCTTCGAATGTCTCCTCTCCCTCCAAATTGGTCAGAGACGGACAAACAACGGCTGGAAACGAACCAAAAAAAACACTGAACTCAAGTCACCACTTAGTAACAGTTCAATTCAAATAAAACACAAGATGTTAAGTCAAGCCAATAAGCTCAAACTACAGCAAGCTTTCCCTTTTACCTCCTGTTGCTTTGGCGATGCGTTTGAGGTCCCTCTTAAGAACTCTTCTCACTGCCATGGCTCCTACATCCACAAAATACTTAAGACACATGTCGTCAATGCCCCCAGTGGTCAGGATGACGTTGGCCCCTGATGCCAGGATCTTCTGGATCCTCTCCTTGGTGATATCCGACTCCCTGGGGCATGAAAGTTAAATTTAAGTTTATTAGGAAAATTCCAAATAACCTATTAAGTGAAATATTCCCACCGCTGCCACATATATGAGCAACTTATTCAGACTGTCTTAACTTGAATATGGACCTTAACCTGAAAATGGTGTGCATGTAAATGCAGTCATTGTTTTCAAATGAACATGCGCACAAGGCAATGATGTGATTGATGTGAGTAGCATCCCTGAACTGGTGTCATTTCTGCAAAATGGCCGCTTATGCGTCAAAGAAGATGGCAGCTTCCAACATTGTGCAGCAAAACCACTGACTTCAGTAATGGATTTTGACGCTATGCAAGGCCGTCGTGATCCTCAAAGTTTACATCAAGTTATCCGACTGCAGAATCGCAATTTTCTGGAGGGACTACATAAGCAACATGTGGCGACACCATGTTGGCATCAGAGACGTGAAATGCATTTCAAAGTACATTGTAGTCAAATGTCCAGCCCAGAGTAGCGAGCCCACAGCTCGGAGAAGCTGCAGCCTCGACTCTGGGCTGCTGATGTTTTCTCCCACGCGTATCACTGTGTACACTACGGATTCAGCATCACAGCAAATTTAAATGGGATAAGTGTTGGAAAAAAAAATAAAAAATCACATTTAACCTTTGTCTGATCTGATCGAGCTTCTCTGGGTCGCTGATGACAACTTGGACTCCCATCTTCATCTTGGTCTTCTGCAGACTGAAGTCCAGGCAAGCAATCTTGGCGTTGACGACTCGCTTTACCATTTCTTATTAGAGACGGGCAGAGAACAGCTCATTAAATTTGAGAAAACCACCTTATCAGCATGTGGACTAGGGCGACACACGGTGTTGAGATGAATGGTATTTGTTGATGTTTGGTCAGGAAGGAGATGCAACAGTTTTAAGCCGCTGCAGCTTCATTCGCTCCAAAGCCAGTGTGCTGTCTCCCACGCGTATCACTGCGTACGCCATCAGTCAAGACATAGCAGCAAATTTAAATGGGAATTTGAGAGTCAGGAATTTCATGATTTCGAGCCAACATACCTTGAGACCCAACGGTGCAGTTGAGTGCATATCCATTAACCAAGAAGCTCTCTTTCTGGCTCCGGCCATGAGCCTTGAGCACATTGACAGAGTTGATGGGGTATTTGGACACACCCTTGCCGTCTACAAACTTTACAGCTATGGTAGCATCAACCACCATGTTCGCGAAGAAGTCTGCGTCACTGTAACTTTGGGTCAAGGAATGGATACGCCATCCAAATATATCTGATTATTAGTACATAAACAATCTCTCGGAGCAGAGAGGATACACTCCGATGATCTTTGAGGACATGGAGGTCTTGGCTGCGTTGATTAAGCACTCTCGGCCCAGCTCGTCTGTCCCGATGGTGAGATTCTCATTAATGTAGCGCACCGCCTCCCTGAGAGACAAGAGACATAACGGTGGAGGATGTGCATTGATCCAATCAAGCGTAGTCACAAAGAGTTACAATGAAACGCTTCTTCCGGGTCTTACTTGCAAGCCAGACGATATCCACTGATGACGGACGTGGGGTGAATCTTCTGCTTCACCAGCTCATCTGCACTCTTCAGCAACTCAGCGGCCAGAATCACCTTGAAATATAAAAAATCTTTATCAAGCTAACTGGCACCAAAACTTGTTAAAAAAAAAAAGATCCTGTGCCATCGTTGTATTAGAGGTAGCAGAAATAAAGCTGCGTAATCTCTTCATACGCAGAGGGGAAGCTTCTCTCTCCTGCAAGCATAGCCACACGCCTGTATAAAGGCAGACGCACGGTACTAAAACAGGATGTTGCTATTGCAGATATATAAATGACACAACAGAGTGCTATATAGAATGCTGTGAGGATGTTTGACTTTGAGACCCAAATGAAACTTAACAACAAAAGCCAGAGGGACTTTTCGCATTTGGTTTTTCTGGATTATTGCAAAAATTAGGTTCATAATTAAGATAATCTCCAAAAGTGAACAACACCTTCATGATTTGTGAGGCATGAATTCATTCAGATGTACAAAGGCAATGTTATACTATGAATAAAGTACACTACTGAGGTATGACTAATATCACAAATACTTTTTTTTATTAGCATGTCTCAATACCCATCTTGGTTGTCTCATTTAGCCATATTAGCAACTCCTTTTTAAAAGCACGTAATATTTACGATGCATTTTATTTACCAGAGCAAAACATTACAATATTTTTTACTTGTGGGTTTTAGACCTCATTCTCATGCCACTATTTGTACTGCTATCGCCCTCACTCACCACAGACGTGGTCCCATCTCCGACCTCTTTGTCCTGCAGCTCCGCCAGCTCACACAGGACCTTAGCAGCCGGGTGCTCCACTTCCAGCAGCTTCAGAATGGTTGCTCCATCGTTGGTGATGGTCACATCCTGTAAAATACCATCTTTCAATTTAATACACCATCATCACATACCTTGATGCATGTCATACACACGAGCTAGTGCGTTTTAAAATATCTATAACGTCACACAAACCCCAATATCGTCCACCAACATCTTGTCTAGCCCAACTGGTCCAAGGGAGCTCTTGACGATGTTGGCGATGGATGCTGCGGCCATGACTGCGACAAGACAGGGAGGAGGATGCTAACGTTGCCAACTGACAAATGCCAACTAGCATTTGCCTCGTTAAGCACAAGTAAAACAGCACAACCAGACTTCAAATGTCTTTGTTATTCTGTCATTTTATTAAAGTGGGTACACAGGGCGTTAGCCACACCTTCAGCCAATGACAGTGTTTTTTATCTATCCCATTAGCATAGCCGTCCATTCAAGAGAATGTGAGTGGAAGGTACTTAAATGGGACTATGGAATCATACACGTTGTTTGACCAAGTAACAACAATGTAAATACAGTACACTCGGTGTACTGTGTATAATGAGTAATTAAAAGTCACCACACCCGGAGTAAGGGTATGACTTAACATTAAATTTAGCTAGCGTTAGCATTAACCACACGTGTGGACATGCCGCTACGTGGGTAAATCTCTTTTCGGTCGTCTTAGGGACATTGAAACGAAATGAGACCAAGCTGAAATATAAAGAAAAGCAGCACAACAACTCACCATTTTGAGTACGAACAGATTCGCCAGTTGTTCTCTGGCCGAGCACACTTAACGGACCATCGAGGAGCGACATTTTGGCCACCACACACACGAGAAGAAAGAGGGAGTTGCAAAGCACTATGGGTAATCCGCCCTTAATCAGAAGCTTCGAGAATTTTTTTTCTTAGAAACCCTCTAGATCCGAAAAAAATGATATTTTAATTTAGTTAGTTAGTTAGTTCTGGAAACATGTAAGAAATTTAGTCAATTCCCTTTAAACAATAAAAGAAGTTTTACGGTGCTAGCTTGTATAACTACATTTCCCACAATGCCTCAGAATTGACTTCTTTTGGTTCTTCAAACGATGTGTGGGCTCTCGTGCGCCATCTGTGGTTATTTTAGCTTAATGCTTGAACTGTGCTTTAAATTGAGTGCATTAATACTGTATAATCCATCGTCGCTGGGGGGCTGGAGCCTATCTCAGCGTCAACGGGCGAGAGGTGGGGTACACACTGGACAGGTCGCCAGGGCCAACATACAGAGACGAACAATTATTCACACTCACAGTCATACCTACGGTCAATATAGAGTATCAATCAGCCTAGTCCCCTCTTGATGTCTTTGGACTGTGGGAAGAAGCCGGAGTACCCGGAGAGAACCCACGCAGGTACGGGGAGAACATGGAGACTCCACACAGAAAGATCCTGTGCCCGAGCCGGGCATACATGCTTTTAAATTTACCCTCTTAAGGGTAAGTGGAGTAGTACTTTCTCTGCCTTTTTGGTTGAATTGTAAAAATATCAAGTGTTTCTCCTGAAAGAAGTAGCCTTCTATTGGTTAATTTATATTTTTTGAGGTTCTTGAAACTTGATTTGTATGCAGCTGTAGGTCCCAGTGAATGTAATGAGCAGTTGGTCACTAAAACAAAATACATTTCTTTTTTCAGGCGCTTCCATGTCATGTGACCCAGTGACTCCAATCAACATCAGATATTACTAGACCAAGACCTGGACTGGGACAAGAATCCAGAACCTTCTTGCTGTGAGGCAACAGTGCTAACCACTGCACCACCGTGCCGCCCTCACCAGACAAATATGACAGAATTTTTTTTTAACTGGAGTTTATTAGGTTTTCTATTTCAGTTGATGTTATCTTGAATTATTCTCATCCAAAGATTTAATGTCATGTGACCCGGTGATCATGACTCACCGAATGTGATCACTCTACTTGGTAAAAAAAAAAAAAGACGTCTTTTAAATCAATTTTATTGATATCTTTAGTGTTAATACATAATGATGGAATATTCGGGTTTTTGTTTTAAATATCTTAAATGTCATGTGATCTGGTGAGTCAACACCAGCACCAGATATTTTCATCTGCATGTGAAAATTAGACACACCTTTTCAAATACTTATGATTTTGAAATCACTTTCCACTCGATGAACAGAAACACAAAAATGAGTTCAGTTTAGAATTTATTACCTCCAATACATTGTTTTGTTGAGCAATGACAACTAGGCCGTTAAAAAAATACAGTACACTTAACTTAAACATTAAAGCATTATAAAGCATAACTATGCCATACAAGAATAACTTTCCTACAATGTACATCTTTACAAAGTGTTTACAATTAAAACATTTAAAAAAAAAACAAGAATGAAAAGTGCAAAAAAAGAGTCAATGAAGACCGATGATCCCCACCTGTGAAAGAGGACAAAAAACAAAAAGTACAATGAAAAAAAATAAAAACATACTTCATATTCTTGTTTTTTGACGCACATTTCCTGATATGGACAGCAGACCATGAAGTTGTGCTTTTATACTTTCCATGTGTTTTGTGATTTGGAACTTGTTTAACAGTGCATGATTTAAAAAAAAATAAAAAAATCTACAATTGACTGAAAATATTCACAGTATTTGATTCAAATTTGGTGACCGCCCCTTAAATGAGAATAATTTTTTTTTTAAAATAAATAAATTTATCTTTCATTTAACAACCTTACCCACCCTCGTGTGAAGAGTAAAAATGGCAAATGTAGAAGGGATGCTTTCAAATAAGTGACTTTAAAACTGGTTTCAGCGAGTGTGTGGAGTGGATATACGGGGTTGTGATGGGTGAAAACCTCGTAAGGTGACTGAATACTGTCAGCTCTGACTTTCTTTTCCAACATCTCTCCGTGACTGTGGATCTATCAGTAGTGTGACATTTGGGAGTGTCCAATAAAGTAAAGTTAAAAAAAAAAAAAAAAAAAAACACCAAATACAGTACTGTACTTTTTATAACTTAACTCCTTAATGTTCTCCTTTGTGGTCCCTCTTAAAACAGTTTAAAAACAGTCATTAAAAAGAAAAGACACTCCACTTGTTGAGATGCACAGTTCGCATACACAATGGATGCCCCCAGACCATTACACATGAAAACAATTTGCTCGAGTCTTATAGTTTCTTACAGAGCATCTAAAATAACAGCATGTTCTCTTGGTTTTAAAGCACAATACCCTATGGTAGAGTTACGGTAGAGTGACATACAATTACTCCAAACAGACTTAACAGGTCCAAATCTAGTTGTACTTAACCTATTGGATTTGTAATAGCCAGCATGTTGTTATTGCAGCTGCATTGTGGGTTTTTTTTTTGTTTTTCTTTTGTTTTTGTTACATGTATTTCTAAGAAGCTGTTAAAAGTGACCTAGCCTGATTAGCAAATGCGAAAACTGCAGATTTTGAAAGCAACTCGTACAAAGTGTTTGATATTATAGCACATTTGTAACTGCCACTGAGCGTCACCTTTAGGTTTGACTACAAAATGAAGTTAAAATTATCCTTAACAGCAAATTAAAAGAGCTTGCTCCTAATTTGGGAAAGTCAAGGACACCCCCCCCCCCCAAAAAAAAAACCCAACTCTGATATTTCAGTTTGAGATGCTGGATGCAGAAAAGATAAAATTCCTTATAATCTGTAACAGATATCCTGGACTATTCTCACAATTCATTGGCACAAGTCCCTTGTCTGTAAGGCCTGCAGAATCATATCACTCCCGTCATCTCTACAAGGCTGGCACGTAAAGCAAGAGAAGAAAAGACCCAGTCGGTCATAATAAATGTCTTTACAAACATCTGAGGACATTTTTGATTACTTCTTGGTAACTTCATGAAAAGATTGGAAGTGCTAAGGCAGCTCACACGCAGGATTTGATGTGGTATTAACTGGAACCTATTATGTGTTTTATTTTGAAGCCCTGTTGCAGAAAATATTCACATATGCTGTTATGAAGAAGAGAGAATATATTGAATGATGTGCTTCTTTTATGGTCTAAGATGTAAATGGAGGGCATTCAAGGCAAATCTGCAGTGTCCCTTTTGTTGCATGTAGTATGTTGATATATATTTGGCTTTCAGATGCCATTAAGCTCAGGCAAAGCTGCTCGAGCTCAGACACTGGAACTTCTCCCTCAGAGACTGGACAATGTTGGGTTGGCTCTGCTGTGGCTCATTCCACAGGTACTTCTCCAGTTGTTCACGTTCCAGAGATGTCAACTGATCGTAGGTGCGCTTCGGTGTGCACGGCAAACTCTGTGACTGGACGAGAGCTCGATTTTGACTGGAAAGGGCGGCGGAGCTGCCACTTTGTTGTGACAGCCTGTCCGGCTGCGGTTCGACTTCATCCTCTGAACGGATCTCAACATAGTCATCGTCATCTTCCCCATTGTCTTTAAAGTTGGCCAGGTAGTTCTGGGTGGCGGTGAGTATGCTCAGGGCAGATGCTCGGTTCAGGACCACCACATGTTGACCGTCATGCAAGGTGAGGTCTGACTGTCCCTGGGTGGGCCGCTCTGGGAGGCTACACTGACGACCAACCCGACCCAGACTGGGGCCATGGAGTCTTTCTATGGAGCAATCCACACTGGGTCCATTACATTTAAGTCCAGGCTGGTCGTTTGTCACCTGGTTACCCGGAGAGCTGGCGGACTGACAGTGACTGTTTGGGGAAGACGGTGCATTAAAGGAAGGATGTCTCTTAATGGAACTGTACACATGCTCTTCTTTCTCATTTGGTGCCGACATACAAGAGCTCCATCTCTGTGATGGAGGGGTGGTTGGAGAGAGAGGAAGGGTCTTGAGAGACGGGATGGAGCTTGACGTTGTAAGTCTGCGCTGAGGGGTGGAAGACACTCGAACATCTCCCACCTCACTGGGTGAAGACATGAAGCTGGATAGCTCTCCATTGCTGTAAGTGGAGTGGAGCCAGTCCTCCTCCAGGGAGGTCTCAGGCATGGATGGAGAAGACGGAAGCCCTGGATGGGTGTGGTGTGGGGAAGCAGAGGTCTGACCAGCCAAACCAGGAGGTTCCTTAAACATGACCTGGTCGTAGAGCTGGGAATACTCCGCTATCCTTGCACCTGGAGAGGGAATAAAGGGTGAAAAGAAGGTGTGAGTGGGAGTAGTTGCATTTGTTATACTTAATATTAGTCTCAAGAAATAAAGTAAACTCATTTCACCACTCATCAAAAAAGGTGGGGTGAACTGGTGGTATAACCAGAAGGGTTGAGACAAAAGAAAATGAACTTGTTGTAGAGTCTTGAAGTTGTTTCAAAAAAGTTTTTAATCAGAAATGAAACATAGTAAGTAATCTAGAACAAGTCCATTTGCTCTTGGATACGCCATGACCTGGACAACTGAGATTAGGGGCAATATGTCAAATTGCGCCCTTAGTTGGGTCTAACAAAAGTAGGGATGTCAAAGGTTTAGTTACCTATGGCGGCACCCCCTTGTTTCTTCTCCTCTAAGATGGCTGCCAGGTCTTTCTGCTTCCTCTCAGCCCTTGCTCGACTGCAAGAATCTCCAGGGTCCATACTCCTCATGCGCAGAAGCTGGTTGGCTTTCTTAATCTTCTGGCTATATTGCCGCGCCATTAGGAACACCCGACTTTTGGTTTTGTCCATGAGTTCCAGGGGAAAGTCCACCGACTCACCCAACAGCAGAGAGGAGGAGGCCAGTGGAGAGTCCAGACCTGCCAGCTCTCCTGGAAACAAGCTATGGAGATCCTTGATGGGATTATCTCTCTGAGGGGCATTTCTCGGGGGAAGTTCCACCAGGTCGTCATCCTCTAGGCGGAAGCTGCCACTGCTGAGGCGAGCCAGTCTGTTTCGAATGCTCTTTACTGTGCCTGGGAGGGGTTCGGGGGTGACTGGAATGGGCTGTGGAGTGGGAGCAGGGATGTGGCTTTCTTCTTCAGAAGTGCCTTCACCTGGGAGGTCAGGTAGGTTAATGATTGGGATGGTGAAAGATTGTGAGGAAGTTATAGGTGGGTGTTTAGGGTGATGTGATGGAGGACTTTTGATCGGTGGGTTGGCTATCTGGGGATTTACTACAGAAGAGCTCTTTGTAGGGCTGTTTTTGACCGAGGGTGTTTTCTTGGGCGACTCACTGGCACTAACTGGGAAGGCGGCAGGCAGTCGGTCAGCTTTCTTCTCATTGTTTTTGATGTAATTTTCCAGGTCATTCCAGATCTCATCCACCTGCTCTGACATCTTGTCCCCTTTCTGTGAGCTTTTGGAGAAGGTCTCAGAAGCTGATGAGGAGTAATCTGGTTCTGAAAAACCTGGGACAGAATTGGCAACACCTGGTCCTTCATCATCTCCAAAGCGGAGGCTCTCCTCAGATACAAACTCTCTGATGCTTCCAGTCAGTTCTTGTTCAGAAGCCAGCAGACTGTCTCTCTCCCGATTTACATTATTGCCATTCTTCATTCCCTTTAGCTCTGTTGATCGGGGCTCCCTAAAACAAATGGTGTCATAGATGTTCTCCTCCACTATCTTGAGCTCACATGTCCCAAGTGGCCCCCCTTCCTGTGTGGAAGACTGGTTAATGTGTGAAGAACTGTCCAGTTTGTTGATTGGCTCTGTAACCCGTGGAACCTCTGGAGCCCTTGCTGCCTGGCCCTGGAAACCCTGTGTATCTGTTGGAGCCTCTTTCCGTGATTGGCATTCCTCTGAGTCTCTTCTGAGGAGGCCCATGCTCTTCAGGTCTTCATAGCTGATGTTGTCATATACATTTTCAATATCATCTATCGTTAGCTGCTCAGCCGACGATGATCCGGAGATATCATTGCTGGACGATTCCGTGTGAATTACCTCTAGGTTGCGATCAGGCTGCTCACCATCAGGACTCTGCTGAGACTCTGTTCCCTTCTCCCCAGCACTGCTTGCCCTGCGCAGGATTCTGCTCCCACTGGGCGGAGGGTCAATCTGTACAGTGGGCAACTGTTCCATATGCCAGCTACAAGGTCGGGCTGTCCTGGGTGATCCTGTACTGGGCTCTGAGCTCTCTGAGGGCACCTCTGGTTCCGCTCCGCTTGGCTCTGTAGGAACAAACATCTGGTAGATGTCCTCGTCCTCGTCATCAGGCTGCATAGTTCGCTGTCTGGTGGGGAACATGGCCCTGCGAGCTCGGTGGTCTGCCCAAATATTCCTCACCGCATTATCACTTTCTGTCACTACGACAGAGGGGACAGGTGAGTCTGGAGGTTCCTCTGTTACACGAGGGGTCCTTAGGAGTGGCGGGTGGTGACTTCCTTCTCTCACAAGAGATTCTCTGGCTCTCTGAGACGAAGGACAGTAGAAATTAGTTATCGCCAACAGAAATGTGACAATGAAGCTGCAGCGCTGAGTCAAGACTATACCTGTAGATCTGAAGCGCTCATGTTGAAGGATTTCCACTGTTCTATACTATCAACAGATGCCTGAGGGTTCAGCCGCTTCCTGCTGCTTTTGCCAGGGACTCGCAGCCTCTTCCCAACCCCCTAAATGGTGAATGTCACAATTTAGTAACAAGTCAAAAAATGTACAATATGTTGGATAAAAAATGACAGAACACAAAGGATTATCAATGAATTCTGGCATGTGTTTGAGATGCCACGTAAACTTACTAGACCGCTGTCATCCTCATCATCAGCATCTTGCTGATGTGGCTCCTCCCCTTCCTCTCGATCACTGTGGTCATAGTGATCGCCAGGGTCAAGAGACTCCTGCGATTGGTTGATGAGACTGCGGCTGCGACCGATTGTGCCCAGAGCCAGCTGGGACACCGGAGAGAGCAGGGTTGCACCCAGGCTTGTTCGCTGCCGAGGGACAAGTTTTCAAGTTAAAAAAAAATATAGGTGTGTTTGTGTGTTCTCATGCTACTTAACTTTAAACCGGTAATCATGTCTTTCTATAACTCACCTTTTCACCATCAGTGTTGGCAGCATTCTGCTTGGCATTCTTCAGTAATTTTGATAGAGGTTCTGAGAAGACAAACAAATGAATTACTGAGGAATTCTTTAACTTCAGTCAGGCAAAATGGGTTTTTTGATGTGTTCATTATTTCTCACCTTTCCTGCGTCCTCTGCGAGGGGTTGGGCCTTCCTTTGTTTGAGGGGAATCCTTCTTGTCACCGTCAGGGCTATAATGAAATCCGGGATGGTCTGGAGAAAACGTAAATACATTAGTTTAGGATATAACTGTGAATGAATGAATATACTTAATTAAACTATTGTGACTTACGCATTGCATCCATCTCCAGAATGGCTTGTTTGGCCTAGAAATGGATGGATCAACAGGTTAGAAGATGAGTGAGACACTAGGTGGTGCTGCACTACAATATGAGCTCCAGATTGACTGTGAACAAGTTGCTCCTTTATGAAACCTCAGTGCACTTTCTCTCTTGAGAGAAAACCTGTTTTTCACTTGCATATGACCTCAAAAAAGGCACAAATTTGTAGATGATGATTTCAGTGCACATAGAAAGGAAAGAGAGGGAAAGGGAGCGGTAAGGGGTGGGGGGCAGAAGAGGGCCAGAGCAACGAGTGATATTTGTAACTCACCCCCCGCCCGACCCCCCATCCCCAAAAAATGTCAAAACCATTAGTGAACTATGAGCAGATGAGGTGTTCTTACCTTGGCAGGAATTTTGGCAGGGTGGTTTTCAAGTATGAGTCGCTTGAGGTGTAAGATCCACATGCGCTTATCTTGCTGGGATTTGGCCTGGGGGGGGGGGGGGGGGGGGGGGGACATCAGAGAGACTATTATGTCAGACATGCACTTTAAAAGACAGCTGTGAAGGGTAGGATAACCCTTTCAAAATTTGGCTTTCTGACACGACACAGATTATCTTGTCTTTTTTCTTCCAAAACAGAATGGTTATGTAACAACAATGGCTGCCATTAGCTTCAAAACACTGTACATGTCTGAGCAACTCAGCGAGCTCTGCATGGACACTCAATCAAACAATCAGACGCCAACATTTTGTATGGCATAATTGCTCAATGCTGCAGTCAGCTGTATAGTTAAATCATAACATATTTTTTTTAAGATGCATTTTGCTTTTGATATGCTACGTGCTTTCTTATAAAGTGTTACGGTACCTGGACAGTGTGCTGTAGTTTGGGATTCTTGTAGTGAAACACACTGAAACTCAGTGGCTCTTTAGGAATAACTTCCACCAGCATCAGGTTACAGCACTGCAAGGGAGAGGTTGTGTTCACAATACTGTAACTGATCAGTAAATTCATGTACAGAAGAGCTAAACTGACCAGGATGTGAGCCTTATATGTGTAGTTCTCTTCCCGCTTTTTGGTAATGAGCAGAAGCTTGTCAAACAAGAAGAGAGTTCTCTCGTTCTTGGCTCTCTGCAGACGAAATGTTCCTTCGAGAACCAGCTCTCCATAGCTGATCAGATCAGGGCCCTTCCAGTTGGTCAGCAGACTTTGGATTTCCTGTTGGGAGCATGGAAAAACAGCATGAGCAAAACTGAAGTCATTTGATTATTTTGAATTTGAACAGGGAAAGGACCGTGACAGCCAAAATAAGAAGCTTCAAAAACTTGAGGAAACTAAAAATAGCACCGTATGGACTTTATGAGTCCATAATATTTGGTATATATGAGGCCTTGAGGGTCCACTTTGACCTTACACCCTTTGGATATAAAATGTCTTTATCTTTGTGTAAAACATTGTCATAATCGGCATATACATTTTTTGATTTGTGGCCAAAAACATGTTTTGTGATGTTACAGTTGACACGTGGCCACCAAATTCAGTGAAATGAAATACACAGGCTTTTCTGAGCTCTCATGTTAATAAGCTTGAAATGGATCTGTAACCTTGACCTTCGCCCTTTGTTTACTAAAATCTAATCAGTTTATCCTTGAGTTCAAGTGGGCGTTTATAAAAAAAAAAAAAAAAGAACCCTCAAGTTGTTTCTGAGATAAGATGTTTCTCAGAACACTTTAGCAGGACACATAAAAAAAAACACTTTTCACACGAAAATGGAAATTTCAAATAAATTCAATTGATCTGCTGAACGGTACTGGTTTAGGAAAGACTCAAATAAATCGGGTTAGGGTTAGGGTTGCGAACAGAAATGAAAGAAAAAACAATCCCTAAACCATTTCTATCCATGCCGAGCCCTTAACCATAACCTAAACTCTTCCACACACATTCCTGTATTCTTCAGACCATTCTGGCTCCCAGCTGATAGAAGCAACAAGCTTCCCTTTTATGTGTTCTCCTTACGCAAGACCATCATTAGACCCGCGGAAAACACAGCAACTTGCGTAAGACGTGGGAGGATCAGCACCTTGGCTTATTCAAGAGTTCACATAACTGTTACGGTAGAGCACTGAGGAGATCACGCACTCAATATTTTATGGATTCAGCGTTTGATCAAGTTTGTGCAGTCAGTTTCTGTTTTGCTTGAGTGTTTGTTTGTCATACCTGCAACCTAACTGCATGCTCGTGTTTCCTCTTCATGTCGTTGATGTGCCAGGCCACCCTCTGCATGGTGTCAATGGCTTCCTGCACCACCTCAAATGTCTCTGTGTCCTTCTCCATGTGGTTGGCTATCTCCTGCGTGGATACACACGTGCACAAACGCACACAGCTACCGGTGAGAACATGACGCATGGTCATGAAGACGCTAGCAAAACGATGCGCATTAACAGGCACTCATTTGTCTGTTTTCTTGCAAATGAACACACATTCATGATGAAAGTGCATACCAGCTAATAATGAATATGCACAGGAACAATCACACTGGGCACCATATGTCTAAACATTTGTCCTCACCAGTGGAGACAGTTACTGGGAATGGACTCAGGATTTCTGCTCTTTAACCGCACACATTTGTAGTGGTATAGATAAAAACATTAAGAGTATGTTTACAAGTCCTGTAAGCGGTAGCCTGCGCCTGCATGTCTGCAGGTAATGACTTAACAGTTTGCGTCTGTGTTTAAGCAAGAGATGACGTGCGCGGACGTACATGCAGCAGTAGATGGTACTTGAGGATCCTCTGCACCGGCTTGAGCAGGTAGGAGCCCAGGGGCAAGGAGTGCCGTAGAGATTCCTGGCGCTCCCGGAAAAACTTAGCCAACGCCTTGTTCCTCATGCACTCTGTTAGCACAGCCACCGACCTGTGAAGACACAGAACAGCACAGGAGGGATCACAAATGGGTAGTTCATCTTAATTTGACAGCAAGGACTAATGAGAGGTGTAATGAGCATTTTTATGAAAAGTATTTAGATCACAACAATGGACTTAAAGGGAATCCCTGTCAACATGATGTGATCAGTTTATTTAAAGTAATGATACAAATCACAAAATCAGGTTCTGACCTACTGCAGAACTGTCAGACAAAAATCCATTGAACTTGAATCTGATTACTGTTTCCCAACTGATGGATGGTGACCCAAAAAAGTGTCACAGAGCTGTTTTGAGCGGATCGCAGAGGTGTGCATGGGGAGAAAAATTAAGAAAAAACTCAAAATAAATTTCCCGATCTTTTGACTTTGAAGGCCATGTATTTGTCATGGAGCACTGAGTATCAAGTAGTAGTGCAATGTATTTGCTGCCCCATATTCATTCAACCCTTAGTCAGCACGGTAAAATGCAAATTCGACACAAAATATAAATGAATATCTCTTTTCTTACATTATGGACAAAAACTACAGTTTTGTGTGCTACAAATCAATATTTTTTAATACAAAGCAGCTCAGTATGTATCAGCACATACATTAAGCTACAGTTAGGTTTAGATAATACAGCCAACGATAAAGTCGAAGCTAATTGAACCTCTTAGAGAGGTAATGTATTCCTCATGTACTGAAACCTGCTGGTCATTTAATTTGATCGTTAAATAGACTCCAGACTGCACTATTTTTTCCATTAAATGAATTTGAACACTTATAAGGATAAAAGTTGGTTCCTGAGGCGAGACCTGGTGAATCGGATCATTTTTCGCATGTATTTCCTGACATATTAGAAGCCCTAATTTCTAAAGGCACATGAAGCTCTTCATTTTGAGAGGATTGTTCTCACTCGGAAAACGTGATGCTTTTAGTTCCCCGTGTAGGATAAAATTTTGATGCATCTTATACTAATGATTCAAATTCGTACATCCAGACTTTAGGAGGTCATTGGAGTTGTGTGACCCACTGGGGAAGAAAGACCCTTTCTCCCTAATGAGAGGAGACTGTATGTGTGTGTGTGTGTGTGTGTGTGTGTGCATTTACAAGTGGCAAAATGACAGAGAAGGACTCTGAGTGGACTCCCATAACTCTCATCTGTGTGTGTGAGTGTGTGTGCGCGCATGTGCATGTTGGCATGTCTAAATTCCAGTGAAGTTCCACACAGGCATCACATTGTTCTTGAGGAAACCCGACCTTGGAGCTCAACATGACCGTGATACATCTACAGCATGCGTGTGTGTGTGTGTGTGTGTGTGTGCGCGCGCGCGCGCGTGTGTGTGTCAGTGTCTCCCATATGTCTGTGTGTGTTTGTCATGTGCGACCTTGATTGGGGTCACCAGCTGTTGTGTGGATGTGGGAAGTGGCCGATCTCAAAAAAGCTGACAATAGCCCCTCTCACACACACTTTATCTCAAACACATACACAAACACACACACGCTTGGTACTCAATTAGTAATTATTAGCTCGTAAATGGTTTCTTGGCCGTGTGCATTATCGTACACCTTGGAACAAACCTTGTAGCCAGAGGAGGAGGTGTGTTTAGGTATCCTGGCATGAAGAATGGCCTCACGTTTCAGCCCATTTCATCACACATATTATACTACCCAGGTGTCCCGAAGGACCACACTCACACAAAGAAGCAGAATAAAACATTAACAGAATTAGGTATGATAAGGTGACAACGATAATACCCCATCTGTCAGTGCATGAGCTGTAACTCTGTCAATAAGCAGCGAATAAAAGAAAAGGAAGGAAAAAAATGGAGCACAGGAAATGGAGGGAGGGAGGTAAAGAGACCCTGAGGCGCAACTGCCAGTAGACAATTTGACTCCGGCTGAGGTGGATTCTATAGAACGTGTCGGTGTATCGGGGAGGAGAAAAAGAGCTAATGCATTGATGGACGTACACGCTGGCGTCATGTGAGATGCTGGGAAGAGAGTATGTTGGAGATGAGATCAGGATAGGGTGACAATGACAACAAGAGGATGTTGGAGTACAGTAGGACAGTATAGGATGCCCTCTTTCAAGATATGAAAACACACACACGCACACACACACACTGGTGTCTTACCTTGGGTAGTTAGTGCAGTACTGGGTATAAATGTGGAATTCTTCACTCTGGGGGGGGGGGGGGAAAAGCCAAATAAGTTGACAAACCCATGTGGAAAAAGAGAAGTAAAGAGTGACCTGGAGTTGAAGGCCAATACCAGTGTGTTTGTAAGTTAGACGACAAATCATGTACAGATGTCATTACACAGCAAAGATGTGACTGAAATTGCTCAGATTCTGTAACAATCATTGCAACAGACTCTTCCCCAAAATCCCAAATGTTGTCTGTCCCTTTGTTTGTAAATTAATCTGAGGAAGAGTCCATTACATTCTAGGGCACATTGGTCCAAAATCCAAATACAATCAGGCTTCAAAGCCCTCTAAATCTATGGACATGTTCGCCCTGAAACAAAGCCTGCTACTAAACAGTTAGCTCAGTTATGTTGCCTTCTTCGCTCTTCGAAAACAGTAGCCAACACAGGAAGTTGTGCTGCGTGTCCACTGGCCACGACACTTTTAGAACGCCAAAAAGGATTTATTGATCGCGTCATAAGGACTAAGCTAGCAAAACGTAAGAAATGTAGCAACACTTTATACTAGAAACTTAAAGCAGTGATATGTACAGTATCAGAAGTTTTGTTGGACCATCAAAGTAGATGAGAAAACTTCCTCTGCTTCATTCCTGTATGTACTTGTTCGTATTTTCTACAGGGTTAAACCAAAGCCAAGTAATACATCAATGACCAATGAATATCCACTCAACATATCTGTTTATCATTTCCGCATACTGGTTCCAGATCAGTTTCAGCTGATGTGTAAGTTCAGGTGTCAGAATCTGCATCAGGAAGGATAAAAGGGTGTTGAGCATCTCAAGATGTGACCCAGATTCAGAAATGAATGAGGATACGCCGAATATCTGGATCTGATTCTGAAGGTATGGTGGAACGTATGAAGGCCGAGTCCGAGCCACGTACATATCACTATACCTTCAGAATCACACCCAGATGGGGCCTGTCAGTCACCTCCAAACGTGGGACACATCTTTGCTGTTTCTTTTTCCCACATCCATGCCAAAGGGCTTTCGCTATCAGGGTTGTGTTTCGATCACAGCGGTAAATTTCAAGAGTCTGCTGAGAAAATTTCACATCATTCGAAAAGGATTTGGAACCACGTCGAGCAATTGCCAAGGGGTTTAAATATCAAACATATTATAATGATCCACTCTAACATTTCTGTACCTGTCCTGTTGGAAATAAGCTAAAAAGACATACACACTCAATGTAGAATGTTCATCCCTGCTTCTACTGTACCCACAGTAGCTCAGTGCAGTTTCCATGAGTGGCCAACTCTTTCATGTCTACAGCAGACCAGACGTCCCCTCTGCTCCACTCTCTGCTACTAATTGAAAGTCAACACTGTAGCTTGTGATTAGCCGGCGTCCAGGCCTTTAAGTATCCCCGCAGCCCTGAGCGTTCAGATTAAATATCCCCTAATACATCATCGCCGCCCCTTTAATTGAGACCCTTCCCATCTTACATGCCTCCGTGAACATCAAAGACATCAGAAGTAGCATGACTTATCAAAGCCAGGATAAACCCCTTTCTCTCTCTTTCTGCTCCTGGAAACTTCCTCTGTACCTGCAGCACCCACCCTTTGTTCAGGTTTCTGCAGCACATTTTCCATGCCATCTGTTCAATGATCTTTTACAGACATTCCTCTCATTTTCCTCTCCTTCGTGATCTTACATTCGCACACCTCGCTGGTCTCTCTTCGAGGCCTCACATTGAACCCCCCCACTGTTGCATAATTGAAATCTATTTGTGTCCATAAACAGTTGGGGGGGGGGGGGGTCACAGGATGCCGACAGTTAACAGGAAGCGACATCATAAACATGCATGCAGACGTCTTCCTTTGTTCGTGATCAAACACACACACACACACACACACACACACACACACACACACACCCGCTAACAGCATTTTGGACACACACATTTCCGCATATAGGACTTGGTGTGTAAACTCTCAGTATATATAGACTGAACGCATGTAGGAAATTTACATTCCTATTTAAACCACCAGTGCAAACAATTCCACCCACCTGCATGAAAACAAACTGTGTATCCCACTAAAATATAGAAGACAAGAAAACACACACACACACACACACACACACACACACACACACACTTGCATGATTTGTTAGGCTGAGGTGCTCCATGGGAACTGATCTAAATTGAAGAGCGGAGTTCTCCTCCTCCGTCTCCAGCAGTCTGCTACCACAGACCAGACCTAAACACAACCAGATGTGCCATTGATTCCTGATGACACAAACTAACACACACTCACTTAATACTCCTGGTGCAGCAAGACCACAAGATCCATGAACGTTTCGATGGAGTACAAATCTGCGCAGAGCATGCATGTGGGAATGTATAAATCCAAACACACAGACACACACACACACACACACACACACATACACACACCCTTTGAACTGTACCAGGAAATAGCAAGCCCTAAAATAACCCAGATCTATAATATATACCCCATTCTGAATTATATGCAAACTACACTAAATCATATAATCACTATATCCAAGTCTTGCATGGGAGAGCTTTGACCAGCACACATGGTTGAGATTAAAAACTACAGTCGGATGCAAACTATATGGACAGATTTGAGCTCGCTTTTGAGCAGCGGCCACTAATCACAGCGATAGAACCAAAGGTCTCGAGGCCCTGGGACAAAATTCAGCCCGCCCCAGTAAGTAAATACATAAATAAATTAAGTTTTTGTTCATAATAGGCTTAACGTATTTAAAGATGATTTCATATAATTACAATAAATAGTAAATAAAAAGAAAAATGTATAAAGAAATAAATAGAAAAAATGTTGTTTGTTAATAAATGGCCTAATGATATATTTAAAAATTACTTGCATAAAATCAAAATAATGAATAAAAATACTAATTTATGAACAAAGGAATAATTATAGTTTTTTTAAAAATATGTCTAATAATTCATTCAAACTACTTTGGAGAAAAAAAATCATTTGATTATTTTTCATTCATTTCTGCAGCAAAATAAATGTTTTACTTTCCACCTGTGGCCCACCATTTAGAATGTTGGCCCTCTGGGGGTCAGAGGTTTGTGCGCCCCTGCTCGAACTGTGTCAGACCCCACTCATCATTTCTAAAAAGCAGCCCGTTTTTGTTTTTCTTCTGATTTACTGAGAATGAGCTGTTCATGCTGAGTCATTCACTGAGGGATCAGTGAGGGCGAGAAAAGGTTTTTGTTGTAGCTGTGCTCTCCCTGCTTTAGTCAGCATGTAGCAACTAATAAAATGCTCTGGGTTACTCAACACATGGCACAGACACGGCTGAGTGGAAGATGGAGGAACATGAGGATAGATGGCCAATTATCTGAGGGGGAGGAAGAGATTTACAGCTAGATGAGTCTCCTCTTCAAACACTGAGCCAGGGTGTGATTCTTGGCTGTTCAGACACAAAACATTAGTGCGCGCGCGTGTGTGTGTGTGTGTGTGTGTTTAAGATAGTGAAAAAAGTCGTTTTTCTGAGTCTTAGCAACCACGCTTAACCTTAAGCAGTACAAAGGCACTCTGGTTACTATTCTGGTTGCAGGTCTTTTACCAGACTGTGAAATGATGAGGTCACACACACACACACACACACACACACACACTGAGGGCGTAATGGGCAGTGGTGACTCCTGACCCATTTGTTCAGCTGTATGAAACAGATTCGCTATACAAGGCGCAGACACAGACACAAAGAAGACATTCTGATGCACAAATCAGAATTGTTTTGAATACAAATGTGAGTAAATAAAAGAATCTATTGAGAAGCTGAAAGAATTTAAGTGCTGAAATGTTGTACAGTTGAGCTTAGCAGATAGAATATGCAACAGAATGCTAGATGTTTTCCACTTCATGAGCATTTAAAAGGACTTCTAAAATACTCCAGTCTCCACGATGAGGTGGACACGGACAAGCAGTTCCTGAAATGCTCGACATTCTTCTACAGTTCCACGACTAATTGGCAAAAGTTATCTGCTTAACCAAGATATGATCAGAATCTCTGGAGCAACTACTGATGGACACTGGAGTGAGATGAGGTGAGTTTTTAAAGAAATACAGTCAAATGTATCATTCTTAATGATAAATTCATACATTTTTGACAACAGGCAAATTATCCAGAGACTTCTGGAGAAAAAACCTTCATTTCAACTGCAGGGTCATAAATTCTAAAAGCCCCAAAATGGAAATGGTGCATTTGTGACGGCACGTTTAGGCCTGCATATGTCAATGAGAACAGCACAGAACGACATCAACAGAACCACAGATAAAATGACCAAGAAGAAAGTGTAAAGTCAAAAGGGACATTGTGAACTTCCTTGGCAAGTTACCACTGTGATTTGAGGTTTTTCCCCACCAAAATGGCGGGGAACACGGAATCTTGTAATGGAGCAATCAGTCAGCTTTCACCTTTTGTTAGTGTGAGTTGTTTGCTAATTGTTCTGGTCAGAAGATATTATCTCTCAGCTTGGGAGGTTCTGAAGTTCCAGGAATATATCCAGCTTTTAGCACTTTTTTGTCTAATATTGAACATGAAATCTGTCGCGAACACAGTACTGTTCAAATTCAATCTGTTGACATGTTGCTATGATGTTTGTATTTGCAAAATATCACAAAGAATGTTGTTGTCAACTACTGAGATGTAAACGATTGTGTTGTTGTTTTTTCCTTTACTTTACCCGTCCATTGGAACGCGGTCTACTCGGAGGTGACGTCATTCTCAGTTCAAAACTCAGATTTTCGAGGTTAATCAAACGCTGCATTAGAAACAGCGATAAGACTAGAAATGATAGTTTTTCACACATTAGTGGGCTTATTTTCCTTATGTTCATACGTCTTTAGACTGAGGTTAAGAAGCACAACAATGGCAAAAGGAAACCCTATTTAGATCTGAGACAAATGGTCTCAAAAACCTTTGGTTGCCAGGGAATTCTATGCAGGTGTGTGTGTGTGTGTGGGTGTGTGTGTGTGTGTGTGTGTGTGTGTGTGTGTGTGTGTGCGCACGCGCGTGCATGTCAGTCGGCAGGAAGCTTATCAAGAGCCTGTTATCACTCCCCTACTAAAAAATGTCTTTAATGGCCGTCTGCAGAGTGAATTTATCAGAAGCAGGAGGTTGAAGGCAGGATGTGATTTGAAGCTACGCAGACTTTCAGCTGGCTCTTGCCCAGTTTAATTACACGAGCCGAAACACAATGAAATAGGCCATAAAGATGTTTTACTGGTTATACGATAAAATGCTTGTTAACGCCAAAGAGAGTGCATCATCATATTGTGTGTGATCCTATGCATTTCTGTCTGTGATGTTAACAAGATGCCAGTGTGTTGGCTGCTTTATGTGTCTCACTTAATTATGTAGAGTGGTGCTGCGGCCTGTAATAAAACCAGTCTGTCACAACAAAAACAGCTGCTGTATTTCGGGAGCGTGTGACGCAGAATGTGACTGTTTTGTTTTTTTTTCGTTTTGTTTTGGTTTTTTTTTCTTACATGGTCAGACAGTGGTGTTGGGTGTAATTGCCGGCGGGTTAGGAGGGAATGAGGAGGGAATTCTGGAGGAAGCGCCGGAATACAGGACATCATCGTGGGACATAATCATCTTTTTACAGGGCATGGATGGGAGGGAAATAGAGGCTGGGACACACACACACACACACACACACACACACACACACACACACACACACACACACACACACACACACACACACACACACACACACACACACGGAGCAGTGACATTTTGACCAGAGTTGCTGAGTGCTGTTTTTCTTGATGAGGCACTACTATTATCCCCTCCTGCTTCTCCACTAAAGAGGTGATTACATATTTGGACGGTCTTTAAAATTCCCTCCTCAAAAGCCCTCCAGTTACGCTCAAAACTGGCATTCCAACCGCCTTAACATTTCCCGTGTCCTCAGTAATTCACTGATTTAGTTCAGAATCATCAGAATTCATGATTTTTTCCCTAATTTGTTCGTCAAAACTTTGTGTGTGTGCGTGTGTGTCTGTGAAACAGCTGTTTCAACAGGTTTCCACAGGCAACATAGGAGTGTAAGAAAAGGAAACAGACTGGGGGAGAAGATGGGGAGGGGGAGGTATCATCTTCACCTTAGATACGAAGCACTCCGCGATGGCAACAGGGTCGGCGTTACACTTCTCAAGGTCGTGAAGCAAGTCCCTGAAACAAACGGAGAGATCATTTAGACCGTGCTGTTCATACGTCTTCAACTCAGGCACACAAATAAGAATAACAATAAAAACAAAACTCATTGTTTCAAACAACTGTAATCATTTTCAAGAGCAGGAGTCACCCTGGATACAGAAATTTGGTCTAAGGGCACCTGCCTGTGAACAAATGAGAAACTTCCATGAATTCAAGCCCGCAGCTCCTGTGTGTCACTGCATTTGTGTGTAGATACACACACACACACACACACACACACACACACACACACACACACCATCCCTCGATGAAAGAAAAAGGCAACTGTTGGGAGTTATTGTTTCATGGCTAAAGCATGAGGTCATCGTGACCACTTTAAACTGCTTTTATACTTCCTTCTACCGGCCACTTTTCTGCCGCGCGGCAGCTGAGAGATGAATAGGTGGCTGAAAAAGTCTGCATATTTGTGTCCCCGGACCACCATGGCTGATGCTCCACTAGCCAGCTTGTCTGACACAAACACAAACACACAGTTTAGAGCGGTGCCGGAGGAGACAAATATGCAGACGGGAACTGATTGCACACACATTCAGACAAACACACACCTGACTGCTACAGCGACGCCCTTCCTACAAATCCCAAAAAGTAGCCCAGTTTCACGTTTACTATGTTTTTGGTCCTCTATATTCTATATTTGTTCTGCTATTCTCTGACAAGTCCAACTGGAATCTCATGTCAGCTGGTAAAAGCTAAAGTTTGTGATATTTGTGAGTGAAAGTTTAATTTAAGGACACAGCATCTGACAACTGTCAATTGTATGTCTTCTTAGGGCCTGAGCCAGAAGGTACTTCAGGCGAAGACCCTATTATGTTTTTGCCCCCTTTTTAAAAAAATGAAAACAGCTTATAATTATTGAGGTTATGCACCCAGATTCTTTCTGATTTTTTTCATACCTCTTGTCATCTTTGAGGGAGCAAGTTTCAAGTCAGCTCTGTGTGTGTGTGTGTTTGTGTGTGTGTGTGTGTGTGTGTGTGTGTGTGTGTGTGTGTGTGTGTGTGTGTGTGTGTGCATGTGGTACCTGTTAAAGTGGTAGATGTCCTGGATGTTGCCGAATAGAGAGCCTTTATCCTCAGAGCTCAAAGCCAGACGAGACTGGTTACTGATGGACTCCAAGTAGTCCTGCAAGGAGAGGGAGAAAGAGAGAGAGAGAGAGAGAGAGAGAGAGAGAGAGAGAGAGAGAGAGAGAGAGGGAGCAGTCATGAGACAGGAGCTATAAGTGATTGACATCTTGAGCTTTGGTGCCAGCTCTAAAGCTCACTATAACCTTTGTGCTCAAGTCCACCGAAGCTTCGACCATCAAAGAAAATTATTTTCCAGTACTGCTCGAAAAAAAAGACTCACAACTCTTTATAGCCACATAACGTTGTGAAGAAAGCAATTAATCACATTAGGTTGTGGGATTCCTGATCAATAAACTGAGAATGAGAAAGATATTGTTTTCATAGTCAAACATTTTCTTTGGTAACGATATCCTTGCCTTTTTCCAAAAACTTGCAGGAGATTCCATTTATGTTGCCAAATAAACAGCAGAATATTTCGATCTGAATCCCAGCTTTGGGCCGCACTGCAGATTGTTAGTTAGCTCCCACACTCAAGGTTCAGAGATGAAGCTTGGCCAGTTCAAAGGTCAGACTGCCCTTGACGTGCATTTATTTGGTGTATACAGTGCATCACGCTATGCTGTGCAGTAAACCAAGTCATTTCCCAAACATGTATGTCTTCTCAATGGCTGGTTTGTCTAAGGTGATGCAGCAATGGCAATGACACAGTGACACACTCTGACCGCAACACCAACAAATCTGGCTCTTTGGTGGTTGAGTAAGCAATCACGTTCATATTCCCTGGATCTGGGTTCAAGACCAGGTTAGGTTTTCATTTTGAAAAGTTTGTCACTAGAGAGAAAAAATGGAAACACGCTCCAAGTGAAATTGTCAATATGTCAACCCTTTATTTTATCCACAGAGTTAGATTTTTTTAATCAAAGTAAAGCATCTCGAACAAGACATTATATAAAATACTTCATTTGATTTTGAAACTAAAGTAAAATTCTGTAAACGCCTTTGAGGACAACTCTATCTGTGTTTGGTGGTTGTTATCTGCCAGGCTACCAGTGTAACACTGACTGACAGGTCTTTCTGCGTTTACTGTAAACAGCTTGATAAGGCAACACCTCAGGTCATGTGGTTAAGAGTAAGAGGCTCCCTGAGATGGTCTGATGTTGGCAAAAACATGTTGAACACGACTCCTTGTTGGGGGGGGGGCAGGTAGTCATGAAGATTTAACTCCTCTGCTCTTATCACAGGTGCCATCGCTGCGCTTTAATGCTGATGTGACTCGGCCTCCGCCCTCAGATAGAAAGTGAGAGGTGGAGGGAGAAAGACGCACTCACGGTTATTAACTTGTGAGTTCAGTCTCCGTGTGGAAGCAGAGTTAAGCTGCAGTGCTACTGATCTGTGAGATCACGCTCGCATTACGTCTTCTGCTGCTGTGGGCTGGTAGTAATTTTCACTTCATTTCCTTTGGCCTGCCATGTTTTGTTCATGTGCTTTAGTCTGTAATTATAGTTTGAGTCAATAAAAATCTAAATGCGAAAGACATCATAGAGGAGACAGAAAAGCTGTCTGCTCCCGAGCGTCTCTTGCTCGCCTGTCTAGCCGACAAATGGCTTAAGCGCTGATAATATCTGTTCCTGCAGGCGAAAAACAGCGACTCAGAGAGAAGCGCCGGGACGGATGCACATGCATGCAAACACATGACGCAAACCAGTCATGCAGCTTTATTTAAACTATTAGCGTGAGTGGAACAGGGTTCAAGAGGAGGAAACATCCTGGTGGAGGCTCAAAAACAGCTTTCAAACGAGGATACGGTCTGCAGCTGCAGGCTGGAGGACAATCATCTTTTAGGTTTAAAGGTTACACAAAAAGCATTTAAGGCCAAGATTTTCATTTTGAGAATTTGAGTGACGCTGGACAGAAATCCTGCTTAGGGACATGTTGATGGTGAAGTTTGGGGTGGTGTCACCAGGTCATGTTTAGATTTTGTTGACTATCTGAGGTAATATGTAAGGTGATGCTTTATTAGACACGGGGTCACGGATATGACCTGGCTTGACCTCCTCACTCATCACATTCAGCTAAAGCCTGACTGAGCTCAACAATGAGCAGCGTTCACATCCACACACACACGCCTCCTGAGATACACTCCCTGCTAAGCATCAGACAACAAGTACAAACTTGAAACTTTCTAATGTTAACCATTAACCTCCTCAAGTACACTCTTTTCCTACACCAAATAGATCCCTTGCACGGCAATAGGAAGTCGTTCCTCAAGACAATGCCGCGTGTAAACATCCAAAACTCATTACTTTGCATACTTCTGTCAGCCGACAGTTGAATCCAAATTCCTGGTCAACTTGAAATGGCCCATCAATGCGTTCCAGGTCTTAGAGAAATCAGAAGGGAATGCAAGATAACAGCTCTGAAGTTTGTTTGTGGATAATGGATTGGCTGATGGAACAAGAAGGGGCGTTCCTGCAGAACATCAAACTACTTGGATGCTAAAAAAAAATGCATAAAATCAAGCAAAAAAAGCCACCAACAACAACAACAAAAACTGAGTTTATAAACACACACATACTGAATTCATATTCAGCAAAGGTCTGAGGTGGTTTTCGACCCCCACTGATGATAGATGAAACACAGGTGAGCCCAGGGGAGTCTGGGTAAATATTTGTCTTAAGGCTGTTACACCCTCCTCTCTAGCAGGAAGCGGCATGGGCAGTGGGATTATGGGAAAAAAAAAAAGAGTTTTGTGAGTAGCTGATACAGGACAGTGCTGATAATAGATACTGGGGTGACCAGCAGTTGGAGTAAACCGTCATGTTAAAAGCCCTTTTCATCCAGATGCAATCAGTGCAATCCATTCTCCGTGCACTCACTGGAACTGTCATTACAGAGGCGAGGAAAGCTTAAACGCACATCTCGGCCAACATTCTGGGTGAAGTATTAGCTGCCGTGTAAATGTGGTTGTCCGTAGCTGGGTGGTCTGCTTTGCTAAAGTCGAGTGGTGGTCCACAGAGTGCAGGCTTATTAAGTGCAGCCCCTCGGCTCTGTTCAGTGTTTTCTTAACCTGCTTTTGACGCTGTTATCTCAGAGCTAAACCCTTCTTCTGACCTTCCTCTCTCTCGATCCTTTTTCCTCACCTCTGCATCCTGAAGAAAGAAGGAAAGGAAGGAGGAGCAGGAGAAGTTGAAATATCAGAGGTGAGAGGGTGAAACCACACTGCCGAGCCCCCCCCCCCCCCCCCCCCCCCCCGGGGAATATGAGTTTCCTGTTTTGATTTCTCAATTCCCCGCTAAAACCTTTGTAACCTTTGATGACGGCTCAAGAAGCAATGCTAAGAAGAGGCTTGGAAAAGTTAAGCACAGATACAAAAACAAACATTTAACCATTTCACACCATAATCTATTCACATTCAAGCGCAGAACACAAATGTAAAACCTCCATTACGTCTGCTCGGCACATTTTTCAAGAACCAAAGCAGACACAAAGAGGAGAGATTAAGAGAAAGTAGCGCAACGTTTGATAGAAACCACAACAGCTAGTCCGGAACAAAGCCACCAAAGCACTGACTGGAGGCCAAGTGTCTCCTTTCAACTTGAAGCCTAATTTTCCTGGATATGTGTGCAAACATACAGTATATGTGTGTGTGTGTGTGTATGTGTGTGTGTGTTCTTACAGTACATGCACACACGTGTACAATTGTGACTGTGTGCCGGCTCCTGCGGTACAAAGGCGCTGGTGTCATGTAACTCGACCAAACTCGCCTGCAAGCACAGGTGACCTTATTGTATTCAAGGTTCCCAGCAGACAATAAGCTGTGTGTGTCACGTGTGTGAATATATCAACAAAGCCCTCGAGCATGTGCGTTATCGGGTGATTTAAAGCCTAATTTTTCCTGAAGAGATGAAAGTCAATGCGGTCGCTAGAGTGAAACACATTTATGATGTCTAACAGCTGCCGGCACCTCAATTAGGTCAACTGATAACCATGAAGGTTTGCCACAAATACGATGGCTCTGTAGTTTTGACGGAGGAGACCAGTTTCTACACATGGCTGTGTATTGAATAGATACTGGTTTCCAGTCTTGTGGTCAGCCTCAAGATTGCAAGAACCTCCAATGGTTCTAAACTGTTTTTACATCTTGTACCTCCTGGAGTATTCAACCTCCTGCTGTGTACCCCCTCTACCTCCACAGGTAGCATGAGAACCAAAAGGGCTAGGCTAGCACCTTGAGACTAGCTGCGTCATTCACAGCACAGGAGGGTTGCAATAGTCTGGACTCTGTCTTCAGCAGATATACTACGTCCACCGCTGCTCCTCTGGATGTGGGGTAATACCATCGACTGTTTATATTTAAACAAGTTCAGCAGTTTGGGTTTTTTGACCTGCAAGAAGTTGGAGACAGGCATCCTGCGTGCACATCCCAAGACAACCCACCCTACTCTGCTTCTGAATGTCTGGTACTTGGTGTCGGTAGGCATGTGGAGTTGGATCGGTGAGGGCTGGAGCCGGGTTCAACTTGGTAAAATCAGTACTATCAGCAACTGCGTGGCACTTTTCTCTTTTTCAATAGCTGATCTCACTCTGATGCACTTCTAGTCATAGGTGAAAGTGTGCAAAAGAATTATGGATGTCAAAATCACGATGAGTTAAAAAAAAGTTCAGAGTGAAAGAAAAGAAGTCAAAATGAGAGCCAATAGGGTTCACAGATGTTTGTTCAAGGCCTGATTCAACATGTGACATCTGGTATATACCTTTGAAGAATTAACCATATGTAGGATCCTCACCGGTTGTAATAAATCACAAAGTTGATGTATTTGTGTCGCTTACTTCTACGATGCTTCGCAGGTCCTGGACATAGGTTCTCTCCGTGTCTAGTATCTCCTGCACCACCCGATCCACATATGTTCTGGGCCCCTGGACCTGACCTATCCGCTCCCCTCCACTGTCGAGGTTCATCTCCGGCTCTGAGTGGTCTGTTGGAGTCTGTCCACTACTCTGTCTTCCTGCTCTCCCTGTGTCCATTGCTCCATCATTTCTGCTGTCTTCCTCACCACATCCCAGCTGTCGGGCTGGTACCAGCTCCAACCGAATGGCCCCAGAGTCCCGATCTGAGGCCCCTGGGTTACAATGAGGGTTGGGGACGAGAGTGGAACGGCTGCTCAATGAGCAGTGACTGTCCCGAGAGGATGCAGAGGAAGAGGTGGAGCTGTAACTGATGGGCCTTTCGGTGCTGTCTGGAGAGGAGTCCATGCTGTGGGCGGAGCAGTAGCGGGAAGATGCGTGACGGAAGGCAGGGTAGTGGAGGCAGCGGGATGAGATGTCAGCGGAGCTCAGGACTGAGCCAGAGTCCGGGACTTCAGGAAGAGGAGGCAACACATCAGGCAGATAGTTGTAATCATCTAAAGAGAAAAATGAGAAAGAAAAGGATGTCAGGGAACCTTTTCTTAAAAAATGTCTTGAACTTAAATGTTTTATCTGAGCAAACAGTGTGATGGGGAAAGAAAACTTGTTGTCACGTAAGCTTCCAAAGTTAGCTGACAAATCTTCAAACTGCACATCCTGGTTTGCTACACACCCACTTATGTTTGTTGCAATGCCCAATTGAAAATTCAACTGCATCAAAGTCTAAACAAGGAGTCACCAAGGGCAGGAGAAGATCTTTGAAACATTTCTAAAAGATCTTCAGGTACTTCCTCCTTGGATTCTGCCGTCACGCAACTGCAATAAATAGATCAAAATAAAGCCTACTGCCGTCAGTCTTAGCTTTGTTTGGACTAAAATAAGAACCTCTACAATGATTAATCTGAAAGACATAAACATCATTCATTATTTGAAATGGAAATGTTGAAATTTGAAATGAAATGTTCAAAACGTCTTCTGAGCGTTAATCACATCCAGCTGTTACGATTTAATTCACACGCGCTGACTCTGCTTCCCTCCTTCAAATGAGGTATTCAAGAGAGTTTCCGTCTCTGGATGCAACGTCTTAGCAGTCACAGTTCTACTTTTATACAGTCTCCATCTGTTTAACAGCCCAATTCCTGAAATTCTATCTGACTGTAGCCTTGACTGACCACCCGCCATATGAGGGCCACTAGCTGTCACACATTTGTCTTCGGTTCCACCCCAAGAAACAATTTACTCCCAGGGATCCCACAGTAACCTCGATGCTGCAGACACACACACACACACACACACACACACACAAAAGTGCTACACTTTTGTCGCAATATAGAGATTAAGCAATAAAATTTAGCACGTAATTCGGTGCACGCTCCTCTCTGGGGTGATGAATGAGAGCCCTATTTCCACTGAAGACAGGCAGGTTTGTGTGTCTGCAACTGCAGCAGTCTATTTAACATCTAGACGGTGCCAAACTGACTCACAACCTTGAGTGTGTGTAGACTGTGGAGCGATCCGTTAAGATATGATTACCGACTACCAAGGCCCCACAGTCAGGCCGGCTGGAGTGAAACCACACAAGCAGCAAATCAGACAGGAGCCTTCCAAGTTTCCCCCGATGGTTTCCAAGGTCCTGCTTCATAGAAAGACCAGCTTTGATTGGTTGAGCCGGCAGCAAATACAAGCAGGAAACAGGCAAAGACTCGACTTGGTGGGAGATTTTCTTTGCCATCAATGCTGCCACCCCTGCAGCTCAAGTGTTTTGGTAACACTGACATCCAATGCTCTTTAGAACAGCGCTGCTCTCTAAACGCTAGAAGCAACCGACACGGTTTGAAGCGGTTTGGCATCAAAGCATCACAGATCATAGACTCGCATTCAAAAACATGAAACATGAAACTGGAACAAGCTCAAAGAATCCTGGTACATACCCCCTCTCTCACCTTTCAAATTGGTACCTTTGAGGGTTTTCTGCTATGGTGACACCTTTCTCAAGAGCACTTGAGCAGTCGGCAACCTCTACTGCTCTTACACAAAAATAAAAAAATGAATATACATGTTCCTGCGCTTCATGTAAATGCTGTAATTTATTCAAAACTTTAAGCTACGTAGGTTGAGGACACTTGACATATTAGCATTTTATGAATGTGTTATAATACAGTATCGCCAGGAGAAATCCATCAAATCTTAACACAAACAGGATCGACATGAACACTCTACTTGCTAAATTAGCTTTCCATAATGTGATGCTAAGCACCCAGTAAACAGTTGGTTCAATGCAGTTCTTCACCAAAATAGGTGTATTTTACCATTTTGCTTTTCAAGTCCTGACAAGCAGATGTCCTGCATCACCTCTTTGCGACTCCAGAATGCAGAAAGAACCAGCAACATATTTGCAGCATGGAGATAAAATCAATTGGCTCAGACCTAAATGCTTTTGGATTATTGAAGATTTGGATTAGAATTGATTACGCACTTGAGAGTTTGGAAACTCATATTTTTGGGAAGTCAAGCTTCTGTTAGCGGTCAGTCACAATTAATCTAAGCTAAATCCACGTGTCGGCACTTCCTACACTGTGGAATCACAAAGAAGTGACACAGGAGCTAAAAATTGTCTTTGCAAACCCAAGACTTATAGCTATGAGTACTGGAAAGGCAAAACACACTTTGTGGGTGAGGAATCGCTTTAACATATTACAGCTGCCTACTGGTGATCACAACCTCTGAAATTATACGGCAGCACCACAGAAACAATGCCAGCCAAAGTCAATTAGGATTCTTTTTTTTTGTGGTGAGCACAAAAAATCCCCTGGTTCAACAACATCCCAGGACAGGTGGTGGTTACTGTTGTTAAAACAGGAGCAAGTCTGCATCAGGAAGCAGGTTGCAGGTTGGGTGGTGTCTTGTACTAAGTTCCTACAGTGACTGTCATTTCAAGAAGCTGTTGTTATTGAATAATGACAAAATTAAATGTACAAAATATGAACCACCACCCGAAGTGCAATGTCGTTGAACCAGTATGAAGATGTTATGACATCACCACATAATGCGAGAGGTAATAATAAGAGCTTTTGGTCCCTTTCATGATCATTTTGTGTACCTCTGCGCAATTAAGTTAGCTGGCAGCGAGGTTGAGAGTGTTGTGTCTGCATGAAAATACCAAAACGACCAAGTAGACGCGGCTTAAAAACTCCCTCAAAATGAATAGAACTGCCAAATTGGGTGTCCGGCACATGAGTAACACATTCCATATTTAATGTTAACATTTGATCCAGTGTTACCAAAAAATAGAGTTCATGTAAGAAAACGGCACTCGCATGCATTTCGTTTGAAGTGAATGGAGGGAGATTATTCACAACTGCAAAACTGTGCAAACCAACCTTTTATTAACTCTAAGACTTTTTCGATGAGTTCAAGATACCTACTTATAAGTACTTGAAAGACAAATTACACTGTTTGGTGAGGTATCGCACCAGAAAATGCCACTTCTGGCAGTTTAAGGTTTAATTTACGTTCTGCTTTGAATCATCATCACATCAGTGTTTTCCAGAGGAACGTACCATGAATCATCTCAGCTTTATCTCATTTTAATTTTGCTCCGGTGTTGTGCCAAGAAAAGCTTAGGGGAATTAGAGCGTCAAAAACTGAAGTGGCATGAAAGTTTTTCTTCAGACAAGTTTGGAGCTGATTTCCAAAGCTTGTGTGCCTGTGTGCATGAGTCAATCCTAGTGTTTGCATTCCCAAAGTCTGACCCAGTTTGTAACAATTACAGATGAGAGAATAAAAATTAATCTAGTGGGCAAGAACAACGCACACGCAGGCAGACACACAAACACACACACACACACACACACACACACACACACACACACACAAACAGCCTTGGTGTTTTCTGATAAGCAACAGACTGCTTTCAGGTTAACATCCAGCAAGAACAAAGGGCTACATTATTACACATTATGATATTAATGGCCAACTGACCATTTTCTTTACCCTTTAACATCCTCTCTTATCACGCATTCACAACTCAATGTGTGTGTCGGTATGTTTCAGGTAAAATGCATTAGGTTTATCACTGCAGAGATAAGAGTTTAAAAACTTAATGACCCAGCTAGATATGAGGAGGCACTGTGTGCACACGTGCAACAAGTGTGCGCGCGCGCACACACACACACACACACACACACACACACAAGTGTGCAAATACAAAGAGTCCATGTGTTTCCGTTTGCAAAGAAACCTAAACATCAAGAAGAGATTGCTCCATCTTTTGTTTGCCCAGCCCCTCCTTCCCACCTACCAGCTTCATGTTTAGGACCCACCCTGGTCGTTTCCTGGGTGAATTGGCTCTGGAACACACAGACAACCAGCAACCCACTCCTCAACACAACCAGGCTCCAGTTACATCCTGTCCAAATTATCTTTAACCTGATCCACGTAAATGATCTTTAATTGCAATCCTAATTATGCAGGTTGGAACTGTTTCTCCTGTGTGTGTGTGTGTGTGTGTGTGTATGTGTCGGTGCATGTGAGGATATGTGCCGTTTCCCGCAAAGCCAGAGTGAATCACTAAGCGCAACCTGGCTTCAATCTCTGGATTTTATTTAACTTGAAAAAGACAAAGAGCTGAGATTCTTGTGTCCTCAGCCAAGTTTAATATGTTCAACATCAGCAGAGAACCAGACGGAACCAGACTGAAGACCAGTAACTGAAACTGACTAAACACGGACAAATTATTGTGGTTTTGTTTTGACACAGTAACATCCAGTGCAGTGAGTATTAAACAAGATAATTATTCCGCAAGACACAAATAGATAAATTTTTTAAAATCCTATTCCAGACTTAAAAGTATAATTCAAAAGTGAGGGGGGAAAAAAATTGATAGCACAACTGTTGATTACTTGATCTTCTTTTGGATGCAAATGAAGATTAAATCCTGGGGGGGGATCTGGTCTGTGGAGTCACGCTTCCTGAAGTGGGACTTTGTTTTGTTTGAATCACGCAGCGCGGCCACATCAGGACTTCTGCAGGAACGACTTGATAGACGGTTCTCGAGATGGTTCCACTCAGTGATTTGTGGCCGTTGCTGGCGGTCGGTCGCAGTAAGGTGCCAAAAGAGGCAGGAGGATATACAGTGGGTTGCCTGAGGGAAAATGTGTAAATGTATTTTGGATTTAAATTATGGCGGAGATGGCTCTGCAGAGAAAGTACGAGGGAGGGAGTTCATCATGTTAATATGCCACACGTAATATAAAGTAAAAAGGGTTTTTTTGTCATGCATATACTCAAAGTAAAATAAAGCTAGCAGCAACTGTGTATTTACAACATTTGGTTGCAAAACAGGTTACAACTTCAGCTGTTTTAACAAACAAACAATAAAGGAGCAATAATCGGTGCATATCGCAACACATCCTAGTATTTTTTCCCCTCAACTCTACTCTACAGTAGAACTCCTCAACACTTAAAACATACAGTTTTCCCTCATCATTATGAAGTCAAATCTTTCAATCTATGAACTGAACGTGTGCTGGTGTGTGTTTGGTTCATAAGGCTGCCTTTATAAACACACACAAATGTCACCATGATGACATCACTGGACATTAAAACCCCTTCAGCCGGAGGGTCAGCTATTCAGAAGAAATTACGGCACACGTTGGTGTGATAACTTTGCTGCGAGGCTACGCTCTGACTGTCCAGCCAGGTTTAATGACTCATCCTGCACTTAACCCATCCACTTCAATTGCACTCCTTATGGCCACCTGAGGGCTCTTTATTCTGGAGTGGTCAGCAAACAGCTGTGAGGACCCTCATCCATTTACAACCCTCATGAGTAGCCCGAGCAACACTAACAGCTCCGTGAGAGGTTGCTAACATCCAACTTTTAAACCACCATCGGAATATGGTCAAGGAATGATGTCATATTTGGATGTTGCTTGTGTTAATTGAAGTAGCGTGGTGTCTCGAATCACTGGGTTTAAACAATAATAATGAAGTGATGAAGTGACTGTTCCAGCAACAAAGCTTACACACGAGCGAGGAGGATCCCTCAGCAGTAAAACAGACCCGGGAAAATCAAAGAGGGGATTGTAGCTCTGGAAAATATCCACTTGGTTTGGCTCGCTCACACTGTTGAAGTTCCATATATAGATTTGGCTGAACTTTGGAAAACCAGAAGCTGTCGTCATATTGTCACACCATCCATCCATATATATATATATATATATATATATATATATATATATATTTTTTTTTTATTACATTCTGGCAGAGAAGAAGTCAAACTAACCACCAAAGTATGAAATTAGTCACACTGCTCGATGTTTTGGTGATTTTCTGCATGATGGAGATCAAAGCATCATTCTGTCTCTACTCTTCAACTCTTTTCCATTTCCTTCCATTCGTTTTACGCCTCTTCTCATTATGTGACACTCAAAGTTGCATATGTACATATTAGCTCCACAGGACGCTCCTATGCGTGCTGACCGTGCCTCTCCAAGCATATACTTTACTATGTATAAATACACATGGTCCGGCCCGCGTATACCAACCAGTATGGCTCGTATTTGCATTGGGAGCACATGTGTTCATAAAGCTCCCACTCAAATGACTGCAAGCTCAGACAAGCTCAGATATTAATTTATATCTGTAGATTTGCCATACGGGCAGGGTTACATGGACTACCACTGAAAAATGACCCCAGCGCTGCTGTGTCGCATTTGTACTGTGCTGTCAGTAAAGTCATCCACCCATGTTTTTATTTTTTAATGTCGGATTTTCTTTCATTGTTGATGTTATTGTGTTTGGTTGCACCCATAAACTTCCCATGACAGACTTTGGATGTGTTTGAAAATTCCCTCCTCAAGTCTATTTCGAACCACCTGATCACCTGTGGAAACACTTCAGCCGCGGAGTTGAAATGTTGCGTACTTTCTAAGCCCATTCCTTCGTGTCTTTCCTCACAATGTGGACATATTTAAGATTGCACGAGTGTTAACAGAAAAACTAGTGCGAATTTACACTTTTAAACGATCACAAACAGTGTTAACCTACTTCTACATATGAGAGCTGCGACTGTTGGAAATGTGCAGAGTGCAGCAAACGGTGTATGAAAGAATATTTGTGTGCAGCTGGCAGCTTAAACTGACGTCACCACCACAACTGCTTTGCATGTTATTTTTCCATAAAGAAATAAAACTATGTACATTTCATGCATCCTTTGATCAACTTAGTTTATGTTCCAAAATGTGTTTATTCTGCAACATGCCTACCAGATGGCCACTCATTTCAATGCCAGGCAGCTTTTACTGTTACAGTGCCTTCCTTGTTGAAAATGTAAATGAAGATCATCTGTAATGAACGCAGGAAGTGAAAAGCAGTTGAAGGAAGGAGCAGGTTAAAACTTTAGGCTGAGAAAAGACAGCATGTGCGTAAAGAGACTGAGAAATAAGGAGGAGGACTGAGAAGAATGAAAGTAGGAAGAAAAGATGAGAGGAAAAGCCAAAGGTCAAACACCACCCACTCCCTTGCTATGTTTTTTTCATTTCCATTTCCCACTCGCTATGTCTCATTTTTATCCACCCTTTTGTAGTTCTTTAAATTCCACTCCGTCTCAAATGATTGCATCATGTTCTTGTGTCAGGGTGAACCTTTTTAAGCGACAAAAGATACATTTTCTATATTTTCTACATTATTTTTTTTGTGTGCAGGCTGAACTTCATTTAGCTGCTTGTTCAGTTCACACATCTTCTGCTGCATCCCCTTAAGGTCAGTTTCTGATAGAGATGCAGGCTTGATCTCAACTGACACTAAGGACCTTAAAGTGTCACTCAGGATTTCACACCGAGGGCGAACAACGGCAGAGGCTGCAGGAGAGAGAGAGGCCAGAGGTGGGAGAAGGATGAGGAGGGGAGGGGCGGGCGTCTTCTTCTTTTTTTTAACTGAGAAACTTATCACCGATCCCACAAAGAGCTGAGTTGACGAGGCTATCCACTACGATGCTGGTGTTGAGGAGGACGTGCGATCTCAAGAAAGTATTTAAAACATCCCCGCCACATGCTAAACTCCACTTAATAGACTGGTGTGGTTTTCATTACCTCACAAACACAAACACACACAGCTGCTAATGAGCAACAATTTTTTTAAAATGATCATTTAATTCTCTTTGAGATAGAGTAATGATTTAACTGCACCAAGAAGCACAGGTGCAATCACACGTCTCAGATTAACACCCTCTTATCTGCAGGTCGCGTGAGTTAAAGCCTCGACTGTCCGTCTGTTATTGACACTCAACATCAGAGAGGAATGCAGCAGCAAACTTTCTGAGCTGGTAGTTGACAGCGCTTAGTGTTTAGTTGCTGTGGGAAAATGTTCACCCACAAACTTCCCCCAACCCCCTATTTTCAGGCACAGTCGCACCCATCCTTGGGACACACATACGACCCCCCCCCTCGGAGTGTGACATACTTGCCTCATTCTGTGACTTGGTTGGATTTCAGGCTGGAGAAATGACCATCACTCAACTTCAAAAGACCAAAAAGATGGAAATTGGAAAACTATTGATTTGCTTTGGGTCTTAGACAAATTATTCCAAAGGGACATGCCCCCAGCTTTCACCCTGCACCCCCCCCCCCCAAACATCCATCCAGCCTCCATGCACACTGGAGCTCAGGATGGGGGGCAGATGTCCTTCCAGGGTGGGAGAGGGAGGACGGAGGGGTCCACTATTGTCTCCAGCACCTCAAAACCAAAGAGTTTACTAGTCTAAACAGTAATTATTCTCCCCCTCCCTCTTGTGCCCTGCTCTATCCCCATTTGTGGCCCCCCCCCAAACTACTAGCCTCAAGGCTCTAATTTGGGTCACAGGCTGCAGAAAGGCATCTCCGTCAAAGCTACACCCACCGAGAGGAGGCTGACATGTGTCGGTTTAACAAAACACAAAGCTGAAAGAACAGATTTCACCCCCCAAAAAATTTCGCTGAGCAAAGAAATTAATCACTTATTCAGCTTCACTATGAAATACAGAAAACTTTACTACAAAATAAGAGGGAAAGCTGTGTATCATCACCGCATCATTAACTTTTAACATCTGCGAGAAAGCAAACAAACTCCACTCAACTCCAGAGGTGAGAAAGCAACAAGAGGACGCTGTTCATACAACGCTTCACACACTCCTGTCAGCTGAGGAGAAAATATCACACACACCACAAAAAAGGAGCCAAGAAGTCAACAACCACACCATCAGAGACTTGTATTTTTGTATTTGCCACTAGAAAGAAACCACTTTTTTATGTGTTTATGCTACCAGACATGACAAATATCAGGGTTAATTAGTTATCTAAGGCTGTACATGAAAATAACATGCCACACCTTTGACAGCAGAATCAGGAGAATCTGAGAGTATATTATTTCAATTAATTCAACAACAGAGAGAAAAAAAAGCTTTTGCTTACCGGTCGGCATTGTGACTTAGCCCTCCTTTGACAGAAACGAGAGAAAAGCCTGTTTTAAGCAGAGGGGTTTGAGGGGAAAACAGGATTTCCCGAGCAGGTCACATATCCAGATTATTCCTAAAAGGTATTCCCAGCAAAAGGCTGAAAGATTTCCTTAGAATCCCCACATTCTTCCCGTCAGCCTCATTCTGAATTCCCTTCTCCTGGGAGCAAACGTGTGGTCCACTCCTCCAAAACATACACAGGAGCACACACACATACACAAGCGCACACTCCTCTGGCTGGTGAGTTCACTCTCTCTCTCTCCCTCTCTCTCTAGTCTGCTGTGGATCTCCTTCTCATTCTTCCTCCCTCTCTCCTGTGGCAACACATCCACTATGTGCATGTGTAAAAGTGTTCATGAGTGTGTTAGTGTGTGTGTGTATGTGTGTTGGAGTGAATGGCCTGTGCTCTCTACTGCTTCTTCCCTGCTGGGTATTCCCCTCCCCCTGACTCCTCCCCTCTCTCTCCCCCAGCAAAGTACAATGATCTGGGAGTTCTACATTAAGTGCCTCCTTTCCTCTTTCTGTCCCTTCTTTTATCTTTCTAGGTTATAGCTTTGAATTCTCTCTTCTTCTCTTGTTTTAAAATTAAAGCTTTGGCAGCGTCCATGTAAGGCAGACGACAGCTTTTGTGTGCATGCGTTTGCTGCACACTCAGCAGGCAGCTGAACTAACTGCTGTTAGCGCACAACTCCAGAGATCACACACTTTACAAGGGTGGGTGGTGGGTGGTGGTTGGCAGGGGGGACGCTGATCAATAGACCCGGGAGCCAGCTCAAACAAAAAGCTTCTCGTCCACTGCCAGACACTGCTCATTGTGTCCCACATCAGAGAAAATACTGGACTGAATGAATGCACAAAAACTGTACCAAGAAAGAAGTGATGTGGGAGAAGATACAAATTTGACCAAATTCTCTCAGAAGAACGAGCAACAGTGTTAGCATTAAGCTCGGGTGTAACACAAAAATAGACGTAAAATTTCCAAGAGCTCTTGTGTGAATGGAATGATATATTTTGATGCGTATTTTGAAGTTATCATCAGAAAATACAGATGAAAAGCGAAAAACAACCTCAGTTTAACCAAAACCATTTTACACTTGCTTGAGGTGTGTTTTTTTTTTTTTTTTTAAATAACAGCCAGACGAGCAGTATGGAGGCATTTTATGGTTTTATTGTGTATGTTTTTTTTTATGTTTGAAAATTGGTCTCCATTCACGTCAATTGTTTGGGAGCTAATTGCCACAGCTTTAAAGTCCAGCAATTCTTTTTTTTCGCGGGCAAAAAACAAAACAAAAAAAAACCTTCCACCAACCTTTCATCAACAAAGTAAACGATGACAACATTCGCTTGACAATTCAATTGAAGCACAGCTACAGGGCAACACAGGAGTTTTTTTAAACTAGTTGCATCCAAATGTTGTTACTTTATAGGCATCATGGTTTTGTACATTCAGACACTCAGATGCTCTTACCATTAACTTCCGTGATGTCACAGCATACCCTCTATATTTAGAATATGAGGATGTGAGAATTTAGGTGTAGTTAAACACTGAAACTCTACTTTCTTCTGGAAACAAGTACTTTTTTTTCATTTAACAAAATACATAGAGCTTCTAAGGGAATTTACAAAACTTGACCAAAGTCCCTTAAACCTGGGAGTCGATTTAGGATCAATAGGGATACTAATGAGAAGACTAATATTGGCTGCGGTCAAGAATCTTAAACGTGAATCAAGGCCGTCGGACCCAGAGTGAGTGGAGGTCTCAGTGCAGACAAGAGGTTCCGTTCTGCTGCCCCATCGGTAATGACTTTGTCTTTTGGAGTCGTTTAAGGCAGAATGGTGTCAGAACTTATGACGCTAGAAACCTGATCCTGCTGAGATTCCTTCTGACCTTCTACAATCATTCATCCGTTCAACCATCGGCTCTTCCCACTCACAACGTGGCTGTCCACACCAGCTAGAGGTCATTTCTATCTGATCATAATAATAATTTATACACTCACACCAAATCGTATCATTTTTGAGTCATTTCCAGGAAATTGTAGAAATCCAGCAGAAGTTGACTACATAGTTAAATCTGAAGTCCCTTTAATACTCGTTAAAAAAAACAACCAACTAACCACCGCTAACATCTGTCTTGTCTGCTGTGGAAGAGTTTAATCAGCACTTACAGAAAGACAACTCCTCTACTCGCAATGGGAAAGGGGTCAACTTGCTTATTTAGGAGGGTTGACAAGGTTTAAGCAAAGAATGTCAATGAGGATAGCAACCAAACAATGAGTTCATCCATAAAAAAGTTGACTTTTTCTGCAACTTTTTACTGCGTTTTTCACTTACACAGATACGCACTGTGTAGTTGTGTGTTCAGTGTCCACTTCTAATATTTGATTTCACTCAACATCTCATTCAGTGTCTGTGTTGAGTTCCTCTCAAGGGACAGAGTATGCGGTTGTGACTTTCAACCAGGCAGTGATCCAGCAGAAAGCTATCATGACTCCTCACATTGTGGGGTCCCAACACCCAGCACCCAGGTAGGAACTCTCAGGGCGAAGAAATGATGTTTTTGGAGAGCAGCAATAGATCAGGACAGGCCTTGTGTCCCATCAGGAGGACACATTAGAGACAATACACCTTCAGTCTCGCGCACTATAGCAAATGTGTTGCCTATTTGTCGTCTCACTTCAAAGACAGGGACTGGTCCCAGCAGCATGAGGTCCCTCTTCCACCACCCCCTTCTCCTTGTTAATACAATAATAGAGACCCCCTGGACCATCCACACAGACACACACACACACACACCCAAGATGCACAACCCCTCTCTCTAATGGTCTGAGGGTCCGTTGACCCACGAAGCCCCTAAGCCTCCACTCCATATCGTGTCCACCTGCCCCTTCCCCCTACCCGTCAACCGCTCACACACACACACACACACACACACACACACACACACACACACAGACACACACACACACACACACTTTAGGCCATAATGAGCAGCTCTAGCTTGGCAAACACACCGTCCAAACACCTCGGTTCAGCCAAGCACGACCTGCTGACGACAGAAACCTGCAGCAGCAGTCTGCTTATCTGATGCCCCCTGTGTGTGCGCGCCTGTGGCTCTCTGCCCACCTCACAACCCCCACCCCTCCACTCCCCACACCTAAAAGATATCAACCAAAGTATTGCTCCTCAGTCAGTCAGATACGACAGCCACAATAAGCACAACAATACATGCAGACACAGTCCTTTACAAAAAGGAATAAAAGGGGCGACAGTAAGGAGGAGGATGCTGCTGATAAAATCAAAGATCGGATCCATGTTTTGGCTCCAGACTTGATCCAGCAACACAAAACTTCCTCTTTTACCAGACAGTCTGAAATGACTCTTCAGACACTCGAAGATGACAGCGGCTAAGAATTTTTTTACATTAGTGAATCACAAAGTAATTGTGTAGACGATACATGAAGCTGCTGTCTGTTCATATGCAAATCACACAAATAGGTCTCTATATGGATATATGTAGATTTTCTCTTACTTCCAGTGTTAAAGTGATACTTCAATTACAGATTTTTAGCCTTTAAAGTACTCACAAATTGTCTTGGGCTTGCTCGCGTTATCACTTCTTTGTGATTCCAAACTGCAAAAAGAGCCAATCACACATAAATAGCTTGAAGCCAATGCTGAGTGATGCCAACAACAGCTACAGCAACACAACAACAGTAAAACTGCCCAAAAATATCATTTTACAAATTCTCAAGTTCATCATGTGGTATAATCCACAACTGGAGTGGAGATGCAGAAGAGGAGGAGGGAGAAGGACATTTTCTACATCTTCTGTTCATAGTTCCAAATATTAAAGAATGACAATAGTGCAATGGCACCATTTATTACTTTAAATTACACAATTCCTGTCTGATGATGTATACCTCTTCCCATGACATGAAACTGAACATACCGTATCAGCCATATGGTACCTTCCTATGGTACATACCACATCAGCCACCCCTATACTTGCAGTTAAGTCAGTAATGCAATTTCCTTCCTTTTCCATTAACAAAGTAGCCACGGCTCCACACTCAGACCAAAAACCACCCTTCGACAAAACAACAAGGGTTACGACATGTGAGACAATGAACTACAATCCAGGAATTCCGTTTAATGCTTGTGAACGCTTATCAAACATAAGAGCGCAAAACAGTTTGTAATAGTCACCGAGAGAATTTGACAACTTGCAAAGGTCAAATCGCAACAATCCTCATCTTAAACTGCAGATTGTGAAGTTATGCTGCATTGCAGCAAATGCATGGAAAAACTGGAAACTTGCACCGCCACACCAAGCATGGCAAGTTTTGGATTGTAAAGTAACAGGAAGTTTTCATTTTCACATGGACATTGTCCAGCAAATTTCCTCGATGGAGCATTAAGCATACGCAGAGACCAAATCCCAGTCTTCTGTCAGCACCTTGGTCCGGAGCAAGCAAGCTCACCATGAAGGTCTTCTATATAAAGAGGGTGCTCCAGTTTCCCTCGGAGCAGAAACCCATGAAAAAAACCAGCATGCAAACTCCACACAGAAATACTGATATCAGTAAGAGAGCAGTGCTTTTCAGGGCTAAAGTCAGTCTGAGCACAGCCCAACTCAACAACCACCGCCCTCATCCGAATAAGCTCCAGTATCATTTCTCCAGTCAGAGAGGAGATTTCCCAACAGGCCGCCCTCCTTCTCCACACCATCAACACACTAGGCCACACACAGAAAAACACTCCAACTCCTGTCATGCACTCAGAGACAAAATTGATGGTCGGAGAACTCTGTGAGGTTGCCAAGATGATTAGGGCCATGGCGCTGTCGTGGTCACTATGGCGACAGCGGGGCATTCATCTCCAAGGCAAAGTAGCATGTGGAAAGACAGCCAGAGAGGAAGAAGAAGGAGGGAGTGAGGGAAAGAAAATACTTATTGTCAATAAACCACTCCATCCCTCATAACACTCGGGCAGAGCAAACACTGATGCAGGGCACAGAGTTCACACACACACACACACACACACACACACACACACACACACACACACACACAGAGTCCATTCCATGTTTACTAGCACACACAAATACACAAAACCATTTGTTTCCAAGCAAGCACTGTAAACTTAAAAGACATCTTGACAATGTTTTAGTGTGTGTGTGTGTGTGTGTGTGTGTGTGTGTGTGAGTCCTGCTTTTTATTTCCTGCTTTGCATGTCCTGATTGGAAGGATGGCTGCAGGCATTTGGAGAACTAATTTGATGGTAGTGTGAGAGAGAGCGAGAGAGAGAGAGAGAGAGGGAATGTGAAATCCAATCCGATCTCTTGCTCAGCAGCCTGACAGCTTCTTCATTTTCATCTCTTGCTTTATGTTATGTGTGTGTTTCTGCACACACACGGATGGTAAGCCAAAAGAATATAGAGAGCGATTGATTCAGAGAATGGCAGAGACTGTGACTAATGACACAAGTTTGTGGGTGGAAGGGTCATTCATATACAGTTTCCCCCTCCCTCTGAGACGCTGTCTGTGTTTGTCACTGAGGAGATGGATCATTGCCCCACACACACACACACACACAGAGTTTCTTGACACTCCTAAAGCCTTTGTTCTCGCTTCTTGAACTCTTCATTAACCCACAGTTACGTCCTCATAAATAACTCGATTGTTGGATAAATCGTCCCACACCGTCACGTCTGTTTCAACTTGTTGGAAGTGTTTACAACAAGGGAATGATTCAAACCAAAAACGCAGTAGTTTTTTTGGCAGCATCATGAGGCAGTATTATATGACTTTTCCAGCATTTCAGGAAACTAAACGCCAAAACCGTCCTGCATTATTAGGAACATTACTTCTTGTTTTGTTTCTGGTTGTCTCCTGACTTATTTTCTTTACATTGGATCTGTTTTCATTTGATATGCTTTCACATTGGCATTGTTTTCAAGTTGTCCTTTCTTTTATATGTGCATCCCATTCTCGGTGATGAATGAACTGAAAATATTTTTGGGGTGAAAGGTCAAGGTCAGACGAACAAACTTTCTCAGACACCTTGAGGGGATTTTTTTCAAATTAGGAACATATGTCCAGTGGGGTCAAAGGCATACTTTTGCAGAAACATGCAACCGCAAAGCATTTTTTTCTCATCTGGATATTATTTTGTCTTTTTGCACCAACCAAACAGTAGCCAGTCACATTTCCATTCCTATGTCCAATATTGATTAAAAAATATGTATGAATTGCTGCTGCTATGATGACTCAACTTTCCTCAACCTTTGATTGGTTGACCGAGTAAGTTTCTGTATTTTTGGCTGCACGTCATGAGTCTGCACCTACTGTCTCATCGGGTGGGTTGCATTGCAGCAGTTCAAGGGGTCAATTTCCTTCTCTTTAGTGATGCGTTGACTTCTGAGACAAGTTCCCGAGGCAGAGCTGAATACAAGAACACTGGGGATTGTTGTCTGTCCGGTTAGCAGAGGCGTTCAGTCAGCAGCAAAATAAAAGTCACAGGCCTTACTGAGATTTATTTCAGTCATTCACCAATAAATCCTGCAAACATGATCAACTATGTAAAATTTGATTTTCCTTTTCCCAGATTTATGGGGTTTCCAGATTCCTGGACGGTATTCCCCGAGGCCACACAAGCCTGCTGACAGTGCCAGGACGAGTGGAAGAATCTGCGCCTGTTCCAGAAATCTCACTGAATCACTAGTTTCAGATTAAATACGAGCAGGAATCCCTTAGATTTGGCTGGAGGCACCGAGGACAGCGTCCAGGGACAGAAGAAGCGTCTTCTTCATTCTAGCAGACTAAACAACAGCAGCAACACCGAAATATCCACAACGTCAACAACAACAAGGTCAACAGCCGCCGCTAATGATAGAGCGGGGTGGCAGCGCGGCCGCAGCAGAACCCAGGAAAAGTATTTACAATTGGAGATAATGTCATGTGATGGAGACAGATGCAACATGAGGAGGAAACGAAAGGAGAAAAACAGGTGTTTAACAGGAATTATGGCATGAAATATTCCGAAGAAATATTTGACTCATTTTGGAATATTTTCTTTAAAATGGCTTTTTTTTTCCCTTTTTGTGTTAAGCTTGACAAAGCAGCATCTCTTTTGCTGTCGTACTCCTCTGGTGCTGAAAAAAAAAAAGTATTAAGTAGTGATTTATGGTCGTGTGTGTGTGTGTGTTATTGCAAGCCCATGAGTACATGTGGCGGATACATGGAGGAAGCTGTGTTTGGCCTCAGATTAAAATGCAGGACGAGGGTCCCGCTCCAGGAAAGGAGTCCAACAGAGCGGAGACAGGGGGACTTTTCTCTCCAGTACAGGAAACATGTGACACATACAAAAATAATTTTCAGATAACACACCTCTGTGTGAATGTCCAATATTATATCTGTCAAATCTATAAAGATGTATAATGCACACTTGTGCTATATGTCATATTTGTACCGTACAGAAAGATGCATGAGAAATAAAAGTCTGACCCCTAAATTTATTGAATGACTGGAAGATACTACCACAATCTCAAAGTTGCCTGTGTGTTTCCAGAAGTTTTCGATGAGTTTATTGAGCTTAGTATCTCACTTTCAGGAGAAATCTGAGACTAGAGGCATCACTAAGATTGAACCTGCAGCCAGCTGTTACTCGCTGCGAAACAAATAAAGCCAGACCTCAATAAATGTCCTCTTTCTGTCCCATAGTGCTCCAATTAGGGCTCACCAGAATGAGGGCACACCTCAAAGCGGGACACACACACATGTGCACACACAGCATGATGAAAAAGTTATGTTTTGGGTCAAACTGTTGGTAAATTAATTGTACTTCATTACCAAACTGGACTGTTAAATCTGATGCCCTTCTCAACTGGACACACAACCCTTCAGAAGACTAGACAAGACTTATAAACACAAATCCTCACCACGCAGACACCCATTAGTGTTCAGACACCCACAAACTTAATTACAGCAGCCTGACATCTCATCTAATTGGAGTTGAGCTAAATTGAAACATTGGACTGACTAATTGGAGGTCCAACTGAGTTTGGTGGGATTAACCTCTGCAATTATGATTAAATTAAGACATTAAAAAGGGGGAAAACTCACTCAACCAGTGAGCTAAAGCTCCCTTTTACAAAAAAACAAAAACAAAAAGCTTACAATACAATAGTTCACAGTGCCACATGAACACAATCTGTCACTCACCTCGGAGAGACCATTCCCATGACTAGCCTTTCCTCAGCTGCCGGTATCCCAGTATCCTTGCACACGTAAGTTCCATGTCCAGGCATTTGATAAAGTTCCACGCTACATGTGGAAATACTGACTGACTGACTAGGTAATAGGGCTTGTGTCAAGGCGACCTGATCCACACCTGTATGAGGTCAGCGGCAAGAGAACGAGAGACACTGAGGGAAAGAGAGAGAGAACAGATGGAGGCGAAATGCAACAGAACTGACTGCCAACAGGGAGGGGGGGGGAGCAAGCGGGAGAGAGGAGCTTGCATATCCAAGCAGCCCACTTCCTGACCAATTACTGCTGCAAGACTAGTCTCTCTCTCTCTCTCTCTCTCTCTCTCTCTGGCTCTCTCCAACTGCCCCTTTACCCCCCCCCCCCCCCCCCTTGCACTTTGCGGCCGTCGTAAGAACTGGAGCAGAGCCAACACTGCAGGATGCCCAAATGACAGAAACGACATCGGAAGAAAAGTGGCAGTGAGACTGTGATAAGTCGGCGAGAGACTGAAGAGAAGTGACAGATCAAAATTTAATGTGAGAAAAAGTGAGTGCGGGTGGGTGGGTGAGACAAACTGATGGAGGAGTGAAAAAGAGGGCAGTGCAAGGACTAGCAGTCTCATTAAACCCCAGAAAACACGCAGACAAGTGGGTCACTTTACACACAGCGTGGGTTTAGAGGGTTTTTGTGCCCCTGTCCTGGTCTTGGTAGCGGACCTTCTTAGATACATGTAAGAGGTCAGGACTACCCAGATGACCCTATAAAGCAAGACTATGAGCACATGCAGAAACTATCCAAACCAGTGGTCACTTTGTGTGTGTGTGTGTGTGTGTGTGTGTGTGTGTGTGTGTGTGTGTGTGTGTGTGTGAGTAATTTGGTCATTGTTCTGCATCCTAACAGAGTAGAATGGAGGAAAGTCCCCTCTTTCGGAGCCAGTAGCTGTTGTTCCTGCCTCCTGGAGCAAGGCTTCCTGGTATTGATAGAGCAGCCCCCCTGGCTTCATCAACACACACACACACACACACACACACACACACACACACACACACACACACACTTTCTCAGTTCCATGTTTTTGCCATATTTTTCCAGGCAAAACAAACCAGCACGTGGTTCTGTGCTATTACAGCTGATGGCAAATGTTGATCTTCTGGATAGCACCAGACAACTTACCTTTAAACACAACACAACTTAAGAGTTCTTAATTTGTATGCACACACAATGGAGTGTACAGTTAAGGCATGTCAATCAACCTCTGCTTTTGTAAGTGGGTTACTAACCAATGTGGGTCACTGTCCGGCTGGTACTAAAACCAACAAACACTGTGCAGAACCTATTTAACTAAAGGCCACACCTTTGCACTTGAACAATGGCAGACGATGGTACCGTCTCTGAGGAGCTGATAACCTACAGCCACATGATCGCTCTTATCATTGCCTTTTTTCTGCATGGAGGACAAGACGGGTGTGGTTCGGTGAGACGTGTCAGGTAGCTTGTCAAACACAGTTTAGAAGCCTAAATTGACTTATCAATGCTTTCCTTTGATTGTCTGGTTCTCTGGAAGCCTGAGAAACTACAACAGGTGAAGCTAAGCTAAGCTATGACAGGCAGATACCAAGTGATCTAACTGAAAAATAGTGGTAATGTTGCAGCACTTCCCCAGCGGACAGGAAGAGCTTCTGCCCCTCCTTCGCCGCCGCAATTTTCTGCCGGTTGTTTACAGATGAAGGAATCAAACAGGATATGACAAAATTAGGCAGGTGAATCATACTCATGTGAGGGTCTTGTCACTCTACCGTCACCGAACATTACGCCACCAATTTTATCTCCAGTGTACGGGGATTTCCTGGGAACAGTACAGGAAACGACAACAACACCAGTTTACAATGCTTTTACTCTCCTTGAGTGACAAACTGCAAACCATGACTAAAGTTTGATGAGTAACTTAAATGACAAACTGTAATTACTCAGGCATTGCATCAGATTATTAAGACTCGAACCAGCATACGTGTAGAGCGTTTCTGTTCATACAAACTGAACACTTCCTACCGCTGCAGACAAAACACAGATGACCGAAAACAAGTCAAGATTGGCTCGGCAACTATCAGGTCCATATACACATGATCAGACCTAAGACCTCAGCCAATATTCTTCTGTCAGGAACAAAGTTGCTGTTACCATGTCCGAGTAATTTGTAATGAAGCAAAGGAAAAATGTTCAATTTTCCCCTACCAATATTTTTCTCTAGATTTGTCAGTGGATGACAACAAAATAACAATGCTCCCAACCAAAACAGCACCACTGAATCAATTAAGTAACTCCTTGACTCCAACTGTACCGACTTTGATGGAGTTGGATTCTTCAAAGCTTTTTGTAAGGATAGGAGCAAGCAGACACATGGAAATGGGGCAAAATTGCATTTTGCCGTATGGAAAAAGTTCTTTCCTACTTTGGCATAACACACGTATGTCCCTGAAAGTCCAAACGTCCAAGTACTGAAATACAAAGGTCTGCATGCGAATGCATCCTGATCTCTGCACATACAAGTAGTGTCCATATAGATACAAACCAGAAATATTGCAGTTATTGAAGAGATGCCTCCCTAAAGAGAGTCATCTTAACCTTTGACTACCAAAATGCATGTTTTATTTTATTTATTTATCTATTTTAAACTGTTGTACGGCGACCTTGAGTGCCTTGAAAGGTGCCTTATAAATAAAATGTATTATTATTATTAAAATCTTTTTTTAATTCATCCATATGTCCCAGTGGACAAATGTACCAAATTTGAAGAAATTCCCCAAAGTTTTTACTGAAATTTCATGTTTGTGTAAAGTTACAGTGACCTTTGGCTGCCAAAATGCTTTGAATTCATCCTCGAGTCCCAGTGGATGTTGTAATTCCCTAAAGATGTTACGGTTCTCTCCACAGACAGAACAGCCTCCTTCTATGCACTGCTATTCTTCGAAATTGTGTTGTGAGCACTCAAACGCCTGACTGTAAAGATGCTACAACCTACAGGTGCAAGCATCTGTTGCTAGTGCCAGTGAATGAGATTTCTAGCTATCGGCTCCCATTACATTGGCATACTTGCAGCCTCGGTCCAACAAAATGCAGTGTTTAATAGCACACTTGCTGTTTGCATCAGCAAATACAGGTGATGCCAATCCTACCAGGACGGAACTCTTTTATATCAAAGATATGAAATGCATTCCAAGGCTCACTGTCTTCCTATCTTCCGCCTGAACTTTACTTAACCTTTACTAGAGTAAGAATGTGATCTAAGTCCTGAGCCAGGGTAATCAGCAGTGGAAAACATCCGACTTACAACAAAATAGCAGTCGGTAAAGCCATAATCTGTAATTTCTTGTCGCTACGTCTTGTTGGGGGCTCTGAAATACACAGACTAAAATAATATTTCTCAGCGCGGTTTCAAAAGTGTAATAGAAGCTCGGCTGCTATACGGGGCGTCTCAGTGAGTGCATATGTTTGGCATTAAGATTAAAAGCTTTACATTAAACTTAGAAACAGAGAAGAGGCCACAGCTCGACCGCTGGGCTACAACCGTCAGAAGTAGAAGCCAACACACATTATTGCTCAGACTGATAAAGCATGGATGAGTGAAGCCATCTGCACCAGACTGTTGTTGACAGTGAAGTTGGTGTGTGTGTGTGTGTGTGTGTGTGTGTGTATGGCTGCTGGTGTGTCTCATGCCGCCTGTGTGTATGTGTGTGTTTGTGTATATAGCTGTTGGTGTGTCTGATGCCTGCCTGTGCGTGTGTGTGTGCTCATGTGAGTTTGAGCAGGATAAAGAGCCAGGAGTGTGTGTTGGCAGGTTCCCTTTGACCTGCGGAGGCTTATTTTCTCTCATATTCATATTGGGCTAATACTCTCTGGTTCCCATGCCAGTGAAAACCCTTTTCTCTCTTTGGGGAACCTAAGATGTCACGGTACACAAAAGGAGCCGTGAAAGCCGTCCAACTCAAGCAGGGGCTATTATTTACAGTACCAAAAGAAAACCGCTCTTCTCCCGAACAGTAACTCCCCCTCGGAGCGTCAGCCGTCTGTCTTCTTGTAATGCTTCCCCTATTTTGCCCTTTTCCAATCCCTTTCTTTCATTTGTCTAACTCTTTTCCCTGCCTTTGCTTTCCTCCAATCAGGTTTCTCTGTCTGTATAACCTCCTCTCCCTCAACATAATAAAGTAAATAGTGGATTTTGTAGCCAGTGAGCCCACAATCAGGAAAAAGCCTCAAACCGTGGCTTTGCCAATCCCCATTGAGCCCTTTAAAACAGGAAGAAAAACTCCCCTCTGATCAGCAGTGGTGAAGGAATTCAGATCCCCTGAGTTCTGACTGGACTGCTGAAGAAAATGCTGATGTAATAACTGTTCTACACTTTGTTAAGTAGTTATTCTTGAATATAATGTCTCTTTTCATATGATATTTCCAATTATCCAGACACAACATGAAATTAACGAAATAATTCTGTTTTTTAACAAGCTAGGTCGCAACAACCTACCTCCACCTTTGTATGCAGAAGGGAAAAGACACTGACCCACTAACCTTGCCTTTTTGGTTTGCTTTGGCTAGCATGGCTGCCGCGGCACAGGTTTTAATGAAACACTGGAGCTAGACAGAAGACTGTCACTCAGCAGGTAATTGCTTAGGCCAGCACTGCTCAACATCATCAGACCAAGTCGCAATTGTGGTCAGGTGATTGGAAAATGTGTCGTGTTAGGTTACATCTGGCTCACAAATGCTCTTCACCACTTTCTGAGACCATGAATGAATGAGTGCACTGTGTGGGGGATTTTTGCATTTTTGATTTTCTTTAATCTTTATTTCGCATCGTGAGCCCTGTTTCGTATTTCGTATCGTTTCATGAGTTGACTATCTCGTTGCACCCCTAATATATATATATAAAAGTGTATCAGAAAAGACGTAGTTGAAAGACGTAGCGCGGCTGTCATTTTGATTTAAGTGCACTTGTAGACAGACATTGGACTGTCCACTACATCTGCTGTACAGTAAATGTTTTACTTTGGAGCAAGCAGGAGCTACTGTCTCCACAGAAGTCTAGACTGAGATCAAGTGTTTGTATCAGAGCCGAAAAAAAAAATAGTGAGATCACGTTTCTCTGTAATGACAGCTGGACTAGAAATATGTCTGCAGTACATCTAAATAAAGTTGTTAGAAGACTCTGGAATGAGGAAGAAGTTTGTTTAGAGAACATACAGATGTTAGTGACAGCTCTTAACTAGAGCCAGATGTGACCAAGAGAAGATGAGCCCCATAAACATCCACAGACAACCTGACTCAGCACTTCTGAGGCCAAATATACGCACAAACAGGAACAAAATGCATCTACAACCTACCAACATTGAGGTAAACAACACTGTGGTTCTAAAGCACAGCACTTGATCAGCACCGTCAATCATTCACCAAAAAAGTCATCAATATTCAATTAATGATCGATATATCTGAATACAGCCTATTTGCTGCTGTCATTTATTCTCTACTGTGACTCGACCAATAATCGCCCACCCTCTCGTTCTCTTGTCACCTGGCTTCATGTTCGCTGCCTGGATTGTGTTTCGACTGAAGTGTGCGGCTAATATAGGCCATCAGTGACTTCACTGATGACACTCAGCTGCCTCGGTCCAGCCCAACGCCCCACAACCTACACACACACACACACACACACACACACACACACACACACACACACACACACACACACACACACACACTAACATCCCCATGGAGCTGTAACAGAACACAGGATCTAGGGCGCAAGAGAGAGAGAAAACAGCAAATCTGTACTTCAGCTCAGAAGGACAATCTGCATTTTATTATCATAGTTTAATCAATTCAACATCACTATTTGTCTGAAAATATATGACGTTTACACATGAGGAAGCATAAAACCACTTGTTTCATTTCAACTAATTAACATGACATGGATAGAGTGATCATTAATCAAAATATAATTTGTATAGAGGGAGGGGCGTGGCTCAGAAGGCGAGGAGTGTCAAATTAGTTTGTTCTGCAGCTCCCCCAGAGAGTGAAACGTTGTTGAGGAAGATACTGTACCCATAATTGCTCCTGATGAGCAGGTTGGCTCCTCGTATGACCGCCTCCGCCAACTAAGCAACATTGTAAAGAGCTTCAAATGCAGTTAAGATGGAAAGGAACTTAACAAGATGCCACATGTTGTGAAAAATTGTACTGGAAAAGTGCCAGGTTACATGGATTTCTGTGGTGGTGAGAAGGTGCAAGTGGCCTGGATAGAAGAGAGGAAGGGAGAGGGAGAGAGAGAGAGAGAGAGAGAGACAGACAGAGAGAGAGATAGAAAGGGAGGAGGTACCTTTATTTTTAGAACTGTTCCCCTGTGCCCTTATTACCAGGATGTAATTTGGAGATGAGGCTCTAACTGAGCTTCACCACTCATAAAGAGGTGCTTAAGATGGACTCTGAGGTTTTAAGACGAACGCTTAGATGGCAAATACCAAAAGTTGAACTTTTCAAAGTAAAGTAAATCTTCAAGAAGATTTACAACAAAATGAAATATTGGACTCTGCTGGGATTTTTGAAGTGCACCTGCGGTGAGTGCGACACAGTGCAACTTCCTACAGTACAATTCATTTCCAGTTCAAAGAGGAACACACGCACACACACAGCACAAGAACTCTACTCATGCAGACGTAACAGGCTATTTATACACCACTTCCTTTTATTTACCCTGCTCATTGTTCAGACCACATCTGCTGAGGGCCAAGGGCACAATGGCCAGTCCATATAGCTGACCACACACACACACACACACACACACACACACACACACACACACACACACACACAAGCCAGCATTCAGAAATATCCTCAGCTTTTGTTCCAGCAAACTCCAATAGCTGATACCACCTGTTACACAGACTGTCATTCTAACACACTCACAGGCACACACACTCCTGTGCGCAGATGCAGTGTGCTAGCTCTACTGGCACATTTGGACATTTGGTGACATGCTGAGGATGACAGCTCATTACAGCCTGTCGGTTTCATGTCAGCTCTAATAGAACAGGAAGTCAGTTAGAGGCTTTTAAAGCACCACCGGACAGCTCGTAACCTTCATGGCCCAGAGGCTGTCGAACTAAAGCTGAGGAGAGGAGGACATGCACTCTCAGAGTCACATGTACAGCAAGTCTGGTACACAGAATAACCAAATTGACAAACATGCAGTAACCTCTAAAAACATTACCATCCCTCTCCAGCCATTTACTCTGAGTTATTTCCTATGAGGACAGGAGTAGCCCAAAATGGGCCCTACGGAGTAAACAGCTCATGATTATTATCTTCCAAACTCTCCAACAGCAAGAGGTACAGTTGTGGGATGGAGTGGTTTCATTTTCAGACCGCTAACCAACAACGCCACATATCCCAGTCCATCAAATTTAGCTGTAACATCATGTTGTAAAAACAAACAATCAAAGGTAGTGGATGGAGGGATTTATAGTTGAGGAATTACAAGAAAATTATTTAACTTCAGTGATTTACAGAGGAAACACGTACAAATACAGACAAAAGGAGTTCATCACGGCGTAACGTTCCTGGCTGAAATAAAGAAACCGAGAATGGAACCATCTACTAAAGTGTACATACAATAAACACACGTACCCAGAGGCTCTTCACCATGCTGACTGGTGGTTACAGGATAAACACACATCCCGAGAGTTTTCACATTCTTGACTGGCACTGTAGAAACAGGGGCAGCTCCAGTAAAGAATATAATCGTTTGTCAACACCACAAATAAATGTTGTTTGCGTCCCATCTTTGACATGGGGATGATTTGGCCCACAGAAAGAAGATAGATCTTGGAGCAGAAATATGATACATTTTTTTCCAAACCAAGCAAACCATAAAAATTTTGGCTGGAGCTGATGTATATGGGAAAAAATTCATAGGCAGCAGCAGTAAAAGCACCAGTGGTTGCAATTTAAGCTCACGGGATCATCATTTGTCATCAATTATGACTATGGCTGAACGACATGGAAAAAAAGGAATATTAAGCTCCTTTTATTGATATATACCACGATATCTACTTAGGTGTGGAAAATCCCAGTCATGCATGGCAATGAGACATTTGAGACAGTCAACTGAATATGCATAATTTCATTTAACATTTCAGGACATTTAGTGAGAAATCAAATTTACTACTCACTTTGAAGCACTGATTTTGTGTGCCAAAAATCTGCAATGTAAAGAGGAACGCTGCATTGTGTTTGTATGCCTCTGTACTAGATGCCTGTCACAGCAAGCTTTGAACTTTCACCAGAAAAAGCTTTTTTCCCTGATGGAACATTGTAAAACATTAGAATATATACACTTCATGTATTCCTGAGATATTACAATCATGTGAGGTGATCGTGACCTTTGACCTCCATAATCTTTTTAGTTCATTAAAAAGTCCTCGTGGACATCTGTGCCATGTTTTGAAGAAGTCCTGAGATATAACAAGAATGGGACGGCCATACAACCCCAGACATAATGCCCTCACATCACTCCTACCACTGGTGCAAATTCATTAAAAGATCCATACAATATCAGAGGAAAGGCTAATTTATGCTACTTTTCAATACCAAAATAAATAGGTCCATGTCAAAGGAAAGTAATCATCACTGTCCTGCATGGGTCTGTGACACTGTAGCCCCAAAGGCAAAAATTTACGGCGAAAGGACGCTGATATTTTGGCTCTTGGTCGTGTGAGGAATACCATAGAGGCACTGTAGTCGACAGCGGCGGTCTGTGAGGCCGTTAAAGACATTAGCCCATGTGGACACACACAATTGTTTCTCAAAAATTTCTGACAAATATTACAAATGTGTCCTCACGGCTGCACTGCCCTATTATTTCATTGATATTGCCCCGTTTGGTCCACATCCACAAGCTATGAGGGAACGTGCACAAACACGAACGAAATGACCACAGAGAACAGTGAAGGCTCAATACTAACCAAGCCAAATTGAGCCTTTAGACATTGTAGGATACATATTGATGACTTGTCCAGACAAAACTGGAATTTAAATTTGTAAAACAACTAAACAGGCCTTTTAACACTGTGTACCTAGTTAAATGGACGATAATTCAAACACAGAATGGTGGAATAGTGTGTGAAAATCTTCCGTAATCTGCTGGCTAAGCATGTTGAAACTCAGTCTCATATCTGAAACAGGTGCTGGCGAGTTGCATGGGTGTGGGGGAAGCAGACAGTAACAGCTTCTTAACGCCATGGACCTCATTTAGAAGCCAAATATCTAACTGCCTCCCCTAATCCTCAGCTTACTCGTGCATCTACTCTGCTGCTACACCCCAGCATTAGTGGGAGTCGGACCCTTGTCTTGTACCAATCTAGACGGGGGTTTCCCTGCCCAGTGCTGCACAACAATAAAACAAAGCCATCACACATTGTTGGGGGGGGGGGGGGGGGCATTCGGAGCATGCGGGGTGGTGTGGAGGGAGGGTGGAAAGTGAGAGGAACAGCTGCTGAGTGGGAGAGTTGGATGAAGGGAAAGAAAAGGAAAGCTAGCAGAGGAGGAGGGGGGTCTCTCTTTTCTCTGTTAGTGAAATAAATTACTTTTATGTTTGCGCCCTGTAATGCAATCGTTAGGGTGACACCCCCCCCCCCCCCCCCACCACCACCACCACCACCACCACCACCACTACCACTGGCACCACCACCTCAGACCCCCCTCTGGTTTCTTTAGGCATACACAAATTGACAAGTGCACAAAGACTCTGAGACAGCCTATAGCGGCACTGTTTTCACCATAATATCAGACCAGGGTGAAAAACGCTTCGCTCACACACATTTACAGCAAACAACTGCAGCCTGAATCTCTGCTTTGCGCACGTGCGTGCGTGTGTGCACGTGCGCAAAGCAGAGATTCAGGCACACACGCACGCGTACACACACACACACACACACACACACACACACACACACCCACACACCCTTAGCCTGTCTGTCTGTCTCTGGGGAATTTGCCCTCCTCACTCTAGAGCGTCGACAAACGCAGGAATGGAGATGACAACTAGGAGCTGTTGTCAAGTCATGAGCTGGAGCCTGGCTAGATGTGTATGTGTGTGTGTGTGAGTGGTACTACAATTCAGAGTCTCAGCTTTACTCCAACTCAAGGTTTCATATCTGCATCAAGCTAATTTGTGAATGGGGAGGGGGTTTAAAATGGAACCAGAGTCTCTATAATCTAGTGCCTGGATTTTCAGATTTGAACATGGAAAACCACAAACATCACACCAACATTTAATCCTAAGAATGCAACACCAGGTAATTAAATCAGGACCACACAATTCCTCAACAACTTACCGTGAGGATACTTTGGACTTGGGGTCTTAACAGTCAGATGAGCATGGCATACATAAGAATTGCTTAATAATGGCATATTTGCGAGGCAGACTTGTGACCACAGGGTCAATGGTTCAATCCCCTGGACAGGCAAGATAAATCTGGGTGACGAAAGTGAAGTGGCAGAGGTTTCCCCACCTTCATTATCAGAACTGAGGGTCCCTTATGCAAGACTCTTCGCCCCGACTGCTCCAGTGGATGATCAGGTGAGGATGTGTCACTGTGTAAGTATGATTAGGTCACTCCTGCAAAAGAGAGCATCCCTTTCAGTGAATATACTCCACATAAATAAAGTTTTAATAGAATTACAAGTATTTTGAGGTGGAAATAAGAGTTTATTGTTGCTCTCAAATAAGTTTAGTGATCACTTCAGTAACAAGCTAACTCTATGGATAAAAGTATGCAACATCCAAATCAAACAATGTTCCATCTGGCAGAGTTTCTTTCACACAACAGGATTTCAAGATTTGAGACTGGAGAAACTCCAATCCAGTTGGGACCATTAAGATAATGTCTCTAAACCCCTCACACTAGAGCATTATTTATGCAGATAAACTATCCGGATCACCCCCGCGAGTGTCCAAAGGGGGTGAAACTGACCTCAAATCAACTGCCACTGGTGTGACAGCAGCTTGATGTGATTTGATATGCCTCATACATTTACAATTATTGTTTTAGTAATCTTGGCCCTGATAAATGCTCCGTTTCCTTTCACAGCCTGTTTGTTAGCACCTTACCATTTAGGAAATAAACCAATGATGTAAAAGTAAGCAAGCTAGGTGGGGCACATACACCCCTCCTGCATGTATGGTTGATTTGGCCCACGGGCCACATGCCTGATGTTTGGTGCAGCCCTTGGCAACATTCAGAAACAGCTGCTCAGTCTGTTACTATTAAGAAAACACCCATAAGCAAACAAAGGCAAGTAACAGATTTGCCACTGGAGAGAGAAAAAAAAAAACACATTTTATATCGGGTACTGCAGCTGGTCTCTAATTTAATACAGGGACTAAAAAAAAAGGTTGTGAGATGCAGTTTTGCCAACTTCCTCACCACAGCTTTTCATTTCTGTTGACAAGCCTGTCCTCAATTCATAACCCCCTCCACTCTCGTCTACTTTTTAACTTGACGGTGCCTTTCACATGTATGTTAAAATGCATGTATGCCAGAAATAGTGTATTTGGGGGGACTGTAGACATAACAACACCAGGGCGGAAAGAAGCCCGCCACATATGAGACCTTGGGGAGTACACTGAGAGGGAGGAAGGAGGGAGGGTGAGGCCAACAATGGTACACATTCACATTCTGGTTTGACCTACTAGTTTCTGGTGGCCTCATTATTTAGTAGAACAAAGTGGAACACCATCCAAATCTGTTATTTAAGTTGCTAAAAACAAGTTGCTGTGACTATGAAAAATTCCTGTAGAGCTTCACACAAAGGATGCACCAATCCAGTGATGGTATTGACTCAAATAGTTGGATCTGGCATCCATGACAACAGGCCCATGTTCTGGCATGATTAGGTGTTAATATTTATAATACATCGTGTGGAAGAGGCAGCAGTAGTGCCACCTAATGTTTGCTTAGGAATCTCTGCACCTGCATCTCTGTGTTTAGGAATACTGTCAGGTATTAAAGCTGACATACATCAGCGGTCAAACCGTAATTTAAAAAATGGCGACAGTCATGTGATGCGCACCGTCCAAAAAAACACATTGGGAAATATCACTGATACAATTTTTGAGGCCACAGCTCTTACAACATGACTCGTTTAACAGGCAGAATTTGATCCATTTGGTCCAGTAACGTTTTACAGATCTAGAAAATTCACCAGGTTAAATCATTTTATCCCCATTAAGTTCCTGACGACGGGAAACTGCAGTCAGAATTCACTGAGCAAATTTAATAAGAATGAACGAGGTCTCGCCTTCAGCGTTGTGCACAGTAGCTCCCTCAAAAGTCACCCAATATACTTCTCTCCACAACGGTCTCCTGAACGTCGGCCAAAACAAAACATCTGTTGACAACTACAAAAGCGACTGTTACTACAGACAGAGATCCTGAACCTTATTTGAACCAGAATACACAGCGGAGGATCTACAGGTTTCACTGGGCAAGACTGAGGCATAATACACAGCCCATCCACTACCACTCATTGCACTAAGCTACCTGGCTCTATCTAAGCTCCCTAATGCACACCGAGTAATGAGGGGTATCAAATTTTAGTGTGACTTTCTGGAGGGGGGCCAGCAAATAATTGTGTTTCCCAAAAACAGAGCCTTCAGTCTAGCATGGGAGCTTCCTGTACAGCGGTTCAAATAGTCGCAGTAACATTGATCGCTAATGAAAAGCAGACTATGAGTGAAGCAACGGGCGGACAAACCGATGCATTCATCTTTGCTGCAGGGGGCTTCAGGACGGGAAATCTCAAATCTGTTTTACAGAATCTCTATAACATCCTGTATGGCCAACAGATGGGTGACGAACTGTTTGAGCTCAGATCCGTTTGGATACTTGACTCAAAAATGCTCTCATAGCCAGTATAGGGATTCTTAACTATTTCATTATTTGCATAATTATCTGTCAATCCAGGTGAAAAATTATTTGTCATATTAATGTTGCATTATTTGATCACAGGAAATAAATCCTTTATCATCAAAACACTGGCAGTGGTACTTGTCAGTTGTCAGTCAATTAACACAGAAAGGGAAATCTCCCATCTAAATTCTTCCCGTCACCCCCTTCAGTCATCAGACTTGAATCTTTCTGATTTAAACTTGATCTCAGGTTTGAGCTTAAACAACAACAGCCCTGACGTAGAAGTCCTGAATACCACAAATGATTCATGCACTGCTTCACTAATAACTGTAATCACCACTTTACGGAACCTTTGTCAATAATAGCTTATTTTCAGAGCTTTGTAACGTTGCAGAGATGTTGACCTTTGACCTACTGAATGTAAAATTTCATCGCTGGGTCAATCCTAGTTGAGATTTGTGAAACATTTTGACATAATCAACATATAAAATGTGGAGATATGGCTAAAACTGTGTGAGATGTCCTTGATCACCAAATTCTGCAGCATAAAATAAGAGGCACAGCCACTATGATGTTATCCACAGGTCTGCCTACTCCCATTTAATCGAGCGTTTTGACCACTGCCATCTTGATTGATTTTGAGGGTCAGTTAAGACCATATTTGGTCAAGAGGGTGGAGCTATGATGTGGCGTTACATTGTCCAATTGCAAGGCAGCCGTGGAAACGGTGAGGCAATTGCATGGTAGCCACACACAAATGTGTACCCTGTTTATCAACGATTTTACTCTAAATAAAAAAAATAATTAACTTCATAACTGAAACTATTAATTGAGACCATAAACTCACTCAGAAAGTGTGTACAGAGGCAAAAACTCAAGTGACAGGCGTATTCATTTTCTCATAGATAGCGATATCATCTAATTTCTTTTTCAAACCAGGAAATTGACCCCCTGCTGACCCTTACAAAGCTTCCTGGTTTAACTTCCATTTTCTGTTTACTCTTAAGACTCAGAATAAACGTTATCTTCTTTCATCCAGTCTGTGAAACCCAAGCAGTTTGAACACATGCAATGGAATTTTCAGGCAAAATTCCCCAAAGGTCCTTCCTGAAATTCAGTGGCAGTTGGAAAGATAGCAATGAAAGCACAAGCCAGCAGAGTGAAGGAGCAAAATTTGCAATAAATCCATTTCTGAAAGCAGGAAGTTTTATATGCACACTGTTCTGGGATACAGTCTCTTCCATAAATTAGACGATGTCGGCTCTGACTAATTTAGCTGAAGACAGAAGGGACAGCCCGCGAGTCTTACGAGGTCACATCACTCTTTATAACCTTCTCGCCGTGCTCATCAACATCCTGCCAATGCAAAGCTGAGGGGGTATTTAAATAAAACTTGGGGAAATTATTTCCCACCGCAACGTTCAACTCCACATACTTTCCCACTTCACCACCCTGATAAACTTAGCAAGGAATCTGCCCGACTGGCATAAAAATGTCACTGGTTGTCGAGGGACGTCCCCTGGCTATGGTGAGCTAGTGACCTCTGAACCATCCTGGTGCCCGCTTTCCTTTTTCTCTTCACTCGCCCACCACGGAAAAGATCCAGCTGATAGTTAGAGTCACTATTAACATGATGAGAAGTTGACACAGAGGTCACAAGTGGAGCTTTGAAGCTGTGCAATCTCACAAATGAGGAAATGGTGACATTTTGGAAGAGCTAAGATTTTGGGGAGCTCTTTGGGGTTGGAGGATGGTCCATTATGATTGTTTATTTTCTTCTATGTAATCTTTTTGAGATTTTGTATGAGACACTTCTTGTAAAAAAAAAAAATGTTTAAAAATAGATGTGACCTAAATCAATGACTGAGAGATCAGAATTAACGTTAACCAAAGGGTTAAAGCAAGAAATTGTACATGCACACTCACAAAGAAACACACTCAGAGCCACATTAAGCTTCTTGATAAGCAGGTTTGTTTACCTGCCCTTATTATATAGAATTATCTCCACCAGTGCAGACCTGAACTCAGATAGGGATTCAGACTCCCTCGGCTAAAGCGCCACCTTCAGCCCCACGTGATGTTTACAGAACCTCGGCGTCCAGCGACAGCATGTACCACCACTGTCCCACGGGAGAATGCGTCAACAAAGCGACACTCCCATATATAGACACTACTATTAGGATTCCATTCATACTATCTGCAATTAGCCTGCAACATTCAGAGTATTTCAAGCTCACCCTGCCCCTGACCTCTGACCCTTTAGCCTTTAGCTTACATGGCCACAACGTGCAGGGAGAACTGGGGTGGGAGGGGCAAGCGCATGGATAACCTCTGTTCTGTGTTTGTCAAGTCAAAGCAACAAATACACAACAAGAACACTGAATCAACACCATGTGCCTCTAAAGGGATGACAAGGTGGTGCACAGTGATTGTGATTTACATGCACGAGAGGTTATCAATATTTCATAATGAATAATTATAACATGCAAGCATTTTTATAAATATAGATATAAATCTTTGCAGGGCAGTACTTAAACGGATACGATTCTAAGGAGCAAATCTGAAAACAAGCATTAACATCTTTTCAAAGTACACCATTTTAAATCACCAGGGCCAGACTTTCCCCTCTCCTCTTCACCAAGCTTGTAATTAGGTGCAACATGTTTTTACAGCACATCTCTAAAGTACTGTAAGTGCTGGTTAGAAGTATAGTAAAAGCTCCAGTAGACACATGCACTTAAATCAGGGCCTACAGGTACGCCTGCTGGAATGTCTTCCCCCTGCTAAGAACAATGCTGACATCCATTTGTTGCCAGATGCACAGAATGTGTTGTGACATACGGTACATGGCCACAAGTATGCCCACACACGCTTCATTCAACACATGGGGTGTGTGCATAGAGTATTTGCTGAGCAGGTATGCATCATAGCTCAGCTTAAATCGAAATGTCAAAGCATTTTCACCGATTCCAAAAAAAAACCTCACATACCAGACACCGCGTACGGGTTAGCACATATGTTGTATCTTGACCGCGTTCTTTTTAATATGAAAAGACATTTCTTAAAATAGCTACATTTTGAAACCGATATGAACCATCTGCACCTATTCTACATCGGTTGTACCAACAAAAAAAAAAGTTCGTTTTTCGGATCAATATATTCCAAACGTACACACTTATTTTCAGGCGTTCGAAGGATACTTTCAGCTTTCTTCGCACTTTCAAAAACACGTGATCCACAGAAAATGTCTCTTTTCATCTAATCAGCGACGTTACATGTTCCACACAGTACATCCAGCTACATTCCTCATTAACATACCAGATAATAAATCAGATTATCATCACCATCAATGTAAAGGTTCAGTGTTCCTGTTTATTATTTTTTTCCTTTAAGTATTCGTAGAGTATTTACATATTTCTATGCTGCTAATGGTTTTCTATTCATTTCTTCTTCTTTTTTATTAAATGATTAAATCAGCCTAGAATTGTCTCTCATGAGATTAGACAAAAGGGAGCAGGAGCGCTACGGGTATCCCTTGTATCCTCTGGTGCTCTTGGAGGGGTTAAAAGTTCATAGAAGTAAAAGTTTGGAGAAAAGGACTCCAACCCTTTTTCTAAACTTTTCTACGATTTTCTCTCTTGAGCAGAGGCTCTCTCAAGGTCTCTTGTCTCTTCTTTTCACTGATTCTTATTCTATTTTATTCTTTGGTAATATCGCCCTCAATGTTCTTATTTGAACCAACCAACCAAAAAAGAAAAAAAAAACATCTGCTACGACCTAAACACCATGGATGATATGGTTCCATACTATTCTATACAAACAACACCATCTATTAGCATCATCCGTTTAAGAGATACTGTCTGAATTTTAAGACAAAGTAGGACAAACTGTATAACTTTGTGTTCAGGGTAAATTATGAGTCAAGTATTGTAATGAATAGGTCTTCAACTACAGCCTTGTTGACGGAACATGGAGTAACAAACAGTACAAAACTACCTACGTCAAACAAACTCCTGAAGCCATTAAAAGACGTTTTAGTGGCGTATTAAGAAACAATAGGATGTTTGTAAAGGGACTTTTCAAAAGGGAATCCTAAACAGGATGAGGACCACAGGAAATGCCGTCAGGTTGTGTTGAAGGCAGCTTTTTTTTTTTTTGATTGGGGGGGATGCATGATATTTCCATCCAGCTGTACATTTTGTTTTATGTGAGACAAGCACAGGTCCAATTTGAGAAGAAATTCTGGCAATTGTGTTACCTGCAGTCCTAATTTATTTTCATATGAATAAATGATTTTAGGGAAATGTGTGCTCGACGACTCTCTCTCTGGACTTAGCTCGGCCAGGTTTTTTTGGGTGTGAGAGAGAGAGAGAGAGACAGAGAGAGAGAGCGAGAGTCTGTGTGTCCTCTGTACAGATCAGGTCAAGGTTCTGTATCTAGGTTAGCTGTATTCAGCCCCAAGGTAAGGATGTTGGGTCAGTTTTATATCTAGATCAAGCGTTTTCAGGGGCAATCTCCTCACTTCCCCTCAGTAAAAAAAACCAAAAAAAACTGCAGTACTCTGTATTTGTGTATGTAACCACTTGGTCGCTGTCAGAAAGGACGATTATTTATAGCAAAAGTTAGCAGATAATCAAGCCTCCAACTCTTGGAAAAAAGATGATTTGGTTTTTTTTTTTTAAAAGGATGTTTCTCCAGCAGTGTGTCTGACTGTAACTCAACAGTCCTAAAATATCTCAGTACAGAGCAGGTCTGTGCTTGTCTGTCTGCTGCTACAGTCTCAGGCACGGAAATATGGGCTGGACCAGCGCACACACACCTGATTATAACAGGAAACACATGGCGATATCCATCAACCTTTTGTCCTCTGACATTCTCACACACACACACACACACACACACACACACACACACACACAAAGTACAGTGAACCTTTCTAACAGGAAGCACCAGTGTACGCTCATCCATCAAGTCAACAAGAGGACACAACTGCAACACATGCAAAAAAAAACAAAACACGCACATAACAACTTGAGCACTGATGACAAATGCATGCTTAAAACTGTAATGTACGCCTGAGGTGAATTAATTCACCCTTGGGACCCTGACATTTCTATCTCATTGATGCAGCCACACGGGGTTTGCATGTGTGAGGACAAGCTTTGCATGTCAGCCCAGACTGGTGGCAGCGTTTGCATCTTCGCTCACGTAGAGGTAGTGAGAAAATGAGCCATTGTACTATCTGTCAAACTGAGATTGCTATCTAGATTAAGCTTTTAATAACAGGGTGGTGCTGAGGCTCCTCACACACCACTCAAACAAGAAAGCTTGACAACATACCTTTTTATCTATTATAAATTGCAGCTATTTGTGGAGGAGGGCGTGCTTCTGAACAAGCAGAGGCTGTACCATTGTACCAAAACCTGCAAGATATTCTGAAGAAGCTTCAGCACCTTTCACTTTTGAACAGATATCGGTTCCTGGGATTTAGAAAGGGTACCCAAATATACTTTTTATCAGTGCTTTACTTTCTCGAAATGTAGTTTTTTCCCCCAACATTTTGTAATTTAGCCTAGCCCAAAGGCATTAGGTCTTTGGGTCGTCCATCCCATTCTCATTGATTGACAAATGTCGATTAAGGCTGAAGGATGAACTGAAAAGATTTTCAATGTCCATGGACAAACGACAAGGTCACCTCACATGGGTGCGTGTATCTTGTATCCAAGTGCTGTTAGTTCAATGTATTTGGAATAGAGTGAGGGAATTTCCTTATATTTGCAGCAAATGTCCACTGGGACCCGAGGGTGAACTAAAAAGATTTTGGTGACCAAAGGTCAAGGTCATACCGAGGAATAAAACTGTGACGTATTATTTCTAGTAAGATAAATCGTATCTCGTGTTTGACCTGGTGCTTCCTCAGCTTAAATGTGTTGCCATGGCCAAACTTTGCATTTTATCTTACAAATATTTGAGAGTGTGTGTTTTGTGTCCAGTTTCTAAAAGTGAAGCCCAACTTGTGTCTATTTTTGGCTCACCGTTGCCCTGAATGTGTTGAGCTTTAATATTTTGATGACACATTGGTGTATCGCTCTCTCTTTATAATTGCATCCACATGCAAATTTGTTGTTGTTGGGTTTTTTTTGCAACAAAAAAAAAAAAGGAATGGTTAGGTATCAGAACTGAGATGAAAGACTAACAACTTTCATCTTTCGTACCTTAAATCCTACCGTGATTGGTCTTTTAATGATTCACGACTGGCTGTGACAGGACATCCTCTCTGGGCGGGTCTTAAAAACAGAACCTGTCAGTTGAGAAAGTTTTTATCAGATCAATGTTGCACACATGGGAGTTGAATTTTCACAATTTGAACTCTGGACTTATATCAGTGCGTATCGTGGAGAGTACGTCACAAACGCCTTTTTAGAAACAGGAAGTTCTGAAAGTGGTTCTCTGGTTAAAAGCGAGATGCTCTGCTTGTTAGCACAGCTCACTTCCTTTTCCTTTATGACAAGCAGGAAGGCCATTCAGCCAAACCCGTGAGTGATGATGGACATCTGGAGGTTTTTCGGGGATGCAAGAATACTCATCCCCCTTTGACTCACCATAAAAACAATAAGGATTGTTGCTTTTGTTTATGTGGCTCACATAACCCTCCAAACATGAACATGTCCACCTATTAAGAGATTCCTGTATGAATAGAAGTCAACACTGCTTTGCGTCAGCTAGAAAATACCAACCAAAGCCTATAAAACTCAAATACACAGACTACTGAATGCTAAGCAGTGGATGATAGTTGCCTTCTTCTATTGGCTTCCTCCTCAACCATCTTCTCCCCCAATTTCTTCCTTCCCTCCCTCCCTCCTACCTTTTGTCAACTCCTTCACGCCTCAGCTCCTAAATGTGACCTCCCAGCAGGGTAGGCAGCCAGCAGCAGGTGAAAGATCGTGACCCCACACACAAAGATGCACAGGCCCAAGCCCAGAGAGCTCATCTCCAGCCTAAAGCAATAATTTGGAAAACAAGGGGATATCGCATCTCTCGATACCAACAATTTATCACTGAAGATTTCAGGGCACAAATGGTTTCCGTTTTCTAGCTCTTGCCAGTAAATTGACAATTAGCAAACCCTGTCATCAAGCTGCCTTCACGCTGCTGCTACAGCTCAGACTGCTACAACAAGGAAACAAGGAACAGGTGCATCGTGCCTCCTACGACAAGATGACACTTCTTATGTGTTTATCTGCTGGTTTTCAACACGGAGCAAATATATTTACGGGAACACATATTTGCCTGTATGCTAAAAATCACCACCATAAAACTCTGTTGCTGCACACTCACTCACACTCACACTCACACACACACACACACACCACCTGGACCTCAGTATAAATAGGGCAGGTTGTGGAGTGATTTAAGATCATCTTCAAGGGAGAGAAATGTGATACAGCACTGGTCCAAAGACATCCTGTGAGGCCATCCGTCTGAATGTGCTCCAGTAAAAACATTAATCGCTTCATGACAGCTGCAGCTCACCGTGAACCTGACCAGCCACCAGGATTTGTTGCCTGTGACAAAAAAAAACAGCAGAATACTGTTGGACCGGCAAGAGTGGGGATACACAAGGTTGTCTTTAAAAGGGACATGAAAAAATACTTGATTAAACGGACACTTTCCATTCATACCTTGATTACAATGAGCAATATAAAAATGTTAAACGACTCAACATTTTGACCATGTGATAGGTACACATCGGACCTTTTGATTGGTTTACAACATAAAATGTTTTTTTTTTTTCCTAAAAATTGTCAAGGGGAAATGAATAAAGGGTCAAAACACACAAATATTTGGATTGAACATACAGAAACACCTAATACTAACGTTGTTCATAGACTTAACTCCAGGCGGGAAGTGGAAAAAAAAAAGAGGCTGGCGTTAGCAAACAGAGGCTAGTATCAGCAAACCGATTGGCGTTAGCCAACAGAGGCTAGTGTTAGCAAGTAGATGCTGGCTATAGAAAACAGAGGCGGTTAGCGAATTTAGGCTAGCGTCAACTGACAGAGGTTAGCGTCAGCTAACATAGGCTAGCGTTAGCTGACACAGGCTAGACTTGTAGAGCACAACACAGCACATGGTTCTCCTCCAAACAACTTCAGCATAATCAATGCGTATTTCATAAATTCGTTTGTTTTTGACATTACCTGCAACTACTTTTGGAGTTAATGTGTTGCACTAAGGCAGTAATGGAGTAATGTTATGCATTTCAAATACAATTTGTGAACACTATTATTGTTATCGTGTCCTGTAAAGAATTACCATCCAAGATGAACCCTCTCATTGTTTTTTATAGCGTTCATTTCTGCAGCGCAATCCCCAATTTACTTACACTGAAAAGCCCCCGGAAGTTCAAGCTCCGCCATTTTCAATCCAGAGTGACTATCTCCCTCTCAGAAGCTTTAATGATGCGGCCTGGAACGTCAGTGACTTTCAGGAATAAATGCAAAATAATTTCATAATGGTACTGCACGTCTTTTGTATGTTTTAATCCACTTTTTTTGCGCTGACAAGGGCCCCTTTCTGTCAATTGATGACATCGCCATACTGTACCATGTGACCCTGGAAAGAGAAGTTATGGGTAAGAGATTGGTTTTAACAGGCTAATGCTACCACATGTATATTTAAGTTATTTTGGTGACAGTAATGCAATGGAAGTGTAATCAGTAACATATTATTCTGGTTATGTTGTAAATTAACTTATTTTCAGTAATATAATTTCTTGATTTATATACGTGTACTTAATTTAGTCTCGAGCATTGAATATGTGTACAATGGAGCAAATAGGTGACCCAAAAATGGACCAATTATAAAGATGTAATATGTATCAGCAAAGAACTCTGCAACTTTATTAAAGCAGGACCAAAATGTCAAAACAGTAAATCACAAGAACCAAACTTCCGACGCGGCAGAAGAGGGAATGGTTTGATGTATCCCAAGGTGTTACATTACAGGGCGACACTGTGAAAAGGTGGCGGGGTGAAGGTGCTGAGGTCAACCAATCTCAGGTTACTTTCTCACGAGATTAAGGAGAAGGAAGAAACCTGCTGAGGAAACTGCCATTCAAGGTTGCTTCGAAAATGAACCATATCATGAGGGAGATTTGTCAACCTATTATTGTCTGTGGAGGGATAATTTGACAAATAAACACCTTCATAGCTAGGATAAACTGCTTCCCATCATTCTAGTCTTTGTGCTCAGCGAATACGCTTCTGGAGTAAATTAAGAGTATTTCGTTTGTCAGGAAACAACAACGGAAGATATCAAGGTATCAAACTGTCCCCTGTTTCCCTTACTTTTCAGTCCAAATGCTCATCAAAACAGGTTCATTATTGCAGGTAACCTTTCTGTTTATCACAGATTAGAGTTGTTTACTGTGAAATTTAGTTGAGAATGTCAAAAAAACAACAACCATTTTTCAGCTCCGCCTCCGCCTCTTCCATCTGCTGCTGTTGCGCAAGTCTGATGTGGGAGAGGTTTATTGACAGGTGCTCATCAATCTCTGGCTGCAGCACTTCTTCAAGAATCAGTTTTGTAAGATCCATTTGAAAAGGTTCAATGTCAGTGTTCATTTCTCATGAAACCGCGCTTCTCCTGTGAGCACAAACCTGTCCATCACACACAGCTATTTCACATAAATGTCACAGCCCCATGTTGCTTATCATTGCTCATTCTTATGCAACCTGTTGCACCATCAACCTCTCCTCCATCATTCATCTCTGAGTATTTAAAAATATATGTTCTACAGGGTAGCAGACTCACCTGGGGGTGAACAACAAGCCCACCTGTGTTCATGTGACATTAAATATGTGTGTTTCTGTCATGCCTGTGGCTGATTCATGTAAAAACAACTAAGGCTGCAAGAAGACAATTTGCAAAATGTCAATTCCCCTCAGTGGCAGCCGTCTTCACACTCCAATAAACTGCTTTCATGATGACCCAATTTTTCTGTGTAAACGTCACAATCAGCAGATCCCAGTTCCGACGCGTCACTGAGGCACGGTTCGCCTCATCGCGGCTTCTGGAAGTTGACGGTGGTTCCGCTCGTTCTATCGAGTGGCAAGTGTTCCTCAGAGGAGCGACACTCTCTCATATTACGCTTTTTATTGACAAAAATATTACCAGGTTCATAAAATGATATTAATTCGAAAGCCCTCATTTGAAAACACAACCCTGACACACGCTAAATCGACTGCTGTGTGTGTGGTCATCATTCAAAATCCTAAAAATATCTTCTTGTGTATCAGCACCTGGTCAACCGTCCTCACATGTTCCTCCACTGTAGGAATTATGGGAGGGTCGTGTGTTCATTCATGGTTCAGACACAGCAGTGACATGAACATGTTGCCTTCAGCTTGACAGCAGGAGAGGTTCCAGGTGCTTTAGGCCATGTGGAATTCCAGAAGTCTCTCAAGGTGCTTGTAGGATTGGCAGACAGTAGCTGAGGTCACATGGTTTCACTTTATGTCAGGTCTCAGGGTCTTTGTAAGGTAGTCATTACCTGTTTATGTATTTTCCTCACAAGACCTAAATCAGCCTGAAGAAACTACATCCAGGTGGACTTTGTAGTTTATTTATCTCTCACTCTTGCTTCTGTTACAGTGGTGAAGTATTCAGAATTTAGTTCAAATATGCTTTTTGTCTGATTTTACATCTACTTACATTTCACTAGTTGTCTCCTCAAAATACATGCAATGACAAAGATATGTGGTACACAACTCCGGCTGTGCAAACAAACATCAAATATTATTCCAGCTGATCAGCAGCAGAGGGAGCTCATTCTCTGCCATTTTGGACTGAAAACTTACTACAAAAATCAGCTGTTGTGCGATAACATTTGACTCCACACTTCCCTCTTCCTGTCTGTCATTTTATAGAAGTTATCCGTTAATGTATCCTTCAGTGTATTCAGTCCAAAATGGCGGTAGCGCTGTTGTCAAAAGAAGCCCTGACGTAGTGATTTTGAGGCATAAATATTACCCTGCCGTGTTATTTTCCTTTTTTCAAAAACAATTTTTTTTCCCCCCACATCACTGAAGTTCTTTTTACTTTTAAAGTTACTAGCAATAATATTCTCGATATACTAAACATCAGGTCGTATTTATCTTTTGGTGTGCGAGCCCGGTTGTTCATGTCATTACCTTGGCACTGTGAGTCCATGACCTTTTTTTGAGGGTGGGGCTTCTGAAGCAGCACTGCAGGGAAGGGGTGTGTTTGTTTGGCCGTTTAGTTTGAATAGCAATAATTCTTCTCGGCAGTGACTGACTCAACCTTGAAGAACTCAAGACAACTAAAGTCAGAACTGTGAAGTATGGCACTCACCGTGTTGCTGGGAAATACGGCGTTTGCTCTTACTGTCCCGGGAGTAATACTTTTCGTCCACTGTCGTGTAACACAATGGATAACAGTTCGCACTCCTGTGGAAGTAACTTGTGAGGGACCCGTGGGGGCTAAAGCAGCATATCCTATACATTGCTGCTCTTCCTGTCTACTTCCACATAGTTATTTTATCTCGAAATATATTTTATCACTTGTACTGTATTCTTTTGTCTGAACGGAATTCTTACTAAAAAGGATGCTCCCATGATTTATTGTTTTACAGACTGGTGAGTAACACCGTCAGCGGTGGAGAGGTCGTAACCTATTTGACTGTCCCACGGGGTGTCGTCTCGGCATTAAAGCCTTTCCCAGACAATATCACCTTTCCCAAAGCAAGATGACTTCATTGTTAACTGAAACCACTGAAATCCTGAAAGTGATGAAGATTTTTGGCCTCAGGTAGCAGCCGAGCAGACGCACAATGCCAAAGTTGTCCCCTTCAACATGTCATCGTCTAGTCTTCCAGGGAAAGAAATTACAGATGGCTGTAACAGTTTTCCCAGTTCCCGGCATGCTTGTGTAGACGTGTCTGGCTGTTTTCAGTTAGTGGGAGTACCATAGTCCAAATACTTTTCAGTTCAAGTGAAAAGCTTAAGTCATAAATCGTAAGTGCAGTTGAATATAATTAACGTGGCAATTTAAATATGCCTGGTTGTTGTTATGCTGACGCCTGTTTGATCTTGAACTCCGCTTTAGCCCCCCTGTATTTTCCATTAGAACCGCTGAGCTTGATCTGGTTTGCTCCAAAAATGGCGATGTAGTTTTTTTTTTTTAATGAATTTATTGTCAGTTTGGGGAGGGTTCTTTAAAGCGCTTGTCCCTGCGTGGGTTTCCTCGAGGCGCTCCAGCTTCATCCCTCAGAACAAAAACATGCAGTTTAGGTTGAGTGGTGACAGTAAATTGCCTGTAGGAGTAGAAGGTGTATATTAAAGGTGTTCCAGTGGAATATCAGTGGCCCGGGTCAACCTTCAGCGAGGCTCATCCTGCAAAATAATGGTTTTGGGCCTCTGGTTGTTTGTGGACTGAATCCATTTGGGTGTGGCTGTGTGAGAACCAAACTATGTAATCCATCATAATATAGCACCATTTGTGAGTCACTTTTTGTTTTTAATAATCAACATAAGGGTGCTGATGGATGTTGATAAATTAGCACCCACAGGCAATTTTGTGTTCGTCTGTTAATTTGCATCCTGTTTACGCGTTGAGTGTGAACAGTCGAGTGATAACCTGCATTTTCAAGTGTGATAGCATGGCGAGAGTTTAACTCTGAAACTGTGGGATTGTGTTTGTTTTCAAATTAAAAGCTACCAGCGTGGATGTGTCTTGAGTTGTAACCCTAAAAAAAATCCAAATGTACGATTGTGTCATGTGACGCACCAGGAAATGATGTTCTGTTCTTTCAAAAACAGGCATTTATCTCAAAAGACTTGAGGCGTGGGACACACAAAATGACTTCCTGGCCATAAGATAAAGATTTCCTGCATTTAATGATGTTTATGCATCCAATTATGGTCAAAGATGATGGTTTTGTTTTTGCTTTCACTTCATTTGCAGCCACTCGGCAGTGTCTCTAGGAGTATTTACAGTATTATTTCAAAACAAGTTGCATGTAAATGTCTAATCGAGTCACGTAGATCTTTATCTTTGGTGACCTCTGGAGGAATATCATTCGACTATCTGGGCTGTTGGCTGAAAAACGGAATAACTTAGACAGAAAATGGCCGCATGAACAATGAAGCAGTTGTTTTATATATGAGTCTTTTCAGTGCAGCAAAATGCTTTAACATTTCTGCACATGAACAAACTATTTGGAGCAACACTGTATGAGGGTGCAGCGGTCCAGACCAGCCACCCTGTGGAAGGAACTCTCTTCAGCCACAGCAATCTCATTCTTCCAGTCGCTAAACAAAGATTGTGACCAGAGCAGAGTGCTGGAATGTAAATTGACTGTTAAACTGAGAGTTTCAACCTTAGCTCGTGCTAAGTTAGCCTTCTCATGAAGTTCACTGTTCTAATGGCGGTGCGTAGGCAAAGGTCAGGCTTAAACACTGCGAACAAATACCTCGTGTGCTTGTATTACACACGCTGAGCCACTATTTTTCTTTTACGTGTTACAATTCCCATTATAGTCTTTAATAAACTTGTTGGTTTCTGGTGTTGCCTCACACGTGCACACACAAGCATGTGCGCTCATGAGAACCTCCTTATCTCCACCATCAGCTGTGAAATAGTGGAAAGTGGGAGGTGCTGAAGCTTTCAGTTGAAGCTGATGTGTGTATGTGAGAGAGAGAGAGAGAGAGAGAGAGCCATTGTGATAGCAAACCCTGACACAGACAGAGAGGTTGCTTGGATTAACAGACATTAGCACATGAAGTCATAAGCGAGCAGGAAACACCACAGGAAATGCCTAAGAGGGTGTGTAATGTCATCTCTGATGACCGTGGCACCCGCATCACATTAATGATAGTACGGTCCGAAAATAGTCAAGGCTTTTATACACGTAGCACACAAATGGGAGGAAGCATTTACAAATATCTGCGATACTCTATATCTAGGCCACAAATAACTTGATCAAAGAAGCTATCCCAGTGATAATAGCTTTATGAGACATATAACATTCAGAATATGAAACTAGATTTTTCCAAATTGTCCGTCTGGTTTTATGTTTATTGACATTTCAAGATTTAAGCATGTCTTGCTCTTGAAAATAAACCTTTTTAAAGGAATAATTTAAGCACAATTACATCTTGGACAAGCACGCCTTATAGGTTTCATTTATATGATCGGAACATTTGGTTTGCTGCAGGTGTCCAATCTTGCCCCGTATATTTCACACTCAGGGAAAGAGACGGCAGGCTGCTATCTAATCAACACAGGAGGAAGCTACTGTGTGTCTGTCATCAACACCATTTGGCTCATTCAATATCCTCAGGAAACACGCCAACATTTACTCTTTGTTATTCTAGCTGACTGCTGTTAATGTTTCTTTATGGCTCACTGTGAAATCCACAAGCTGCCGCATAGTTTATCTTCCATAAAAGTTGATGGAAGCTTCGCCAGGTTGCATGGAATCGCTAACAATAGCTCAAGATTAGAGGAAATATATTATGTCTCTGTCGTGAAGTATGAGGCGATGTGTACGCGTGACTTATCAAGTCAGTCGGCTCTGTCCTTTTTCTGTTTCTTGCTCTTTTTTTGTTAGGTCCGGAGATATTATGTCCTTACAGGGTATAGGTTTTGAAAATTTGTTTCACAGGGAGTGACGACGCACAGGAAACAGTTCTCAGTTTTGTGTTGCTTTATTGGTGGAGAAAAGTAAATGTCATCCCCTAAGAGCGAGAAAGATTATTGGTCGGATTTGAACACAGCATGAAGAGACGATAAATGTTCTCAGTTTCCTTGTTTCTGCTTGATGACATGCTTCTATTTCTCTGTCAGATCTCTGAGCTCTGATTGCATTATCCCTCTGCGTTTTTCCCCATTACGCACATTTGTGCAAAAATCAAACGTCACTTTTTGATTTCTAACTTTGCTCCGTTAGGATCTCCGTCCTGAAACCTCGTCAACTTTTTGAAACTCGTTCTTCTTGTTCAGTTTCCTGGAAGTTTCTTGACTTTAAAAGAATCCCGCATGTCATCTTTCTGCCCCCCAGTCGTATAAAATATCGTATTTGTGTCAAATTGGAGCGTCACGCACACCCTTAGACAGTAAAGAGGCTGGAGGGGTGGTGACAGGTGGCCGGTGACGGTGGTGTGTTTGTGTGTGTGTGAGAGACAAAGGGAGTCCGCTTTGTCCATCATCGGGCCGTGCAAGTGTGTAAAACCAGTCAGTCGTAAGATTTGGTGGAACGTATGATAATCTAATTTGAACAGCAGATCAATGTTTTGATGTTTGATGGGTTTTTTTTGGGGGGGGGGGGGGTTACCTGGGTACAAAATATGTCCACTGACTGCAACTGCGACAGTTGAGATGCTGGAGGATGGTTGAAATGCAAACGTGAGAAATGCAGGAATGAAAGAACGCAATGTAGCGCAGTTTGGCGTGTTCCACAAACACAAAACATTTGAATATTTGGTATTTAGGTAATCAAATGGCTGTTTGAATAAAAGAGGATAATCTCACAGCTCCTGAGGTCAGAAAGGTTCTTGCTAGAATGTTCTAAAAGCGGCACGGATATCATCAGTACAGGCTCTCTCTCTACTCCATCACCCTCCCTACTCTGTAGATAGCGGACAGATGGAACTAGGCTGTCGCTTTGCTAAAGTTAGCATGCAATTAGTTCACACACTAATTAGCTATGAGAGGAGCAGAGGCGCAGCAGATTTCCCCGGTGTCTCAAACCTGTTTTCCAGCTTGACTGGGATTAAATGAGGTCCTGGCTGCTGCTGCTGCTGCAGGAACAAGAAAACATGGCGGCTGTGATAATACAGAGATAGACTGTATTTGTCAGTTCATTAATAAGTTAAGAGATTACAGTGACGATATTTATGAGAGGAAAGGTTCAGGTGAGTTTAGATATTGATATTGAATGTCTATTTTACTGCTGGATTACATGTGGTTTCGTTTTAGGACCCAGCCGTTCCCGAAAAGGCCACATTCTCACTTTCTCGTATTTATCGGTGCTGCTGGCCAAGCGTACTTTTTCACTGGGAAGAAAAATAACTATGTCCCATTAATGTCTCTTCAATCTGTGTGTGTGTGTGTGTGTGTGTGTGTGAGTGTGAGTTTGTGGTGAGTGTGTGTGTGAGAGAGAGAGAGAAAGAGAGAGAGAGAGAGAGAGAGCCAGGTGCAAGAATGCGGAGGAGATATAAAATGATTAAAGCTCTGTAGAGTAGAGGGGCTGTCAGGTATACAGTAAGAGACGGTTTTATTTACGTTCAGATTCCTGATCATATCAGTTCGATGAGTCATTCTCTCAGCAGGTGCCACGAAGAACAAATCATACTATTTCCACCATGTTTTCCAAGTCAAACCTGAAACATTTGACTCCTAAGTATCAGATGAATTAGGTTTAGCACTGCAGAGACTTCACATTGTTGTTCTGCTGACAGTGGAGACGAAATTCTCTGGCATCACATGAAAGCAAGGGAGGTCTCATTGTTGGAACATTAGCTATTCATGCACTTGTACTCCCCTGGAGGGATGGGATCAGGAATCCCACCCATTTACAAGAAGAAGGCAACATCTTGAGGAAACACGTCCAGATTTTAAGGCTTGGGTGGAGCAGCAGTTTAACTGTGTTTTTCACCTTACAGGGAATAAAGTCTCTCTTATCTAAAAAGGCAAAATCTCTATTTCTCTCTGTCTCAACTGAAAAGTATAAACTTTTTCTGACAAATAACCATAACCATATCTGACGCCGGTCCACACAAATTGCAACAAATTTCTAAATTCTCTGTTTGTGTGTGACATCAGAATCAATCCATGCGTGAAGCAAGATGTCACAAAAGAGCACAAAGGTCATTTGTTATTCATTAAGGAAATGGATCCGAACCAGCCATGTGCTACTCATCCACTTTTGATCTTTTTCTCTTTTTAAAAAAAAGTCTGCGAAGATTAAAAAGAGATTTTGGGGGGCGGTGTCAATAGTTTTCACCAGTCTGACCCAAAATTTAATGAATTCCTCTTTGCGTCATGTTGAATTCCTCCACAAAATATGGTGAAACCAAGCTCCCTTGTTTTTGCTCTACCCTGCTAGCAAACAGATCTGACAACATGACCCTCCCCTTAGCGGTGAAGACACATAACGACATCCAACAGCCGACACGGTTGGATTTTTTTCAGTAAGAATGCAGAAAGGTGGCATCCTCAACTTTACTGCACGTAAAAGAAATGAAATGAAGCTCAGGACATTGGTATTCCAAGCGATTGCTGACACTTCGGTAACTTTTTTAGCTAGCTAGGAGGCTAACATTACATTAGCGCCGCAAAAAGTAACTAGCTAGCTGGAAGGCTAATATTACATTAGCGACACAAAACTCGTTCAGCAACAAAGACAAGTCTATGAGAAAAACCGTGACATAATGTTTGATAGGATCATCTAATTTCTCATATTTCACCACAAATGCTGGGGTGACGTGTGTTGCACTTCTTGAAGCTCTCAAAAACCTATTTCCTCTAGCGGGATTGTTTGACATGAACTGACACTGAACTGGAACTTTCCACTTCTCCAGCTGCTCTTGAATGCACATTTAAAAACGTATATTTCCTGAGTTATCTTTTGCCTTCAGGCCGTTTTACCTTTAATTGCAGATCTCTTTCACAAAGTCATAAAAAGAACTCATTAAGATGCAAACATCCCCCTCGCCGGCCAAATTCCACAAAAAAAACAACTTAGTGCTTTCACACGTGATCACTTCAGCAGAATTGAACTTCAAGTCCCGAAGAACCACAACAATGACTCCAGTGAACCAGATGGGGAACCATAAATCTTACCCATGCATACCCATTAGGGTCCATAAATAGTCCTAAACTTTTGGGGGTAAAGACATTGCAGCGAATCTCTTTCCCCCCGAGGGTCCTGAGGGCCGACGCGGCGTGCAAACCACCGACCAATAACTCTCCCATTCTTTAAGTGACAGAGAGCTTTTTTATTCTCTCATTTATTTCTAAGTAAATTATGGATGGGAAACAATGTCATGTGCTTTTTTCTGCAGCAATAACTAGTGATGATGACGGGTTGTCTGAGAGCAGATATAAACCAGCTGTCTGGAGGAAGAGGAGGAGGTTTTGTGTGCAAGACAAAGAAACGCAGCTGTAAGTAAACAGACGGAAGGAGGTTGAGACATTTGATTTGTTTAATTCTTGAATTGTTTTAGTTTGGATCAGACGGAACGGATTTTTATTCCATTTTACTCCGGCGCTTCCCTTATAAAATTAATAACTGTAACACCAGTCCCATCAGCATAAGTCACATACAAATACCAGACCATGTGAATTGATACATTTAATCCCTTTACTCCTTTGAAAGAGGTTCAGGCATGCTCATAGCCGGAGGGGTCAGGCGGTTGTTGCAAGTGTGTTTTTGTTAAACCCCACGAGTGAATCTATTTTCTGAGGCACCTCTGACACTCATCTGGACCACAACAATACCCCCTTTCTCCCAACCGCCTCACGCTTGGCTGGCCTCTCTGAATACGACCCAGGGTGAAATAATCCATACCCCACGAACCCCCACACTGCACCGACATACATAGAAACACGCGTGCGCGCGCACACACACACACACACACACGCTGGCACTTAATGGGTCACACGTGTTGGGGCTCACTCATGTCTCACCTCTCTTAAGAGTTCACAAGCACTCACCTGTAACTACGGGCCAAAGCAAACACTTACACCGTACATTCAAGCTGGAGGGCAATTAACAAAAAGAAAAAACGCACAAACATAAATGCGCACACATGAAGGAATTCAAGTGGACAATAGATATAGGAACATCTATTTAAGGATCTTGAATAATCGTGGAAACCTGGATCAACGCTGCAACACTGCCCCTGTGTGGAAAAATGGGGAAACTACAAGGTGTATCAAGGTTGCCCTTCTCACAAACTCAGCAGCTTGTAAATTCTGACTCCATTGTCAAGACAAACAAACAAACACACAAACAAGAAAAACAACACTTTTTTGTGGCTTCACTTTTAGTTCAGTTAGTTTTGTTTATTCTGTTTGCATCTGCAATCCCTGTCCAGGTTAACATAGCATATACAATAAAATACAAAACACATAATTGATGCAAATAATCATGTTTACCCGCCAGGCAGGAGTTTTATGACTTTATGGATTACTATATACGACTTTTGAGAATGTACCTCCACCAAGGAGTCTACAGGCTACAGAATATCAGTTTCCTGCTGACGCAAGCATCTGGATCATTTAGAAATAGAACCTTATATTAAAAAAAGGTCTTCTGGGTCACAGATCTAGAATACTATCACAATGATGTACAGAAACTACAACTTCCTCCATCAACTTCACATGGACAATGTTTGAAATTCGTCCATAATGTGTTAGGAAAAAATATAGGGCCAATAGCCACACCCTGCAAGTGGCACAAAGCAGTCTTCAGGATCCAGGAGCTTCTACTACTATTACTACTACTACTACTATTACTACTCCTACTGCTACTACCACTTCTACTTCTAAAAGTTGATCCAGATTGATCCAAGTCAGATGCATTTCCCCTCTAATATTACTTACATTTCCACCAAATTTCTCAAAAGTTTATCCATTAGTTTCAGAGATATCCCTCTAGCAATCAAACAGAGAGACACAGTGGTGACGAAAGCAAACTTTCACTTGGGATCCCAAGTAGGCCAGGGGAGGCCCTGATCTGGGGACGGACGAGCAGGCAGACTGAACACCGGATGGTCTGGCAAACCAGTCGAGGATCAGACAGACAGAATAGGAAACGCGGAATTAAAACACACCTGAGCTAATGTGACAACACAAGACAGGCGCAGCACCTCGCGGTGGGGAGGGAGCTAATTAGACGAGGACGGATGAATTAACTGATGAGACATAATGCTGATCATAACAACGGTCAGGAAGTAAAACACACCATCTGATACACCAGCGTAAATAACAAAATAAAATCAACTATCGCCCAAAGTAGAAATAAAAAATGTGAGATTCCCAGAAAAGACATGAAAGACCACAACTACAAAAAACAACAACAGCAGTCCAAACGGCATTGTTGTACTTTTATAGACATTTCACAAGAGCGTGTGGTGCAGAACATAAAACCAAGTTTGACTCGTGTTTCAAAATAAGATAATACAATAATTTTGAGTCTTGGGCTTTTTTGTTTGAATACTCTCAATTTTTTTTTTCGTATACCACAGTAAAATTGTAAAAAAAGAAATATTCAGCAAAATATCACTCCTATGAACATGTTTTTTTTAAATTTGATGTAAAATTCTGGATTGTATCAGAATATATTTTTCATGACATTAAAACTGGATTAAATTTATCCCTGAAAAGCTTCATAAAGACGTCATGGTTGTGCATTTGCAGCGGGGTGGGCAGACGCTGTGTTCAGGGGCCGATCCACTCCTCACATCCGGCTTATCTTCAGTCTGCATGTTGAAACATCCTGGATGCTCACAAGAACGTGAGCACAGAGAAAAGTAAGACTTGATTTTCTCTTATTTTAGAATTATTAATCTTATTTGAGTTATTTTTATTATATCTGGTGACGTGAGTTGTTCAGGATCAGCCGTGATAGGGAGGGGTTTTTCTTTTGCTTCTGTTCTAGATGCTTCAGAGACAAAACTGAAGCAATGTGCTGTATTTTTAAGACAGTCTTGCTTACTTCTCGTAGTTTGATCATGCCGGGGGATTCTTGTGAAAGACATCAGGATGACACACTCATGGTTTTCACACTGCGCAGTTGTCAATGAATTCGAAAAGTCAATTTGACAGTTGTCAGTTCAGATAACTATTGTGTACAAATCAGTATATTTTTCTGACAAATTCAAATGAAGTAGTTGTTGAATTCAATGAAACGATTTGTTTTTGTCTTTCAACCACATACAAGAATGATACGAACACGCGCACACAAACGATCAGATGAACTCACAAACATACAGTTGATGCAGGGAGAAAATAAAATACAGAACAATTCTTTTTATACTTTATTCCTAAATTTAAAATATCTAACTGAAATAGAAGGGGGTTGTGGTTCGCGGCACAAATGTTCTGTGTTATAAAAGTGTTAAAAGTGCTCCGCAGCTCTTCTGATGGTTATATTTCTATATTTAACACCGGGGACAGAGGAGGTCGTCGTCCTTGACACCGGCCTCTTCGCAGCAAGTTGGCTCCCACTGATAAGAGACTGGGCTGGTGAGGTCACGCTCCTTATCTTTACAGCCATTTAAAAGGCTGCCGGCACTTTAACATGTTGTCCAACGTGGAATTTGTTTTTTTTTAAATTTTTGTTGTTGTTGAAATCTTTACTCCAACCCGTGTTAGTTTTACTCTACAAGGTGAAACTCGCCATGTGCGTTGACATATTTCCTCGTGAATGAATACTGCTTTGTGTGGAAGTTGTAGAAATTCAATCTTCTGTGTTAACAATAAAGCAAATTGATTGGACAGAATATCATTTAAGCACCACTGGCAAACATATTTTTAGTCATGGTTTAATTAACGGACAGATCAGATAATATAAAACTCATATTTGTTCATGTAAATGAACATAACTACCTTTTTGCACACTACACACTTTCTTTTGAAAAACTAGACTTGAGGTGAACCTGAGTTCAAACATACTTCATTACAATGTTAGAATTTCTAGCGTAAAATGATTTCCCATACATCCATGAAGACATTAACCCTAATTTTGTGTGACGATAAGATTCTCCCGTAATTTGTCTGTCATAAACCACATGAACTAAAATCAGAGAAAGAAAAACTCACTACATAGCCGTCATAATACCTTGCACCAAGTTAAATCTTTTGAGAGCAGATAAGCTGAGAAGGATTGACAAACACTGGCGAAAAACTAAGTGAGTGATGATATCTTGAAGAAAAAATGTTAATCTAAAGAAGAAAGAACATTTTTCGGATGTTAACCTTTTCTAAAAACGAAAAACAAAACAAAAACGTCGTAATAAAGTTGAATGTTTTTATCCGGCCAAAATTCAGAGGAGTTTTAAGGACATTGTTGAATTCTTTCTAGGAAAAACTGCTCTATAATCATGCTATAAAACGATCCCCAAATTGCAGCAGTTGAAACATTTGGCTTATAAAAATTGAACCTCATAAACACATTATTTAAAACGATAAACATCCTGAAAACATTACTTAAACTTGAGATATTATTAGAGAATGCAGTTCGCCAAGGTTGTGGGAACGTTCCCACGTTGCCCACATCGCTACATTTGTCAAAGCTATGGTTGTTCCACCGTTTTGTAATGTGAAAGTAATTCCATAAGATGCACGTATCCATGTTGTAAGAGCTTGCTACGCTGCTCTAAATGAGGACATTCTGAGGATGTGAAAAAAATCTTGTTGTTGAAAAGATTTTAGGAGAGACACGTCACAGGGTGATCTGATAGCTGGGTGATGTTCATAGGATACCACACAGGGCTTCCCCCATTGGTGCTTCCTGTTTCCTATCTCTCTCTACCATCATTAAGATCTGAATACCACAAACTGGGTTGCAACTGTAGCATTTTTAGGGAGGAACACACCAACTTTTGGGGGAATACACTTATTATGGATCCTTTTCAGTGCCAAACAAACATATTCATAACCTTCTCTTTTTAAGTATTAAGGAGCCGCAGCTGATTGCTAGTTAGCTTAGCTCCTTGTTAGCTTGGCTGCAATGAACCCTAGCGGTGGGGCAACGTGCACTGCGCCCACTTAACAAAGTAGTTCCGGTTAGGAATCTGCCTCTGAAGTAACAACAACTTTGTAATTTTAACAGTTTTTTCAGAGTGAAAATCAAACACAAACCTATGTCTATTAATACAGACAAAGAGCGTTTTGGTTTAAAGTGTATTTGGCTCTTGCGGTGGCTTTCTCTACTGCTACGCTGCTAACACTCATTGGAAATAAGCTAACCAGCGGTTAGCCAACCCATGAGGGTCTTTACCACCATGATTCAGGCAGAGAGGAGAGAAGGGAATTTATTTGCTGGACTGTCAGTAAATACAATGGGTGTATTAAAATGTATTTGGTTTTTGAGGCGGCATTCTCTACTGCTACAGTGCTAGCACTCATTGAAGCTAAGCTAACTAACCAGTGATGGTCTGGAGTTCTGTAAGTAATTCAAAGAGGAAAGAAGGATACCTATCTACCTGGCTGGCTCTAAAAAATATGGACAGTCTGTGCATTTTCCCCAAAATTTGTTGTGTTTCTTAAAACATTATTAGAACATTGCATGCAAATTTCTGGTACACGCATTTCTTGGCTGCGATGATGTTAGGGATACTCATCAATAGAGATAGATCTGTCCCACAAGAGGATAAGAGAGACTGACGAGAGAGGAAACAAGGGAGATTATGTTCGTGTGTGTGTGTGTGTGTGTGTGTGTGTGTGTGTGTGTGTGTGTGTGTGTGTGTGTGTGTGTGAGTGAGTGTCAAGGCCACCCACAGGTGAGTTCATGAGCACAGGGTTAATCCGTCTACGGCAGTGAATAGTTTGAGAGGAGGAAGAACCGCATAATCTGATGTCCCGCTTGTCGCTCACACATGCCTGCAATGGTCTGGACAGGGGAGGGTGTTGCTCGGGATAGCTTCCCTAAACGGATTACAGGAGAGCACGTCAGTGAAAGGGCACCTGGACACGCACATAGACACACACACGCACGCACATGCAGGTGCACAAAGATTAGTCGGAAGTGCATTTTTCACCTCCTGCAAGGAGCTTAAAGTCCTTACTAGCTGAGAGAGAGAGAGAGAGACACAAAGAGTTGGAGCTGCTTTGACATTTCTCTGCCTCTCCTCTCAAAATTTCACACTCAGTCATTAAATGATTCTCCTTTTTTTCTAGATAACCCTTTAACTGACTTGAGAGCTGCCACAACAGGAGTATGGAGGTAGACTCAAAAGATGAGCAAGCATCTACATCTCAGGTTCCAGACAACAGCCAGGTGGAGAGCCTGGATATATCCGGCTTTGAACTGACCGCCGACCGTCTGGAGCAGCTGATGAAGAGCATGGAGGTGCTGCTATCAGACGTGGAGCAGCTGAGAAGCCACTGCAGTCACCAGGCCACCGAGCTGATGGCAGCGGCGGTGGACCTGAGGCAGCAGCAGGACGACTTGAAGGAGAGCTACTCAGAGCTGTCAAGGGAAATGCAAGAGATCATAGATGCAGTGGATGACTTGTTTAGCACCAAGAGTGCCTTTGAAACCAAAGAGAAGCAAGCCCAAAAACTGAACCGGCAGCTCTGAGGGGCCGAGACGGACTTACGGACATTGTAGAGAGAGACAATTATGGGGTGTGGATTTGGATTTGAATTTTGCAGTCTAAATTTGGGAGGGATGGCTTTAGAGGTGGGATTGGTATATTGAGTGGCATTATATAGGCTTTTCATTATGTAAATAGTAATTATTATGTTTGCCTATAGGAGGCCTTTAGCAGCACTACGCATAAACTGCGAGGCTTAATTTCTCTAACCTTGGTGGAAGGGTATAGCTGAGCCACGGAAGAGCCTGTAAATTTTGGGGCAGATTTGTTTGATAAAGTGAAGTTTGTTTTTTCACATTGAGTTTGGCTGAGGTCTCCAGGCTCTTAAACGCCTGTCGGCCAGCAAGATTAAGCTAAAACGATCAAATGAAGTTTGACAACCTTTTAAACTTTAATCATTATGTTTTTTGCTTTTACGATTAAAACAAAAAAGGATTTTTAAATTTTTTTTTACATGAAATATAATTACGTTTCCAATGGGGGTAATGGGATCGCCAGCATCGGTTTCTCTTTTAGATTCTCTTTAGGATTACTCAGGAAATTGAAGATGGATTCAGCTAGAAAATAAACCTCAAGTTGAAGAACGATCAGTGACATTTTGGGAACTGATCTGGAGCCGATGAGGTCACACCTAAAGGTCAGATACTTTACATAGAATCTGACATTTACCGTAAAGAAGTTTGTAAAATGAATCCGTATCATTGCATTTTGTCCAGGAAATTCCATAATACAAGACAACAAAATCCTACCATAAACGTAAGAATAAACTCGAAACCGTCACCTGTGAGACATTAATGAAAAAACTCAGCAGCACGTGAGGTGAGAAGACAATACAGGCATCCAAAATAAGCTGTGTGTCAACCAATAACCCCCAAACACACCCTAGCTTACTTTTTGTTTTATTTTTTTTTTATTGTTTGCATTCACTCTGACATTGTACGTTGACAGGCTAAAGTTAAGACATAAGAGCATATAATTTCATCTCATCAAGCCGCATGGCTCCTCTATCTAATCTTCATGGAAATTCTGACACAATAACCTCACATTTCTCTGATTACTGGTGGTACTTTCATATATATTCTCCTTCCAACCAGGCAATGTTCCCCTGTGGTTTCTCACTAAAATAAACCTAATTACAGCTTGAGGGCAATGTGCCTCGCAAAATTCCTTAGCTGTGACTTTTTTTTCTGTATTTAGTGGTTATGGGATGTATGCAAGGGACATTCAGCGGTCAATAAACTGAAGAAATATCAATTATCACGATTAAGAGCTCTTCAAAAGCCTCCGGTTGCTTCTGTGTTAACTTAAGGAGCTTTTTCACCTCGGATCCCTTTGTTATGGATCTCTAGTATGATACTTGGACTTTATTGTGATTAATGCCTTTTAACATTCCTGCATAAAACCATTAAATAATGAGTGCTCGGATTTTTCCGCTTTTATGCTGGAATTTACAGATTGAGCATGAATGAAACATAACGAGATGTCAAAATCTGCAACATTAGTTCACCAAACCTATTCCATACAAATTATTTAAAGTGGGAAAATAAAAATAAAAATTCAAACTCATTTGGGGGGGGGGGGCTACATGGTTGAAACCTGACACTTCTTGGGCTGTGGTGTTGGAGATGGGAGGGTGAGAGGATAGAAAGCTGGGTGACGGTGCTGAGCTTCACTCCAGTGGTGCACATCTGGGCTGGACTGCTGCTCCATCAGCAATTTCACGTCTATAAGGTAAGAGAGAGTGAGATCTTATCATGATTGTCATTAGTTTCTGTGTTTAGGTCAATAAATGATTTGCACATCTAAAACTTGGAGCATGAAACAAATGTCTTACTTAAAGAGTAAAACTCCCAAGTTGCATTTTATTTTCATAATGTTATACTGCTAAGTAGTGAAGTAGAAAAGTGTGTTTTCGAATATCAAACTTATAGATTGAAGTTCAATTTTGGTAAATACTTTGTTGCTAATTTTTTTTTTTCAATTAATTTTCCTGTTTTGAATGTGTAAAAGTGCAAAAGAGCAAATAATGTAACGTGTGGTGCAGGATAGTTTTATAAAAGTATCGTTCAGGTAGGGGTACTGACGTTTCAGTAAAGGTACCGTCTGGTATTTGACAGAAGATGACATCGCAGAGGCAGCGAGGATAGGATACTGCAAAATGAAGTTGGAACTGAATAAGTGTGTAACTGGTGGTTTGAAGTAAATGTTGACATATGAATCACTGCCTTCATTAGTAGTTCTGCAGCTCTAGTTTGCAGCAAAAGTTGAGGTATTCAATGTCTTCAACCGTAGTTGTGCAGTTGCTTCCGGTGAACATGAGCATCCTGCAAGGCCTTGTTATCCTACAGCTACTGGCTGCGTCCGTCTCTACTGTAAGTCCCAGCTATACATTAACATCATACCTTTTGCGTGCACGTGTCAAACATTCCTGAATCCTCAGTACAGAATGTCCGTAACCTTTAAAAAAAAAAGAAAAAAAAAGTGCTTCCTCCACATGCACTGGCCATGATGCCATTTATATGTCACACAGTGCACATTATGCAACATGTAAGGGGAAGTTTGTGGCTGAATGTTCCACCATCTATTTTAGTGCACCACGTATGCTGTTGTTTGGTGGTTCGTGGTGGGCTGTAATGTGTTCCTGCGGCTGAGTGACTGGGAGTTTTACTGGGTGTCTTTCAGCTGACGCAGCCAACCCATGACTACTGGGGAGAGTTTGGACCCTACGGGCCCTGCAGCCGTACCTGCGGCACCGGGGTTTCCATGAGAACAAGGAAGTGTATTACTTCCAGGTAAGATTGAGGAGTTTGGGATGATAGTCCCATCTGAGTAATAGAGCATCCATTTTTTTTATGTCTTTAATACCTGACTTGCATTATTTTACTGCTTTTACGTCATTTCCACAGACATTTTTTGTCTTGAAATGCCTACTTCTCTTTAGTTCACATTTTTGTAGTCATTATGTGTTGATATCATAGTTCGTTTTTCTTTTCTTTTTTCTTATTTTTTGTACTATTACAGTTTTTTTTTTTTTTTTTAGTATTATTAAACTAATGATTTTACAAATTGATTTTTTTCAACTGAAGTGCATTTTGGAAGAGCTAAATAAATAGAGCTAAGCAAATATGGAGACCACACGCTCACATACACCTCTTAAAAGTAAAATCTGTTTATTTGAGAGAGCTAAAGTAAGTAAGCAGTCCGTTCACGTGTGTAGGGTGTGGACGGTGTGACCATATATAAGAAAATAGATCAGTCCAACCAAACCCAGCCACCTGGTGAGCCAATGACTGCTGAGACACCTACTATATATAAATGAACAAACACATAAACCATCAAGTCAGGCATTACTAGCAATAAACGTCTCCCCACATCCAACCGGATAAACAGGAAACTGGTCGAGGTTGTCACCATTTTAGAAATGACCAAAATAGTCCTAGACATGACCAGTGAACACAAACAGGTTTGACAAAGGGGAAATGTATATTTGAGATGAAAACCTGATTCTTCTTCTCCTCCTCCTCCTCCTACAGGACAGATGGAGGTCATAACTGTTTGGGATCCTCCAAGTCCTTTAAGATCTGTAATACACAGGTAATAACTCATTTTGTGTTTGGATTTTTTCTTTTTTCTTTTCAAATAATCAGACATGGCTTAAATACCACATGTGGGTTATATGACGTCATGATGCAATCGTAGGCATGTCCAGCTGGATCCAGGGACTTCAGGGAGGAGCAGTGCGCGCAGTTTGACAGATCGGGCTTTCAAGGCAAACACCACACATGGGTGCCTTACTATGGAGGTAAAAGGTCAATTAATATTCAGTTCAGGAGTCCAGATAACAATACAAACAGTGTGTACATTTCTCGAGTTTCCAGTGATATAAAACTCACATGATAGGCAAGTAGTGAATGACATAACTTACCACCAACCCTCAGTTAATAACTGGGTACCAATCTCTGGTTCTATGCGTGCCAACCCATAAAAATGATGCCATGATCAAAGCAATCTGGGTGTATCTGTTTCTGTAGGCGCCAATCCATGTGAGCTGGCATGCGTCCCGAGAGGAAGGACCTTCTTCTACCGTCACAGACCCGCAGTCGTAGACGGGACACGGTGCTACGAGGGCCGCAGTGACATCTGTGTGGATGGCGTCTGCAGGGTGAGACCAAAACTGGGATCTAGACGCACATGTAGCAATCTTTTTTTTCAGACTGTTACTGATTTTTATGTAATATCTTTTTATTCATCCACTATTAGTCTTTAGTCATCACAGGAAACAAGATTCAGCTTCATATTCAAGTTTGGTAGACTTTTAAAGGTGTTGAGCACCTTCAGTTGAGACAAAACTACAACTCGGGTGGTGTAAGAGTAACGCAACAGTATGAACTTGAATTATTTTTACTCTTATGTGTTAGTTCTTCGTGGTCCTTGTTCATAAGTATTTGCAAACATAGTTTTTTTCATCTCGATAAATAAAAGTTTCTACATTTCATTTTTAACACAAAGGGCTTTAGGTAAATCTGACCGCACTGCTTAAATTGATGATTTCTGCTTCAATAAAATATGTTTTAGAATAATTTTAACCTCCAAATCTGACCTGCCTCTAAAGAGTACCTGAACTTCAGGGTGTGTTAATGTATACCAAACAATCAAATTATTATAAGATTTTTATACGATGATGGTGCAATAAACACAACTTGTCAGTGAGCTACGGCTGTTACAGTAGAACTCTGTAATCACACATTGAGGTTATTTTTTTGTGAATCCTCTCATCTTTACACATTTAGTACACATCACATGATCAAGACCAGTGAATCTGACTGTAGTTGTTGATCTGATGGCAAACTCAAAACCTACTTTAACAACCTTTGAAACGAAATGATTTGTCTTACAGACGCTGGTCCAGGGAGATTTTATGGGCTTAGACGAGGATTCAAATTCTGTTCATGCTTCGGTTCCTGTTGCTATCGCTCCTCACCCGATAGAAACACTCACATACATCTACAAAGTAGATGTTTATGGTGAGTGTTCAGCCGCCTGCAACGGAGGAATGCAGTATCGTACTGTGGAGTGCTGGGTACAGGACCCGGTGAACCCCCATGTGGTGGATGAAACGTACTGCATTACTCAGCGCTTGCAGAGACCGCCGAGCCAGAAGGCCTGCAACCTTCATCCATGTGCTGCAGAGTACAGCGTCTCCAGCTACAGCGTGGTTGGTATCTCCCGTCGAAGGGGCTTGGTTTGACAGAAGTGTGAGGCACACCGGCTGTGGCGAAAGATGATTCATTCCCGAATTAACAACACTTCTGTTTCTCATCATGATCAGTGCTCGGTGACTTGCGGAGAGGGCGAACAGACAAGAGAGGTGGTCTGTGTGGGTCAACAGGGCGAAACTCTGGCTGACCATGCCTGCGCCGGTCTCACAAGACCTTCCTCAGTCCAAGTCTGCCGTAGACCTGCCTGCCACACACACATCACCTGGCACGTGACTGACTACGGCCTGGTAACTGAACTCATCCAGATGAAGACTCTAGATGATTTTCTTTATTTTCATTTATTAATGTCTCTCTCATGTCTCTGCAGTGCACTCGGAGCTGCGGCGGTGGCGTCAGGGAGAGACGCGTAGGCTGTTATGATACAAATCTGAACCCCTACCCTGAAGCTAGGTGTGGAACAGCAAACAGACCCGTTACTGTGGAGGCGTGCAACACACAACCATGCCCTCGAGCTCAAAGTGAGTCGTGAACCAATTGGACAATCTTTAGGTTTCAGTTGGTTTTGCTCATTGGTATTTCGCCACTCTCCTTTCTAGGAGTCCCAAGTGTACAGGACCCAAGGTCACATGAGAGCACCATGAGAGGATTTATGCCCTACGTTCACGGAGATTCCACAAGTAGGTAGAACATGAGGATGTTTTTTACTGGAAGGTGCAATTACACAGCAGAAGATCTCAAAAGAATTTAACAAATGAATGTATACAGGTAGTTATTTGAGCAGAGTTGTGTCTCCACGTGTTTTAATTAGTGCTGTCTAGACTGTGATTGTGCGGCACGATTTTCTTTTGATACACAGAAACAATATTATCGAACCATTTAGCAAAACTAACCCTATAGACTATAAAAATCTGTTATTCTTCATCAACTTTACTTTATTCAGCTTCTAGGTCACACTCCAATTTTGCCTATGACCCCCACCCTCAAGTGATTGGTCCTCACTGTGCACAGTCATATTATGGCTGCTGCCCTGATGGCCACACCACTGCCAGCGGGCCCAGGAATGAGGGCTGCCCCCAAGAAGACTGTGTCCGCACTAGGTAACTTTTCCTCCCCTGTCCTACAATCCTTTGTTGTACAATTGGTGACTGTTTTGCTGGCTCTGCAAATTAGTTTCTGCATTGAAGAATATCTTTCTTTCTTAGGTACGGATGTTGTTTGGATGGAGTGACTCCAGCTCAAGGATTTGGAAGATTTGGATGTCCCGAATATCACAGAACTGTGGTAAGAATTAGATTCTTTTCTCATCTTGTTTTTTCAAATTTATAAATACTCATTCACACATGCAGTCTTTCTCAGAATTCTTCTAGTATTTTCCCTAGAAGGGTTCATGTATGAATGACAGCAAGAACTGATTTCCTGGTAAATCTGAACTGCCAATTTTTTCTTTTTTTTTTAACCTCAAGACCAGGGAATATGCTGGCAAGGCTGTTCTGTGAGTGAAAGTGCGGAGGGCCTACCGCCGGCCTCTGCAAGCACACAATAGGAATGTTCTGGAAAGAAGCCGCATGTTTGAAAAGTGAAAAAAAAAAAAAAATGATGGTGCCAGTAAGGTATTACCAGTAATTTGTCACAGTAAATATACCATATATACACATATATTTAACATGTCAGTCAGTTTATTCTTCAAAGAAAATACTTGTCTCAGTCTGCAGAAACTCTGAATTAATTACAGGCTCTGAAGAAACTAAGCGGGGATAACCCTTTGAACATGATGCTAACCCCATGCAGCACAAAATGTAACTAAGTAAAAAGACACTTATTGAGCTCTAAGACCCTCCAAGTGACAAGAGTTTCCTCCAACTGCATCATAGACTCCAGTGTTGAGTGGAACTTTATAACTCACAGCGTCTCACATTTTTTTAAACCACAAACATACAATTCGTATCATTGCGGTCAGCGCAGTCTTTTGTCTTTCATCATGTGCAAATTGAAGGAAGAGCAGTCGCAGTCTTGCTGGGTTGGGTTAGTGGGGGTTTCTGCTCAGCGAAATCCTTGTGTTACTCGGTAAACTAAGCAGTTAGCATCAAGCTGAAAACTCTTAACTGCAGTTGACTCCTCAAGGATTTTCTAGGAAAAAGTGGATCTATATGACTCACAGTATGACAATTTATATGGCTGCATTCAGCACTGTGGATAAAAATTGAAGGGATAGCAGGTACGGTCTTGCAGGATAGCATTTGAGAGATGTCTCTTCGCTAAATCATTGACCTATTCAAGTTAAACTGAGCAGTTAGCATCAGGATGAAACCTCTGACTGCAGTTGTACCCTCAGATGTTTCTCTCCTGTCTGGGGTTTACCAAACACCTGGCTAACATTTCCAGCTGTTTCACAGCTACATTGAGGGTCTGTGCAAAACTATAGCTGGCAATTGGCCACATGGTAATGCCTTTTTAAAAAATTGTGACATGAAAAACCTACTTTTTTTGTTCTGAATTTAATTTGACAATCCTTAGATGCTTTACAGTGAAGATTGTGTTTTTCAGCAAACTACATTGCCATGGTGACACCATGATGTGATCATTTTTGTTTGTAGTTGAATACCTCATAATAATATTAAGCTTCAGCATGGACTCTTTACCTGTTTTATAAATTTGCAGCTAAATTGGAAGATTTACTATCTCTGCTTGTCTTTGCTAACCAGCACTCATCCCCTGTCAACCCACCCACATCCAGTGTGTGCTCCCTGCCTCGCGACGACGGCCCCTGTGATAACTGGAAGGTTCGGTACTACTATGACTCAGGCAATGGCAAATGCACTGAGTTTTGGTTCGGAAGCTGCCAGGGCAATGCTAATAACTTTGCTTCTCTGGAGGCATGCCAGAGACAGTGTGGGAGTGGACGTGCCCCTCAGAGGGCTACACCAAGGAGAGTGTCCACTAGGGCTTCTCACAGGGCGAGGGGTTAATCACACCCACCCACTGATACCCCAAAATCATGGGATAAATAAAGTCCTCGCTATGAAGCAAGTTAAATGGTATTTGAGCACACAGAAACGTGTAATGGACACCACAACGGATATTTAATTGAAACATCTGAGTTTTTCATGAAAGATTTATCATAGCTTTACTTTATAACTGATCCCAGTTCTTAGTTCTGGTTTTTATTATTCTCTTGATCTTTGACACTTCTTTTGATGCTGATCAGTGTTTGATTGTGTATTTTGGCTGTTGAGTCCGGAATAAAATAATGGAAAATAATATGACCAGCCAAGTTGAATAATAAAATGTATCAGTGTTTTCAGCCAAAATATTTGTGTCATTTATTTGTGTAAATTGTTGCCTAATATTGGGTGAAAGATCTGATGACTCATGGACTTCATTGTCACTCTGATTTTACTTTGTCACCTCTTTTCCTCACAGAATGCATTTTTCTGTCAGAAAGACGTGTTTGTGACTTTTGCCCCGATAACCTCATGCTGATCAAATTTACAACCCTATATATTTTCAATCAAATTTGCTATTCTAAGATACTTACAAAGGATCAGATTTAACCATCTCATAAATACTGCTGTTAAATGTTTATTGGATCAAACTGTATCTTTCTGAGGTTTTGAACATACCTTTCCTCTGGCTCATATTTCTGACATTATATCATAGCATTGTTCATATTGAATCGTGAACTAATATATAACTATTCAAATCTGATACACCGCATTTTTCCTACTTTCCTACTTTCCTTGAACTCCTCAAACCATCCCCCCGCATCCTGTTCAACGAACCAGCCTTTTATTTTGAAAGAACTTCACCTTACAACGGGAAACACACGTGCTCATTTCCTCTTGTGTGTGTGTGTTTTTTAAGCATTAACACCATTATCGCTGCACACTTGATACCAAATATTTCAGAGCTTATCAAACTTTTGAATTCCCAATTGACAGAGGAGGACTGCAGTCAACGCAAACATGGTAAATATTTTGTTTTTTATCGTTTCAAAACGTAAAACTCGCATTGGTGCGTTTATTAGCATAGCTAACAAGCTAGGAAGCTAACGTTGACCATAGTCAAACATGAATGGTGTCGTATTTCTTCCTTTGCATTGACTTAAAATACATTGTATTTGCGTTGATAACCGTTTTTCTCTGTTTGCTAAACTTAAATCTGGATAAAGAAAACCTTAAGGATTTGTATTATGTGAAAGATTGATGCTAACATCAAATAAGTCATTGGTGTGTAGGTTCACTATCATCCGTTATCTTACGTGTAAATTTCTGTGGTGCGAAGCTGAATGGTGCTTTTGGTCCGAAAAAAAAGTGCAAACTTGTACATCGACGGCTGAACTCTTGGGTTTTCTTGTTGTTGTAGAAACGAATGTTACTCGCATAATTGTTTGTATTAAATGAGACTCATCATTTTCACAGTCGCACACAATTTTGCTTGTCCAGCCGACCAAGAGACCCGAGGGCCGCACATACGCTGACTATGAGTCGGTGAATGAATGCATGGAAGGTTAGTTTATTCACTTTTACAATTCTACTCTGAAATCCGGGTTTATAGTGTGACGTGTAGTACAATAATTTAACTGTGCAGTATTTGAGGTCTACTTTTAAGTTTTGTACAACCTCAACTTACAGTCATGATTACAATTTTTTTTGCATGGACACAAGTGGGATTTATCATAAATTCCTAAACTGATCGTTCTCTGTGTATCGACTAATAATATAAGGGCAATACATAACGTGAATGCCGTCAGAGTAGATGTCTTGTGCAGTACAGAACTGTGCTAGGATGTGCTACAACACACCATATGAGCTGCAGAATGCACTTATATCTAATTCCAATTGCATACCAGTTTGTTAATCAACGGACCGCCACTAAAGCTGATATCCATCCATCCATCCATTTGGGGGGGGGTGGAGCCTATCCCAGCAGCCTTAGGGTGTGAGGCAGGGTTCACCCTGGACGGGTCACCAATCCATCGCAGGGCCAACACATATAGACAGACAAATGGTCAATTTATGCACGACTTTGGACTGTGGGATGAAGACAGAGTACCCAGACAGAACCCACGCAGGCACAGGAGAACTTTTAAACTCCGCACAGGAGAACTTTTAAACTCCGCACAGGAGAACTTTTAAACTCCGCACAGGAGAACATTCAAACTCCGCACAGGAGAACATTCAAACTCCGCACAGAAGAACATTCAAACTCCGCACAGGAGAACATTCAAACTCCGCACAGGAGAACATTCAAACTCCACACAGAAAGACCCCGTGCTCAAGCCGGGACTTTCGGAACCTTCTTACTGTGAGATGACAGTGCTAACCACTGCACCACCGTGCCGCCCCCATTAACTGATATCAATAACTGTAATAGTAACTCTTTTATCTTGTCTTGAATGATTTTCTATAGCAGTTTGTTTGTCGCCCGATACTCTCTCAATATTAGGCCTCAATGCATGAAATGTTCTTGCTTAAAAATTTGTTTCTATTTTATTTTTAAACTTACCAAGAGGAACCGAAACACATTAGATTTAGGAAGCAAGGAGTTACTTGTATTCTCAGTCCCATTGGCCAAAAACACCTACGAACACTTGCACTTTTTTCTGCAATGGGAACAGCTTTAATCTTCATTCATTCCCAGGATATGGGTATTCAGATCGCCATTGATGGAAAAAAAAACAAAAACCCAGGGATGAATTATTACAGTAATTGCACACAGCTCCCTACTTCAGAAGAAGAGTAATTTTAGCCATTTTCAGAATGGAGTCACTTCTTTGTCACCTCACCCACAAAACATATCTGTCTGTGTCCTAATATAACATTTTTCAGTTGCTGCTGAGTGTAAAAAAAACCAGACTGCAGCTAAAAACATGTCAGAAAAACCTCACAGTCTTCGATGCAGCTTTTAATAAGGCTATCAGAGATTGTATACAAGCCCAAGATTCTACACTCAGGTGCTGTCAAAACAGCACCTATCACTTCTTTACATTGCAATGACTGTGTTTGTGACATTGAATGTGATGCATCAGGGTAAAAAAAAAAAAAACCCCACATAAAGGCAGCTCCTTGTCTCCTCACAATGGGAACACGATCAATTAACCTTAATGAAAGGGTTTACTGGGTCTGAAAAACCTGTGTAGTTATGGGAAAGGGTTTTTGTTCGAGCTTTGCTGTTAGACTAAATTGAGTGTAAATAAATCCTAAGAACATCTGATGAATCAGACTCATTGTCCATCAATGTCTCCATATTGTAAAAGGCTTCTTCTTTTCACTGTTAAATGCTTGTCCTCTTTTACTTTTCTTTCAGGCGTGTGCAAAATGTATGAAGAGCATCTGAAGAGGATGAACCCAAACAGCCCCTCAATCACCTATGACATTAGCCAATTGTTTGATTTTATTGATGACTTGGCAGATCTGAGCTGTCTTGTGTAAGTGTGTTCTTAGCTTATTCATGGAAAGTTGCACGTGACTGAATATGTCAGGTCATATCTTTTTCTTTCTTTTTAAATGATTCTACAGGTACAGGGCTGACACCCAAACATACCAGCCATACAACAAAGACTGGATCAAGGAGAAGATCTACGTCTTGCTGCGGCGTCAGGCCCAGCAGGCTGGAAAGTAAAGAGAAGGGTCGCTGGTTGTCCTGCTACACACACATGCAGAAGGATTTAATGCTGCACTACATTTCAATGGCTTCTTCCATGTCTGTGTGTTAAGGACAACACTGACAGTTTAAGGGAAGGGGTTTCATATTACCTTGTACATTGGAAGGGTTTGGGGTTATGTATTTGACTTTTATGTTGAAGGTGGGTCACATTTGGCAGCACACATTATGTTGCAATTGGTTTCATTATGATAAATGCAAGGCTCTTAGGACTAACTTATTGGTGAAAATGGACCCCTGCTAGGAGAAATGTTTCATGGGATAGATTCAGACTGTTTTGATTTGTCAATTTGTTAGTTGGGTTTATTCAGTTTTATAAAAGTTGATACATGTTATATATATTTACCTTTACCTTTTCTGGGCAATTAGGACTTGAAGATACTGTGGATTTTGATTGCAGTTACTGGGTTTTATAATAAGATAAATGTCTAAAATCAGAGTAAACCTCCTGTATCACAATACTGATTTCCCACATATAATCTATTATGCCTTACATAGTTTACCGCCATTATGTACAATGCTCTTTTTTGCAAACAATTTGTTTTTGAATAGCGTCTGATTTCATTTGCCCCTATTACTGTTTCCCCTGATTCAAACGTAATAAAATTTTATTTACTGACCGTTCTCCACTGTTGAATACACAAGCAAATGGGAATGTGTGCTCTTTTAAAAATCAGCATCAACGAGGATGTAACTTAATCAAAGACCGTATGTGGATCCAAATATGATGGTGGACGCTTCAAGATCTTAAGTGTCCGTTTACCTTACACTGCTTCATATACTATGTCGGAGTTATTTTCTTATATGCATGGTAGAAGCGGTTGTAGACAACATTTGTGCATAGGGCAACATCACAAAACATCATCTTTGCCCTCAAACACAAACCTCAATTTAAGGGTTGCTGTGACATTCAGCTAAATCAACACATATAAAGGACGTTACATCATCCATGTTAAGTGACTTAAATTACATTTTCCAGAAAATGCAAGAGCAACAAAGTATTCATCTCCTCTGTTCCATCCCACTGTCTGCTCCAAGCAGGTGCAGTCACGGCTGCTTGTGGATGTGCCAGCAGAGAGCTTGTGTACTGTCTCTTTAAATGTGGCGGGTTGCCCTGTTGTTGCTGTGCTGGAAACCCCGTACAGACTCTGAAGGGGCCCAAGATGGCTGAATACTCACGGGGGGACAGTTAGCAAATATCTAAGCAAGACGTCGGGAATGAATGGCAAATAGCATTATGATGTAAAGCGTAACCTTGAAGTAATTATACGACTACAGTTTGTTGGTTTGCATAATTTTTGGAATGCATGAATAGTAGAAGGGGGAGAGTTGTCTCTCCGCGGCCCCGAGCCAGAACATGGCGGAACACTTGGGGAAGAAATAGCGGCTAGCGCTAGCTAGCTTGCGTATTATTTAGAGACATTTAGAAATATCTGTTTGGGGTAGACACGGTGTTTGTAGCTCGCAATTGTGAAACGATGTTTTCGATGCACAGCTCTGCTTATTTTCATTCAAAGCTTTGCTTAATTTGTGGAGCACTGACAGTTAGCTTACCAGACAGCAATTCAACGCGTTGGATGTGCTACTTGCTAGCGTAGCTGGCTAAGGTTTTCCGCTAGCGTACAAACTGTTCTATTAAGCGGGTAGAGTGTTTTGGGAACTTGTAATAGTCACAGATAATGCTATTCTGATTATTCCTCTCATCTTCATGTGACAACATTGTATTTTTTGTCAGACATTGTTTTGGCGACCAAACGTTACAAAATTAGCTAATGACGATGCCCTCCGCACTGTAAATTAGTCATTTGTAATGTTGCTATGATGTGTAAGTTGCGCTGTCGGTAATTATTCTGAGGAGATAGGGTGTGATGCAACGTTACGAAACAATATAGTGTAGTTCTAATTGCAGGATCGATCAAGAGATCTGCCTGGATAATCGACCAGGTGTACTTTTAAGCTGCTTTAAAGAACTGTTCGCCACATTGACCCGTGATACTGGCAAGTAAGGTTACTGTATTGTAGTTCTGAACTGGTTGGAAAAGTGATTGAAGTTGTGGCGTTACTAGGTGAAGCAGACACCGTGTAACAGCCACGAGGGTCCGGGAGGGGTGGGGGACCGGTTACAACCACCTGCCAGGATGACGGACACTCGTCGCCGAGTCAAAGTCTATACCCTCAATGAGGACAGACAGTGGGACGACCGTGGGACCGGACACGTCTCCTCGGGTTATGTGGAGCGATTGAGAGGCACCTCTCTACTGGTGCGAGCAGAAAGTGATGGTAAGTTCATTATGTATGCGAATTTAGAGATCATGTGTGTTTAAAACAAGTAATTAATCAAATACTACACATAAGTATATGCACAGACATGCATACTGAAATGCAATACTTTGACTCTGCCCTCCTGTCCCTTTCTCATCTTTGCATCCTTATGAATTCAGATCCACAACTTTTATACTGTCTTTTATTTCTGTAAAGGTTCACTACTACTGGAGTCGAAAATTAACCCAAACACAGCATACCAGAAACAGCAGGTCAGTAAATGGCATGCTGCAGTATCCTGGATTTCATTCACTGTGTATTGACTGTGTTTTTTTTTCCCGTTCTTTTGAAAGGATACATTAATAGTCTGGTCAGAAGCTGAAAACTACGATCTGGCACTCAGCTTCCAAGAGAAAGCTGGTTGTGATGAAATCTGGGAGAAAATATGCCAGGTAACTGCATTTGTCTTTGTGTGGGTGTGTGTTTTGTCTGCTCCTTCTGCGGTGGTGCTGTGAAGTGCATTTGTTTGTATTTGGTGGTTATTTCTGTAACCAGTCATCTGTTGCATCATTAATATTTTTTGTTACATTGTTAAGGTGCAGGGAAAGGACCCGTCAGTGGACGTCACCCAAGATGTGGTGGATGAGTCTGAAGAGGAGCGCTTTGATGATATGTCATCACCCGGTCTGGAGTTGCCACCATGTGAACTGAACCGTTTGGAGGACTTGGCTGAGCTGGTTGCCTCCTCGCTCCCCTCGCCACTGCGGCGTGAGAAACTGGCGCTAGCTGTGGAGAATGAGGGCTACATTCGCAAGCTGTTGGAGCTTTTCCGTGTGTGTGAGGATTTGGAGAACAGAGAGGGACTTCACCACCTGTACGAAATCATTAAAGGCATCTTTCTGCTCAATCGCACTGCACTCTTTGAGGTTATGTTCTCTGATGAGTGCATTATGGACGTCATTGGTTGTCTGGAGTTTGACCCAGCGCTCCCACAGCCTCGGCGACACCGTGAATTTCTCACAAAAACGGCTCGCTTTAAGGAGGTGATCCCAATCTCGGATCCTGAACTGCGTCAGAAAATACACCAGACGTATCGGGTGCAGTACATTCAGGACATGGTGCTGCCAACTCCCTCTGTTTTTGAGGAAAACATGCTGTCCACCCTGCACTCCTTCATCTTCTTCAACAAGGTGGAGATTGTGGGCATGCTTCAGGTGAGATCAGTCCACATCTATTGTAAGGTCTAAAAAATATTTAAACTATGTATGCCTCTGGTTTTTACTCTGAAATGTGTCTCTAAATGAACACAAACAACATTTATAAATGGACAAACATGGAATGACATTGAAAAAGTCATTAAAAAAATTTCATGCAGTTATAGGCAGAAAGTTTGGGGTTTCATTTTGGCCACTTGTGCTTAACCCAGTCTGAGTTTGTCTGCTTTATGGTCATGTGACCTTTGTGTTATTGTACTGTGTCAACTAAGCAGTGTTTATGTACAGCCGTGTCCATAGAGACGGACAACTGTTGTGTAAATCAGTAATGCTGCATGCAATAGAGGGAAAAGTGAAACTGCCTGCGATGCTGTTGACTCTGGGACACTGCGCTATGTGCACTCTGAAGTTAAACTACCTAAACGAACCATTTCTGCTCATGGCACATGAAGCAAATATTGTCAAGTCAAGATGAGCGATTACCACTTTAGTGTTTTAGTCATTTAGATCAGAAGAAAACAGAAAATACATGGTTCAAAAAAAGTTGCCCCTTTCTGAAACGGTTTATGTTTACTGTAAAATGAAGCAATTCTAAATTAAATATCAAATTTAATGTCTTCTGTCTCGTTTAGAATTTAATCTAAAATGAACAGTTAATATGCTCCTTCACCAATTCAACCGTTGCTAAACCCTGATATGATGTTTTTCCTCTTAAATTGCATCTGACACAAAATGATGACTCATACCATTGTTTATATCAGCTGTTGTTTTACAATGACCCTTGATAAAAAATGAGGGTCAAGTTGTCCTTTTTTCTCTTGATTTTTCATTTTCTATGTGATGCTCACGTCTTTAATCTTCCCCTCTAATGTCAGGATGATGAGAAGTTCTTGACAGATCTTTTTGCACAGCTAACAGATGAGGCTACCGACGATGACAAAAGACACGAACTGGTATGAAAGACCATCTTAGTTTTGCTTACCTTTATCTGGTTGTCCTTCATCTCATTAAGCCATTTGGGGTTTTTCCCTTAGGTGAATTTCCTAAAGGAATTCTGCGCATTCTCTCAAACGTTACAACCTCAAAACAGAGACGCCTTCTTCAAGACACTGTCAAACATGGGCATTCTACCTGCACTAGAGGTCATACTGGTGAGTGCAGCAACTTAACATTTCCCCTAGGATATAGAGCTGCTGCTGCAGTGGAGCTGAATTGTATGCTTAAGTATTTTTTGTATGTGCGCACGCAATATGTGTCCTGCTGGGAGGTTTCTGCAAAGAGCAAAAATAGGCTAGCAGTGGCAGTCAAGTTTCTTTAATCCACTGATGGATTAATGTATGTGTGAACCAGGGAATGGATGATGTTCAGGTGCGTGGGGCAGCCACAGATATCTTCTCTTATCTGGTTGAGTACAACCCCTCCATGGTACGAGAGTTCGTCATGCAAGAGTCTCAACAAAACGATGATGTGAGTTCACAAATTAGGCCATAAAATATTTTGTGTTGGTCTGTTCTTCCAAAATAAGACTTGTTTTTAATGATTATTTGTTGGCATTCCAGGACATCCTCCTGATCAACCTCATCATAGAACACATGATCTGTGACACAGACCCAGAATTAGGTGGGGCAGTGCAGCTGATGGGCCTACTACGAACTCTAGTGGACCCGGAAAACATGCTGGCTACTGCAAACGTAAGATTGCTCGCTACACATAAGAGGAACTTACTGCCAATTTGTTTTTCCAACCTGTGGCAACTGTACAGGGTTATTTAGTGGTGTTGACATCTTGACATTTTGCTCCAGAGTACTTGAAGTCTACATGTTGTGTTATAAATGTGCATGACAACCTTTTCCTTTTAAAATCAACTTGTATTTGTTATTGTAAGTATGAAGTATGGAAAAAAACCTTTTAGCTGGAGCAGAGGTCTTCCTACTCCCTTCCACCATGTCCAGAAGAAACACACTTGTGATCTTCTGGAGTGTAGGTCTTTTTACTGATACTCCCCACTGAAATCAAACCAATGTATATCCTGAAAGATCAATGCAATAGCCTTGATATGAAGACGGTGAATTCACCATTACGTATCCTTGAGCAAAGCAGCTTAGGTAGGACAGGGTCATTACAAGGAGAAAGGGGAGGCAGTCTTCTAAATATATGCTTTATGAAGCCACAGGTGTGTGCACAATTCAAAATTATTGATGAGATAGAGTTGCAAAAGTACAAGCATAGAAAACTTCCAAGGGGCTTAAAGTGGCATTCTCCAGGCTGAAAAAAGATGAAGCTACAAAAATGTATGTATGTCAACAGTATTCAATTAATTCCTGTAAACTGATCCATTTGTGGATGTTTTTTACTAAAAGTACAAAAATGAAAACACAGGACAGCTGGATTTCTCTGCGAATCTGGTCGTTTATCTCTGTGTTTGTCTGAGTGTGCTGGAACTGTTTAAGCATTCATAGCAATGAAGGTAGTAATACTCAGACGATGTCTTGCTTTTCTATACTTTATACAGAAAACAGAGAAGACAGAGTTCCTGAGCTTCTTTTACAAGCACTGTATGCATGTTCTCTCAGCTCCACTATTGGCCAACACCACAGAGGAAAAGCCTAGCAAAGGTATTGAATGTCTGCAGTGTGTGTGTGTGTGTGTTTGGTTTTTTTCCATTTTATCAGTGATTCTCCAACTGTGGTACATAAGCTCCCTCAAGTGGTAATCAGAGGAATCCCACAAAAATCTTATTGAAGATGGAACATTTCAGAAACGTTTAAAAACAAAGAATACCATCTAAACAGTAATTGCTTTGGATCAAAAATATGTCATCTCCACAAAAGGTTAGTCTTTTTTGTAATATATTTGTGTCAGACTGCTACACGATCACATTCATGCATGTCACTGGACGTAGCCAGGTCACATAGCCGGAGAGCGATGCAACTGCTCCTGCTAATGTTTGCAGCAAAGGAGGCAAGGCAGTAAGGAGCTATGACTCCAGTTATTTCCAATTTGCTCTCCTCCACAGCATAACGAGCCACTTTTGCTTTGCTCACCTCCACAGAATAATGAGCCAATGCTTTAATGTAATTGACAATTAAATCACACGTCACCTGCATGTGATTTGAAAACTTTCTGGTATGAGTCTTGGTCACATAGCAACCATGTGCATGTTTCAGCAGTGCTCAGCCAACACCGTGTCGCCTTGCCTGTGCAGGACCCAGCAGACAGTGCAGCAGCCACTTATGTGGGAGTCTGTACTCATTCTTAATTGATAGTAAAGGTGACTCCAATGGAGGTTCCGGCTCTCAGCTGGATTGCTGATTTAACACATTTGTCCATCTGGCTGGATGACAGCACTGACATCAAAGACACCACCCAGTCATTTGTTGTCATATATTACATTATTCAATGTGTTTGATCAGTAATCAATGCATCAATATATCAGCAATTGGCAAAAATTGGATCTTTTCATTGTAACTTCAGAGGACAGGTGTTGCCCACACCTGCTTTAGCTTAATAGAAGACGCTACTCTATTGTATTTTTAACTGTTGTCATGATGGTGTTACTTGGAGTGCTTTAGTTTTTCTGAGTTGGTACTAAGGAGGTTTAAAAAGTTTAAGAACTGCTGTGTCATATAATTTCATTAGCTTGTGTTATTTGGGGCTTTCTACATCTCCCCTCAGATGATTTTCAAACCTCCCAGTTGTTGGCCTTGATTTTGGAACTCCTGACGTTCTGTGTGGAGCATCACACCTATCACATCAAGAACTACATAATCAACAAGGACATTCTCAGGAGGGTATTGGTTCTCACTGCCTCTCAGCACGCCTTCTTGGCTCTATGTGAGTTCCTTTATATGCACAACTAAATCTGTATTCCAAGTACCTCTCAACATGAACAACATCTTGCAGTCATTTTTCCTCAATCATGTTCCTCCATCTCTGTGCTCAGGTGCCCTGCGCTTCATGCGGAGGATCATCGGTCTGAAAGATGAATTCTACAATCGCTACATAATGAGAAACTTTCTCTTTGAGCCTGTCATCAAGGCCTTCCTCAACAACGGGTCACGCTACAATCTCATGAACTCGGCCATCATTGAGATGTTTGAGTATGTCCGTGTGGTGAGTATTACTCAAATATGCAAGGCTTTTTTCCCCCCTTTTGAAACAATGCACTCACTGAATTGGACGCTGTTTAGTGTGAGCTGTTGTTCACACAGCTACTTTGATTGTGCTATGACTTTGGATCCACCAGACCTCATCCTGTTATATTTTCCAAAAGCCTATCAATGCTGGAGGAAACTGTCCTGGCTACTCTGCTTTCTTTGCTGTTGAAATGAGCTATAATTCTATTTTTAAACGATGTCTTTCTGGCTATTATGTAAACAATGAAAAATACATCTTTTTGTCGTGAAATATTAATGTTTTAGAGGGTATAGAAAACTCTGCTCTTACACTGCTTTTATAGAAACAGGTGACTTGGAAACATCTTTGTTTTTTTTAAACTCCTTACTACATAAATCACCTATAATTTAAAGTTCCTGACTGATTCTGAGGTGCTCAAATTTCAGTAAAAAATTGTGTGGTTTACATTGACAGAATACATGTTGGTTGTTGTGTCTTGTATGTCTGCAAGTGATTCTTTTTATTCTTTCATTTTTTTGTAGCTTTTGAAAATATGATGGTATATTTGATCATGTTCACACTAATTATAAATGTAAATTGACCTGAATGATTCAAATGAAAAGATTTTGAGATTTGTTTTCCATCAGATCTATAACAAAGAACCAGAAATGAGAATAATCGTCAAATCACACTCCTGAAATTGGATTAGGGAAGACATGTTTCACATCCAATTATTGAGTCATATTAACTTGTTTGGTGTGATTCTCTCCTCTCTATGGCTGTCTCTTTCTCCTGTCTCCATACTTCATTCCTCTTTTTCTCTGCCTCTCCATCCTAAACTATCCATTTCCTTCCTTGTACTTACATTTCTAACCCTTCCCCTCCTGTACTGGGTCTCCACACCCCTCTCTGTCTTCTCCCATTGCTCCCAGGAGGATGTGAAATCTCTCACAGCTCATATAGTAGAGAATTATTGGAAGGCTTTGGAGGATGTGGACTATGTGCAGACCTTCAAGGGCCTAAAGCTGCGCTATGAGCAGCAGCGAGAAAGGCAAGACAACCCTAAACTGGACAGGTGAATGAACAGAAGTTACACTATAACTGCTTTTACACTGATTAATGATTGTCAGTGTTAGTGCTCAACATCAGGGTCCCGCTGTGGCTGTAGGCTGGTCTCCTTCCTACCATCGTCTAATAAGAGTGCAGATGTGTGTTGTTGAAAAGGTCCAACCTTCAAGAGGCCCTTTTCGTGGCAGATGTTTTTCCTTGTGTTATCAGGAATGGCCCAAGTGTGAACAGTAACATTGATGATGGCTCAAATCCATGGTTTGCCCCAATGAGCTGTGTGTATAATACCAGAGCTGCTCAGAGTCTGGCTCACCTAGACTGAAAACAGCCGCCATCATTGTTTTTAATTCCACATTTTGCTTTTCTTTTGACAAGTCAGAATATCTGCCATGAACAGGAATTGTGCCATGTTACTATTTCAGTAACGGGACATAATAGGGGGGGGACAATTATCGACTTGAACTAAAAAAATGTTACGTTCACCAAGGACAAGCTCACCACATGACCTTTTTTATTATTTTCCAAGCCATTACTTCAATACCAGTCATCTCAAATTTCACTTTCAAGTCACAAGTAAATTGTACTTTAACCTCTTGTAGTCTTGTAGAGTTATGTGTTGTCACATGTTCTTAGCTTAAAGTTTAGTTAGCTGGTTTAAAAGGTCTTTTGGGATATTTTGTTTTTTGCTAACTTAATTGTGCTGTCCCCTACAGCATGCGTTCCATTCTGAGGAATCACCGCTTCCGCCGTGATGCACGGACACTGGAGGATGAAGAAGAGATGTGGTTCAACACGGATGAAGATGACCTTGAGGATGGCGAAGCTGTAGTTCCACCTTCTGATAAGATGAAGAGTGAGGAAGACCTCATGGAACCCATAAGCAAGTTCATGGAGAGAAAGAAATGTAAGTTTATCATTCATCACTGTAGTGGTTGGCCAATTGATTTAAAAGCAAGTGTCCTCTTGGGATGTAACAGTATACCAAGATATTAAGCAGCCACTGTTGTCGACTGCAAGCCTTTGTACTACCAAGCCCACAGTACGTTGCATCACGTGCCGAGTCTGACTTTATTCACACCACGACAACCACAGCTCCTTAATCCATTGTTGCACTGCGGTCTGCTGCTACATCTCAATGTCAAATTCAGTCAGTAACATAAGAACTTAAACCCACAGCTAGTTTCTAGATTGGCACAAAGGAGTCTAAACAAAGAGACCATTAAGTCAGTCATGTAACCCAAAGTCTTGTTGCAGAGGAGGGTGGTGTTGCCATCGTAAACAAAGCCTAAATAACAAACTTCTTTATTAATGACCCACCTGTGACCCGTGGAGAAATTTGTTGAAACAAGCCTGGGAGTCTATTGATTACATGTTGGGTTTACAAAAGATAACAATGTAGCCACTCAGGCTAATGGGCCGCCAATTTGCAGGCAATGTTGATTAAAAAGGTACGAGGAAGAGGAAGGACACGTCAAATATGCCGAGTCAGCTGAAGCCAAGGTGAATTCAGAGTGCAGCCCTGACCAGGGGCTGATTGAATGATTTGGAGGTCTAGGCAGGCAAACACTGTCCTGCTTTTCTGGTCGCTCATCGTCTGACTGAGAATTTTGATATTGGTAAGTGTAGAAGAGAAAAAGATGGGTACAAGTAGGTCGATAAATAGTAAAAGTATTGATGCTGCACAGAATTTTAAACTTTGGTCAAGATAACTATTTTTTAAAACAATAATTGGGTAATAAAATTTAGATTATTGAATACAAGAAAGCTTAAAAAGTCATGATTTTATATTTGTTAAGTTTGTAGTGTGCAAGGCAGAGTTTCATTGATAAATTTACAATGAAATTGATTTGATATTCTTATGAAAATAATCATATGGGAAATTATCTAAAATTGTTCTGTTAAAATATTCAAACTTAATTACTGTTAGGGGGCTTTCTTGTAAAAATACGTTTGTTTTCCCAAGGGGCCGTAGTAAATTTAACTAGAAATGGGGACTGTGACGTTTTGCTAGATATCGTCTCCTAAGGTACCATGAAATTTGACATGGTAACGTCCCTTGTGTCGTCTGTGTTGCTGTCACACCTGTAAGCTTTCATGTGAGGTTGTGTGTGGTGCTGTTGATTTGCATCTTGAGTCCATTGTTGAAAAGTCAGCCAGAGACACTGTTTTGGATTGCACATTACTAACAAACTTATGAACTACATATCCCTACAAATTAGTCCTTCCCATGGGAATCCACACGTTAGTGTACAGCTACCTTTTAACATGCTGTAGTTAGCTTGAAGAATCTCCAGAACTGTTGAACATTTCCCACCGTGAAAAAAAACAGACCACGTATTGTGGATTGAACTTGAACTTGAGCCTCTCTTGTGCATCTGTCCCCCCAGTGAAAGACACGGAGGAAAAGGAAGTTCTGGGGAAGTCCAGCTTGTCAGGCAGGCAGAACCCGAGCTTCAAACTCTCCTTCTCTGGCTCCACCAAAACCAGCCTGTCAAGCCCACCCTCATCTGCCTCATTGAACCCGGGTTCTCCAGGGTCACCGGGGTCACCAGGCTCAGGAGCACGGAGCTCACCCTCCACCACCGCAGCTGTAACTACAAAGGTACCTGTCTGTGTGTTCCAGTACATTCTCTAACGTATCATAGGAATATTAGTCTTAAAACTTTATTTGGTGACAAATATTTTCCTGTGTTACAACAGTGAAATGAAAAGTAGAAATCTGGTGAAAGTGGAAATTGTGTGAAAGTGGAGCTTTAACCATGAATCACACTTGGTTTGTCAGTTTTCGCACAACTCCTACAGTCCTGGTTGTGTTTTGGAAAGAATGGTGGACACCACTAAAGTTTCAGACCGGACAAGTTTTGTACTTGGCTGCTGTATTTCAGGTGTAGGAACTGCCCGTCGAGTGCTTCTAAGGTCTGTGCACAAGACGGAATGAACAAGGGATTCATCCAAGATGCTACACTTACGGACGTAATTACCAGTAGCAGATTTAGCTCATTGAAGAAGGCTCACAAATTAAACATATTTGATCCGTGCTGAAATATTGACAACATTTGCAACATTACTATGCTGTAGGTTTAAAGTAGCATCTCCATTTGGGACATGAGAAACAGGTGTTTGTGATGTAAGAGGCATTGATCATGTGTTGGTTGGTTTAAAAAAGGGCCTCCATTACATTAAAAAAATAAAAACGTATGTCACTCCATGACTTAAAAATCCCCAAATTGACATAGTCCAAGTTCATCAATCCTGCGAGCAAATCTTGTAAAGCAGCAATGCAAAAGCAGCGATTATGGGAGTGTAATGACTAAAAGAGTAGAGACACCGGGGTATTATGTGTAGACATGCATGTGTGAGTGTGTGTGTCTGTGTGTAATTTAACTTTACTAAAACCAGCGCAGAGCCGAGTAGGTACTGTTGATAGTCATCACGAAGCACAAACCAGAGGATCTAGTCGTAGAACGTCCTGAGTTTAGCCACTGCCGACTAATTAGCAACAGAAGCACTGGATTTATGGTCAGATTTTTTTCAGAATAAGGCTCCCAAAGCCAGGTCTGACATAACCGTAAAAATAAAGCCTTGTTGCTTTCATTTTGAAGGCAAAATCACTGTACTTGAAGTGTGTTTTGACAGCAGCTGGCCAGGGTCATACCTGATGAGGCATGCAAAGAAGAGATTTCTGATAACTATTTTTATTCTGTGAGAATGCGTTTAAAGATGGTTGATATGGAGACAAAAGCTCACACGATGAACCTCTATGAAATAGTATTTGATGAATTGATCAGATCGCAGCTGGAAACATCACGATTCCTTCGTCTCGTTTTCAGGGAGGGTTGGTGGGATTAGTGGACTATCCTGACGACGACGACGAGGAAGAAGAGGAGGAGGATGGGGAGAGTAAAGAGGACCCTCTGCCACCTTCGAAAAAGTCCAAACTGAACTCCTAAAGAAGCGTCTCAGCGGGTGCTCCACTCAGACAGTTTCCGAGCATAGACTTCCCGCAGGAATGATCAAACTTGTAAACAAACTGAATGAAAGCCACACGTCGCTGGTGGTCAAAAGAGGAGCGGACTGACTGGATTCCAAGCCTCCTCGGACCAGCTCAATTCATCCAAGTGCCAATCAGGAGACTCGGAGGAAACCACCGTCTGAGAGGTGAACGTCGGGAGGGAGAAGGGTCGCAGACTCTGACTGGATGTGACACGTCGGAGTTGGCTGATGAAGCAACTGGAGGAAATGACCACATATAAAAACACATGTACATGCAGACTGAAATCCCAGAAAGCTCACGAGCTTGGACCATAACCCACTGCCCCCGCCCCCCACTCAGGGAAGGACATCAGTGGCCCAAACGGGTCAGCCAATTCAGACCCAGTATCACCAGACACACACACCCTCTTCAGAATCCACTTCCTCCCTGTTCCTTTCTACTTTGTTCCTCTACTCTTTCTCCCCTCTTTGTCTGTTGCTTTGTGTCCCTCTTTTCTTTTCTTTCTTTTTTTTTATTTTAAGTTAGTATATAGGACCAGATGGGAGACAGCATGCGGCAAAGAGCTGTCTTTGTTGTCGTTTGATGATGTCATCAGTGTCGTCGTTCCTCAGCGGACATGATTTCTCTGAAGAGAAAAAAAAAAGCCAGCAGTTTCTTCATTATTTTCCTTTTTTCTCAATTTGTCTCAATCTTTCTCCTGTTTTTTGTAAATGACAACAAAAGAGACCTGCCTTTAAATGTTCAGGATGTTTTCAGTCACACTTGAACAGGTTTTTAAAGACCTCAGTAGGTGAGCTAGTTTTACCCTTTTTGCCCTTTGAAACTGCAGATTTTTTGGAGAATTTGTAATCCCGTCTTGATTAAAGATTGAGTGGAATTCTAGATGTGATGAATTTTGTCATATCTTCTCATCCCCCCCCCCTCCCCTTCTTCTTTTACATAAGTGTACACTTAGTTGTTCAGAATATGTGGGACCATTAAAATGATCTTTACTGTAAAGAAGTCCTACCACCACAAGTGTTTCCTTGCTGCATCTTACTGTTACAGATACTTAACATGCGAGTCGCTGAGCGCTGCTGAAATCTGACCTGCAGGGTTTATGTCTCTATAAACTTGGAGGGCATCTTATGTCATATTCTCGTCACTTATTTATCCCAAAGTTCCAGCAGTTTGAACAATATCTGGTAAATAACCAGCCCGTATGTATGGAAAGTTACAAAATGTTCAGTCAAACGTGACTCCTCGTTTTCAAGGATCATTGCTACCACTCCATCTATGTTAACAATCAAAAGCTCCCCTGCTGATTCCTATGTCATCCACCAGGTGGCACACTCGCACCGCAAGAGAATTTCTCAGTGAAATAATATCCTGAGGGGTTGATACAGCTGTAGCTCTCAGAGCAAATCTAGAAAGTATGGGGTGGTTGTTGTGTGCTTTTAAGTAATGGATTTATGGGTAACTTCTCCATAGTGAATCTTGTACTGGTGTGATAATTTCTTATTTTCTTTTTATGTTGAGACTCAAAATTAACAGATTTTAGTGTATGGGGTTGAAGATGGGAAGGTATCTTCTCTTGATTTGATAACATGCTAAAAAGCTGCTGTATATAGCAGCAAAACTTAAAAAAAAAACAACTACAGAAACAAAGGTTTTATAATTCTCCAAACTGACCTGATCTTAGACATAAACATTTGCTTTATTTGTTCAAAGATGCAAGTTTTATGTATGCACGTGAAGTTGGCTTTATTACTATGTACTTAGCAAAAGTCAAAAAGTTGCCATACTTGTCAAACTCCGCACCCCAGTATCATAACTGTGAATCGTAACTCTTCTTCAAGTGTTGTTGTTTTTTTTTGTGTTTAATACAATGGTTGGATATAGTTTGTCAGCACCTCCCAGTTTATGCGGTCACCTCAGTGTGAGTTGGAGCATAACTCACAAAACAAACAGCCCCAAGGCCACCGAGGAGTAACTGTGTTGTCTCTCCAAGTGCATTGTGGCCTTCAAACATTGCTTATTAATTAAAAACCAACAGAAGAGGATCGCTGCTCAGCCGTCACACAAACGCCTATTAAGGCTTCCATTCACATGAAAGCCATCTTTAGACAACGGCAGCTTTTCAAGTGCAGCCCTCCCCGCCAGCCTCTGTTTGCTCCCCAGCAGGAGTGTGGCAGAATGTGTGTATGGGTGTGTGTGTGTGTGTGAGAGAGAGAGAGAGAGAGAGCCTGCTCTTTCCCGCTGGAGAGGCCAGCCTCCGCTCCACCAGAATGCCGGCACGGCTGCCACTGCCAAGGCGCTCACCCGTCTCTGCCCGCCTGTATGTCTGCCAGGCTGAAGAGACACCATCAGAGACGCTGCTGTCCAGCGTCCTGCCGAGCCAATGAAAAGCCTCTTTGACAGCTCTTTTGATTGGCTTAGCTCCCCAAGCATCCAGGCTGCCGCTGATCAACTTTCTCTGGAGTCATCACATCAGTTGATGTCAACAGAATATGACGTTAACCTGTTGAACCCTGTCAGGATTAAACACTTTAAAGTCAAAAACTCTTGAGTTTGAGACGTAAAGCAAATGAGGTTCATTTTTAAACATTGAGCCTCATTTGAATCATTTTATAGTTATAAGTAAAATATTTACATTTAGAGCAGTCAGTCATATTTGAGCTTTATCACTGTTGCTCAAGTAGATTCGGACATCTTTGTTCTGCTGTCGTAAAGCGCAGCTAACTGTAGAAAATTGCCGTGTTGGTACAAAGTCATTCAGCTAATTCAGCAGAATGTGGAGCAACAGTTTACTGACTGTAACACCATAAAGAAACAAACATTTGATTGCTTTTTGGCTTTAAGTTTGATAGCGACAAAAGCAAACATACGGGATTCCAGCTGAAGACGTTTTATTTTGGAACAGTTGATATTTTGTGGAATAAATCATTTAATGATTTCATCTCATAGCAGCCTTGTTGGTTTATCTGCAGGTTTGCCTTTTGGAAAGCAAGAATCAGAAACTCTACATCCTGCAAGAGTGTGTATTTGGTATTTTGCCATCTCTTGAGGGTTTGAGATTCTCAATGTATAATGACAGAAGTTCAGTTTGAAACCCAAACGCTGTTGTCACATTTTGTCACGACCGTCACAGCGCTCACTGTAAATCGCTGAAAAAAATAGCAGGATTTGTGACATCACAAACATTTGTAAAGCCGATCCTAATCTGATATACCAGTGTGAATGGATTTTACATGGAAAATTATGCCTGAGAAATAAAAAAACATCATGTAGCATTTTTCTGGTATTTTGAATGAGATAGAGAGAGGTTTTGTGAGGCATTTCAAGGACTGTAATGTGGTAATCTAGCGATCTATCGGTAGGGGGCGGTAGAGACCACCTATAAAGATTGAATCACCTTAATTTAACTGTTTGTTTGTTTGTTTTTTCATACAGCGTTTTAATACTAAACTGGAGGTTGCTCGCCACCCCAATTGTTGCACATTCAAAGCAGCAGTGAAACAGATAAAAACATTTATCTACTATTTCAATTCCCGGTTGTCCAACCAGGATATGAAATAGGAAATGTGGCACACTTTGCGGTCTTCGGAAGGCCAGCCGAGGTTGTCCAAACACCCATACAGAGTCTTCCTTCATGGCTCCCCAGCAGGCCGGGCGTCGAGGCAGACAATGACCTGTGTTTCCCGGCACAAAGTGCTCTCTGTGTCCGCCGGAGCTCCCCCCGCTCTTATGGAGGTGATTGGTCCTGTTCAGCGCAGCACGTCCGCCGCGGTGTGTGATTAATCACGGTGTTTAAACGCTGGAGCTGACGGTCCCTGAGGTGGTGTGAGGGCGGCAGGCAGGCAGGGCCCCGACCGACAGGGACCCCGGGCAGCCATGCCGCCCCGGGTCAGGAACCGTCAATGGCAAATGAAAAGAGAGGAGGATGACATCTGGTTTACATTAAGGCGGAGGTGAGATACAGTCAGGAACTGAAGAGCTACTTTCATGGACCCTCCTCTCTTGGTGGTTGATGGCTGACGGATTCAAGTCAAAAGGTTGGCTAAATGACAGCCTTAGTCCCAGTACGCATTATATATTCTGTTTTGGGTCAAATGGCTAATGGTCCATCTTAAGCCATTTATAATTTACATGGCCTCTCAATGAATATTTATCATAAACCGGCACTGAACTCTCAGCACTTAAGTTTGGAATGTAGCTAGCAACACGGCATCTATGCTACTAGCATGCTTAGCTAGCCTAGTAGCCCATATAGAGCTAGTTACCAAAACTGACTTAACATATCCTACTGAGAAATAACTCAGATAACAGGGCTAAACTTTGAGATTGACAATGTCAGTCTTACTCATAATCATAAGAACACTACCACAGAATGAGAGAATAAAATTTGGCTACATTCCTGGCTAGAGTTTTACTTTTTCCAGTGTTACAGGTAGTTTATTTATTCTCATTTTCACATAACTTGTACTACAGTTCCAGAGACTATTTACCAGTATTATTATGAATCATACATTTTATTTTCTTGCATATATTTCATGTAATATGAGGAAATGTTATGTATTTAGGGGACAGATCAGGCACAGAGTCAGGTGTATTTAATAAGATTAATTATTGCCCCTTTTCTTTGGCTAAAACAAGGTGCCGGTGTTGTGTGTGCGTCTCTGTAGGCGCATTTAAAACAATCAAACAGCAGAAATAACGAAACTCAATCTTTAAATAGCTCAGAAAAGTTTTTCTGCTTAGGAGTTGGAAAAGTCGGTGTATCGGCAAAAGACAAATGGAACCAGATTCAGCCAATAAATGATGACTGACTTCAATCAGGAGGTCATCGAGGCCGGCGGTTGTCAGGGCTTATTCCAGAACTCTTAAGCTGTAATATTAGTTGTTAAAAACGCTCCATTTTCATCACCTCTCAGTACGTTTAATATGCACCTGTGGCTGTGTTTTCTTTCGTTTGTACCGGTGTTCATCAGAGGTTCATCTAGGTGCTGTTTTAATGACAACATCTCGCTGTGTCCTCTTTGTGCAGCACTAGCCAAGATAATTAGCCACATCTAATATTAGCATAAGAGAAGGGGATGTTGAGGAGCAGAAATGTCTCATTTTCTTTAACTGAATTTTTAAAGAATTGTCAGACATTTCGATGGAAAGCTGACGAAAGTCATTCCAAGGGACTAGCGCTTACAGTACCTGGTTTCCGTCTCAATGAAATTGTATGGGGCCTTAATTGATGTTATTAATTACACCTGTGTTTACCCTGCAGCGACATGTCAAAAATGGCTCCTGTGAAAGGTCCTTTTGCATCTTCAATACCTTGAAAACTGTTGTCCCATGGTGTGATATCTACTGACAAAGTAGTTTTCAGGAGCAAAACATAACTGTTGTTATGGAAAAACAAATAATCAATGCATCATTTAGAATTTTAGGACATGATTTATGCTATTTTCCATTGGGGCTGGAGTTAGTTTTTAATTTGATGGAGGTTCCTAAAGCTTAAAAAAGTACAAGTCTACTTTATTTAACAATAACTTCTTCATATTTATCCCTTGCAGAGTGTTAATCCCTAGGGTGGGTGTTTCTTGGTGCTGCTTGTAGGTTTTATGAACAGGACCACAACAGTTAAGATTCAGACAGATGTAACTGTCCCAGCGAAGAATTATCAGTTGGTCCCTGCTTCCTTTTTTACTTGGTATCAGGCTGTGGTCCAGCATAACTTGTGTCACCCCTAAATCAAAGCTAAATCATGAGCTTTCCCATGGAAGTGTTGGGAAATGGATAGAATTTGTGGCCGATCAGCCTTCGCTAAGTGGCTGGTATTGTGCCTCTGCATGGGGCACCGGAGACATGGATGTGAATGTAAGCGCTCTTGGGCTGCATGCTAAATGGAAATGTCACAGTGATAAAGAGCGCACCTTCCGCATCCAGGAGTGAGTGTGTGTGTGTGTGTGTGTGTGTGTCTTTGTGTGTGTGTGATGGGTCGGAAATATACTGAGCAGGCATGCCGTAAATCCACGCCATGAGCATCCACACATACACACACAAACACACACGCTCACTTGAATCTATTCCTAGTAGCTGTGTACTTTCCAGGAGTTCTAATGGTGCTCCAGTAATGTGTAGTCACACTTTGGAATCTAGCAGATAAAATCCCCCACCCGCATAGATTTCAAGTGTGTAAAACTCAAAACTGAATAAAATAAAATTCCGCCAAGCCTCTGGCTTTGTAAGGAGGCCTGAGCTGGAGGTGTTGTTGAGAAATGAGGGTACGCACGGGAGACATTGTAAAGAACAACGCAGAGAAACATGTAAAAATCACCCAGGGCAAGGATGTGAATTACCACACCATGATGCCGCCCGGGCTATTGAATTCACCTCACGTAATGTAGCATGAATGAAGCCTTTAAAGGTATCACTTTCCAGTCAATAAACAGGGGAATGGGACTTATGGTTCAGTGGGAGTTGAACATGTGGGACCAGTCACACAAAAGCAGTGCCCCGGTCACTCAGTCAGGATACTAACTGTGTACATTAAACTAACTATTCATCAAATCAGACTGTTCTTTTTTTTTTTTTTTGTTAATGTTGTGTCAGGTCTGGCTGGTAACCCAAAACTAACCAAACACAACTTTCTCCAAATACAGTAGCAGTCAAAATGGTGTTTGACATCCACAATTCATGTCGGCGTTCGTTTTCCCGAGAGTGAATGGCCGTGTGTAATCAGAACTGTTTGATTTTGTTTCCCCCTTCTTCTTCCATGCAGCCAGGCCTGATGGCTCCTGCTGCTGGAGTGTCTGAGGCTTTGACGGTGTCTCTGTGTCGTGTGGCGTTGGCGTACGCGCTGTGCCAGTTTCGAAGCGCGGGGTCCCGGCGGCATGTGTGGTCAACAGGCGACGTGGACGCCGCAGGGAGCTACAGGTCAAAGCAGAAGTCGGTTCAAGTCAGTGCCTCAGCATGTATCTGTTCACTCCTTTTCATCCTTCTATTTCTCTCTCTATCCCTGGCTGACCTTGAATAACTCGTACCTACAGTACACATGGCATGTACCCGTATGCTGCAAAGACATATTATAATCGCCCACCCTCACCACCACCCCCACCCTCCCTCACACACTTACACCTCATCCTTCTCCCCATCCTCCCTCTGTGGCCAAGGGCATATGGTTTGGTTGGGCAAGAGATAAGAGAGAAGTGTCAGTCTGCGGTACTGAACAAACACATCTTTCATTTCTCCTCGTCTTCCCCTCTCTTTTGACTCCTTTTCTCCTTACCCTCGGTCTCCTCTCCTCTCACAAGCTCCTCACCTCTTCAGTCTCTGCGACGGCTGGGTACAATTAGGAGCAAAAAGGCTTTCGTCTTGTCGCGGAGAGGGAGAGAGAGAGATGCTGTTATATTTGCGGGTGATGGAGAGGGGAGGAGAGGGAGAGAATGGGCTTCAGATGGTCCCGTAGAGGAAAGACGAGGAGGGGGTGGGGGTGGTGGTGGGGTCTCTTAAAAAGGAGAAGAGACAGATCTCCGCTTGCTGAATGAAAGACCCTCTTTCCTCACTTCCCTCTCTGGTAGGGCACATCACAGGCATGCGCTCCTCGCTTTGTGGAGAGAAAAGTGGTTTCCACCAAACTCTGCTTCCATTTATCTTTGGCTGACTTCGCCCCTACTCATGGCACACACACACACACACACACACATCTGCACACGCTCACATTTGTACAGCACACACACGCACATACTGTACGCATGCTGGATTTGCTTTGATTCCTGATTGCTTTGGTTTCTGCGGTGGCTTGATCAGGTTACTGTTCAAACTCGTTGCCAGGCCTGTGTGTGTGTGTGCGCGCGCACACGCGTGTGTCTGTCTGAGCCTGTGTGTGTATAAAGTGTGATGATGGCTCCTCAGCCAGTGGTGGGAATAGCACAGTTTCAGCTGCTATTATTAGCGCTCTGTTGTTCCACAGGCCTGATTCTTTCCCCTGTCTCCTGTCTGACACTGGTGTTTCATTATTATCTGGCTCCAGTGCAACAAGGTCTACACTATCACTGTGAGCTACGCCGAGGACAGCCCTGCTCTCATTGCAACAAGGCTTTTTATAGGCTCCGCTACTCCTGCATACATTGTGTTACTCACTGTGAGTGTCAAGGACTCAGGGTGTAATCGCTCCCAGAGCCAGGCGACACATTTACTTAGCCTTTCATAAAGTACTCAGATTCTCCCGCCAGCACGCAGTTGGTAGACACGCCCTTGGCCGGCGAAGGGCACAAACCTGGCTGTCATGCTCACGTATCACACTTCAGTCATGTGAGAGCACAATGCCATAATACAAAGACAAATACAAACATAAAGTCAGGAATAGCATACCCCCCCCCCCCACACACACACACACACAACCTGACTATCAGTGTCATGTCTCATGAAGTGTCTTCCATTACAGATAAGTGCAGTGATATTGATGAGGTCACAATGGCCTGAAGCTGCTTTGACCCTAGGAGACGACCAGCCATTTGAGCAGCCAGATGGTCAGGGAGGGCCCGGCGATCTAGTGTTCTCATTTACATTAAAGCCTACAACAAGTTCAAGTATTTGAAACAAAGGAGGACAGCAGTCTGCCTTTGCTGAAAAGATCCATGCAAAAACTCAATTTCGCCTTTACTTGTCTAGGTTTCATGATAATCAGCCTGGTAGGATTCAAATAATCCAGCTGACACTTGTGGTATTCAGACGGTGGGGAGCAAAAGCTACTTTCATGATCCCAGAAGAAGAAGATCCCACCAGGGACAGATCAGTTGAGTCCACACTACACTTCTTCACCAAGTTCAACTGGTCTGGTAGTTTTTGGTTAATCCCAACAGACAGATGGACATAAACTCCTAGTGGAGCCACTGAGCATCGTTTTGAGGACCATTTTATACACGGTAGTGTGGGAGTTGCATTTCCTTTGACTCTTGACAGTCCTTTATCACAAATGTACATTTTGATTTCATGTATCACCTGTAGGCGATTCAGTTCTGTCTGTCTTATGGTCCATGTCCACATAACTTTACATGATGGCAATATAATATTTAATGTGGTTCCCTTTTTGTGGATATTATATTGCCATCACAGGAAAACCCCACAGAAAGCTTAATTTCATTGCTCTTTAGTCCAGACTGCTTCAGTGAGGGTATTGCTAGCACAGGAGTGTTGTGTGCGTACGGAACTAGCAACTGGGGTCTGTAATGTTGGGAGTGAACTCCATGAAACTGTCTTGAGCTGTTGCGTTAACAGTAAAGTCATTTTGTCTTCGGACCTTTTTATGGATCTCTTGATTTAAGCATACATCCATTTATTTCTTTTCCTGGTAGGTCACTTGGGCATTTCCTCTCATGTCCTCGTTTACACCCTCTCAAAGAGGATGTATTTGATGCCATGAGCCGTTAGCCACAGTTTTCCTCTCTCCTTTCACCAGTCTTGATTTCAGTTAGAATTTATGTGAAATAGTAGCAGGAAAGAATCTAAAGGGAACCATATTTCCTCTTCCTGGTACAATACCAAGCCTTTATTGTTCCAGCAGCAGCAAAGGAGGTGGTTATATTCATTCATGTTGGGGTTCATTTAAATCCCGGGCCTGTTGGTTATGGTGCTCACGAGGTATCGATGCATGAGGATCTGATGTTGGCTAATGGGCTGAAACAGCTCACTGTAAATGTCACCAGCATGCTGGGTGGTCATGTTTGTCAGGTGGGGTATAAACCCAAGTGGTGCTGAAAAGGTTTTGGGCTGAGTCCAGAACATAGTTCTCAGGCAGCCCTCTGATCAGCAGTACTGATTTTCTCTTTCTTTATGGAAGAATAAGAGAATTAATACAGGGATATTGAATACAACCTCCCCAGCTCTTTGTTTTGTGTAAAAATAAAGTGTTTCAAGTACTGACAGGATAGAATTCTCTTGTGGTTTCTCTTGTCCTACACTCAGTAGCTCCATGCGCCATTAAGTGTACTTTTTTGTGAGTGACAAGTCCTGCAGATCCCACTGAGAATCAACACAGTTTCTGGTCATCATATGTGGAGGAAGCTGGACAATAACTGCCCAGTAGGAAATGGTAGAAAGCCAGAATAAGCATGTATGTGAATAAAATTGCGCATGGAAAAGAGACCCAGGAGGTTTAGGACCAAACCACTTCAATGGAATACCGGACTTTTATGTAACATATTACAAGTAAGAGAACTTCAATTGGATGCCCGTATTGCTCTGTTTCTGCACCATGTGTGAGGAATCACAACCAAAGAACTTGGAAAAAGTGTCCAGAGAGTTTGTTTTCTCTAGATTCAACCCACTAGTGAACAAACAGTGGTCCATTTTTTTTTTTATTTTTTTTTTTTGCCGTGTGATAGCTAGTAACTCCAATTAATGCGAAAATAAACGAACAGTCCAAATATGAATCTTTGTGATTAAAAAAAACAACCTGGTCACTAGAGATCAGTGTATTTTTTCAACATTGTGTGCTCTGTCTCCTCTTGTCTCTGAGGATTGTTTTCACACTAACTGCTGTCATCTTCAGTCCTCATGAGCCTCAGTCGTATCAATGCTCCTACACACCCTGTTTAAATACAACCTGAGGCTCACACTGGAAGGTCAAAGTTCACCTGTCTTGAATCTGACCCCTGCGCAACCTTTTCTGATGTGATTGACCACTCACACAATAGGGTCCCAGTGGTTTGTGCTTACTGAGGTTCTGGTCCATCCGTTAGCCACAGCAGGGGCAGATAGGGGAAAGGTTTCCGGGTCAGGGGTCATGGAGATGCCACATGCTCGGTCGTCTGTCACATGGCTTGGCCCTCTCAGATGACAGTGGTTGGCTTTGAGAGCAGTCCCCCCCACCCCCTTAAGGCCCAGCACTTATGGATGGGCGCAATGTGGATGGCATGTGACTTTGGGGATGATCCAAATTGGACAGAGTGTTTAGATGCCATTTGGTAGTACAACAGCACAATAACAGCAGCTGTTCACAAGGGCTCTTTGGGTGGGATACTCTTAAATAAAAATTAGCTGCAGAGAGCGTGATATCCTTGACGGTTCACCCTTTTTCTGTATTGAGTATTGAATATTTAATGCGGTCTTAATTTTCCCTTAAGTATTTAAAAATCCCACTCTAATTTCGGAACAAATATACACATAGGAAAATCAAGACTTAACATCACACAGAGATGTTGTTTTCCTGTCTGTACCACACACATCCATCCACCCACCCACCCACACACACACACACACACACACACACACACACACACACGGACATACAGTACAGAGTGGAGGTGACCCTGTCCAGACGGGATATAGGGCTCAGTTCCATGGCAGTGCGCCGGTGTTACTGCTGAGGAGGTGAAATGTGAGCCAGCTCACTGTCCTGGATCGATGGACTCGCCTCTGCTGCCGTCCCAGGAGTCCGCTGGCTCTCTATCACTGTCACCACTCCCCGTCTTTCTCCCCTTCTCTCTCTCTCTCTCCACTCTATTGGCCTCTTTCTCGCCGCTCACCTCCTCTTCACTTATCCTCTCTCCGTCTGTGTCTCTTTCAGTGTTACCAAAGCAAGCTACTGAATAACTCCTTCCTCTTTTTTTTCTCCTTCTCCGTCTCAGACTCTGAATCTTCCTTTTTTACTTTCGTCTCGATAATGGACTTTGCCTCTCATCGATCCATTACAGAAGCAACTGGTCAGTCTTGTTTTGCGGGTTCAAGTGGTGTGCACTTGACACACACACACACACACACACACACACACACACACACACACCTGTACTTAATTGGTTCACCCAAGACTAATTTTATTGTCTGGAAAAAGGGCCTGTCTCTTTGACAGGGAACAGGTTCAGTGCCCATTCGTGAACAGTAATTTGAGTAATGTTCCAAGTGTTGTCGCCATAATTGTTCCAAACCAGGACCACTTATATATTTGGATCCCATCATAACGTTTTTCTTTTAATTTACTTTTTACCAGCAACAGTAAAATCATTACACTCACCAAGGCAGTTGCTGATCTAGTAAGACAATGGTAGAAACAACATTTGATGGGGAGAGGAAAATCAAACAGGTTTTAAACAACCTTATTATTGGCTAGACTTATTTTAAGCTTTGCTTATAATTTATAGTTATTTCTTAAACTGTTAGTTATAATCTCATAATGTTTTTGATAGAACTGCAACTTAGTGTCTTTTGACATCGTGATCAGTGCAATAATCAGTACTAGTGATGGCTGACACTTTGAAATCAGAAGTTGTAATAACCAGAAATAACCCCATAAGGCATGTGATTGCGATTGTTGATATTTAGTTTAGGAGGAAGAGAATTCATTGTCAGTGTGTGTGTGTGTGTGTGTGTGTGTGTGTGTCCTCTGTGTGCCATTATGAAAGTTCACTTGAAAGAGGCTGTTTCCGCTGTCACGGTAAATTCCTGAACAGCTTTGGCGGTGCACCGACAGCGGGCGATGTCCACAGCAGCATTCCCTTCATTATCACTTTGGGAACAGTTTTCCCCGGTGCTGCCATGACTGAAACCCTGTTTTGAGTCCAATATAAAAAGAAAGAGAATTCCAGCCTGGAGGATTTTCCTGTAAACGTCCTCCTCTGGGTGAGAGCCATCAATCCACCTCTGGCAGCATTCCTCCCGGAAACAAGGATCACATCCAGTCAAAACAGGCCAGTGTTTGGTTTCCACCACAGAGCACGGTTGGACGCCAGTGGCGAGACCCTCTCTGTTAATGTGTGTGTGAAAAAGGAAGGGAGAGCGTCTGCTCTCATGTTTGAGAGAATGAGACACAGGTGAATAGTGAACCCCTTGTATCTAATTTGTTAATTTGCCCGGAAGCAAAGCAAACCTTGACAACCCCGTCCTGTAAATGGAGTGAAGCTTTCATCTCTTAACACCGTAATTGCCTGCCAGTGCCAGTCGCTGTGCTGCACGAACACAGTAAGGATGCCTGGTCCTCTCAACACATGTTACTGTGCTTTGTAATGAGTTGAAAACTCCCATCTGTAGCAGCCTTTCTGTTCTCCTTTCTTCTCTGGGTCAAGAATATAAGCCATTAATCATCACCTGGGTGTGTGACAGCCAGTGTTTGATTGGAGGTTTGATCCCAGTTCTTTGACAGCTTTTTCTCTCTGGTTGGTGTTGCTAGAGGGGTAAAGGCAGGGAGGTAAAGCAGCGGGGGGGTGTAGGGGAGGTTGAACACACATCACAGGAAGCATAATTGGCGTGAGCGAGCGCTTACTGGATCAGCAGCAAGCTCCCTGACTGAGCAGTGTGTGTCAGCCAACCTGGACCCCCTCCAAGCAGCCGGGAATATTTTTAATTTACCTCCTACATCAGGCCTCAGGAATGCCCCCCACCCCCCCAACCTATGGATACCATACTCCGCCCCCTCGCTCCAGCTCCCTTTCATTCACTTTTGCTCTGCTTCCCATTATCTTTATTTGAAATGCAGATCTATATTGACTCATCAGAAACACATGTTGGTGACACACGTGCATACGTGCGGATTGTACATGCACATGCGGATTGTGCACATAAATTCACTTACTTTCTCTCTGAAAGTTGATCTGTGGGTTCACTGTAAAATAGGCCCAAGGTGCACTCCGGAAATACCTGAAAGTAGAGCCAGGATGCATGTTGTTTTATCCTGCCCTGCCAGGTCGTCAGAGTTCAGACTTTCTTCATAGGCATACCTCTCTGACTGATCTGGATCGGAAACCAGGAATGGTTGTGCCCCAGGTACAGTAGATCAAGTTGGTGACTAATGCAAAACCAGGTTGGCTCTGGTTGGATGATTGCCCGAAGGGGCCCTGCTGATCAAGCACAGGCCTGCCCTGGTTTTTACCCTGATCCTCAGCTTGACGACAGCTACTACACCAGCCGAGCTTCAGAAGGCAGTTACCATTTGAGACTCTTTTGGACTTGCAACAAAGCAACGGTACCATGATGTCAACAGCTCTGTCTTGGCCCATGCCAAGGCTCCAATACTGCTAGATTTTTAATTCTTTTGCTTGTTACAGGAAGTGTCCCCCCCCCCCCCCGTTACGCCCACAGGAAACGAGGCTTCGAGGAACCAACAAGCATTCATACATAAACATACAACTCAATGCAGAAATGCTGCGAGCAGCTGCTCACTGCTCCATAGCGGATGGGGCAGAGGATGAATTTCCTTTTAATCTTGACAATATGACAATGACAATATCTCGCTGTTGTTACGATGTGAGAGAGTTGCAGGTAGGAGGTTGAATGGTCAGATTTCATTTTTGACAAAAATGATAATAAGAGTGTTAATCTGACACGGTGTTGACAAGGCTGGCTTGTACACAGGAGGCTGAGAACATTTCGTGGATCAAAAGGTGAGGAAAGCCTGACGTTTTCCTAGAATTCCCCCACCAAGGTTGCGGGGAGGTGAGCTTTCGCAGGGTTCACTGCCAAGGTCTGAATGAATGTGTGAGCATGTGTGAGTCCTCTATCGCTGTCGTTTTGAAGGTCCACCTGAGGAGAGGCTGTTTCCGCTGTCAAGGTAAATTCCAGCGCGGCTCTCACAGCGTCAGTGCCGACAGCAGGCTGTCTTTGGGGTGGTCGCGCTCCAGAGGCCCCCCGTTCATAGTTCCTCAGGTCGCCCCCCCGCCATGTCTGCCTAAAATAAAGAATCTCTCTGTCTTTGTACGCTGGAAACATGAGTGATGTACTTCAGGCAAGCAGCTTATGTTTCAACTGCCAACACAGACATTGGATATTAGCTTTGCTGGTGGACAAGGCCGTATGTAAAGAGAGATGATTTGGAGGGTTTTATTCACATAGATTCTGAATCTTCCAACAAGTTTGTGAAGAAATAAACTTGCTTCAGATCGGACTTGCTTTTTTTTAACCATTTAATTGCTCCCGTTCTTTTCATAACTGAAACCCAGGAACTCAAATCCTGTGAAATTTCACACTTTCAAAAATGCTCGAAGCTGGATCCTCATCATTTTGTTTCTTCATGCTAATTTCTTGTTGTAGCCATTTCCTTTTTTATGCTACTTTTAGATGCTTTGATGGCTTTTGCTCACTACTTCGCTGGCGAGCAACAGAAGGTTCGCTGAGTAATGGCAAAAGTGTGAGCTTGCTATATTATCCGGATCCGCTTTACAGTGGCAGGCAATTTATCATTTCTAGTTAAGCTTCTCAAGCTGTTTTGTATTTTTCAGTTAGAATTGACCAAAAACAAGTCGGTGAATTTGGTGTTTAACTTGCTTACTCTCGTAATAAGATTGATCTGTAAACCGGTAAAGCCAGTACCGTTCGGTCTTGTCTCATCTAGCGGGGACTTTCAGTGGCATTAGTGTTGGAATGTAAATTAGCATATCCCTGTTTTTGTTTATTTGTTTGTTTGTTTTTCTAGAAATATGTGCTAGCTTGTTCAAATCAAACTGCACCTCTACTCATTGTCTTGTGCAGGAAGACTGGTCATGCTGGCCAGTAGTCAGTGCATGGAACAATGGCGCATTGACTCTCCATACATTGAGTACAATATGAGAAATAATTGCTGTGGTTATCATGTAATTTCGAGGCTCCACAAGCCTTCATTCACGCCTGGTGTGCCAGTTCAGAAGCATTGTGCATCAGATTAGCGAGTGATGGCGATCTCAGCCAATTACCGAACCAGATAATTGGTGGTCCCCCTTTGTCGCTTCGTTCATTACCCTAATCATGTCGGTCGGAGGAGACAGCAAAATGCATATGTGAGCAATAAGTGTTTTATTGTTTTTGGGAATTGGTCTGTGGAGGGGAATTAAATGTGTTCGTGTGATGTGAGAGAGAGGGAAGTGGGGGAGGAGGGGAGCTGTTATCTAACATGCGCTGAAGCTGATTTTTCCACCTGCATACAAACAAAGCCAGGAGTCAAAGGCAAAAACAAATTCCTATCCTTTCCTTTGTCTTTAACCCTTCTCAGTCATATATAACAGGCTTCTTCTGTCCCTCTAATTTCCCTTGGCTGCATCCCTGTATTCTCTCATCTCTCTCGCTTCCTCCCCCCCTCCCCCTCATTTGCTACTCTTGCTTTATCCCCCCTCCCCCCCTTTGTTCTATACATCATTGAGTGCAGTAATGGTATAGATACATGACGTCACTCTGGTGGTTGCACCTATTACTGTAATAGCCTAGTGCGCTCACTGTGGGGAGGGGAGGCCAGACAGATTTTCCTGCTGTAGTCTGCATAGGTAGCGGATCATCCCCCTTTGTCTTCCACTCTCTCTCTCTCTTCATCTCACCCCCAACTCTCACTCTGTATGCAGCCTACCTTTCTTTGTTGTCCTGTTTCTGCTTTCTTTTGTTGCCACTGTTGCATGCCTTCTGCTGTACCTCTTCCCCCCCCCCCCCTGCCTCTGCCTATCACCACGTTGGTCTCTTAATCCCTCTACGCCTTGATACACACATCTCCTTCTTCCTGTCTCGTGCAGTTGAATGTGAATGATGGAGCCTGCTCTTCGCCTTATAGTGCATTAATAATGGCGACCCTGCGGTCTGATGTGCAGGATGTCTTCCGCCAGTAGGACCCCTCTGGGAGGTGTCAGTACCACTCTGTGATGGGTGTGTATGTGTGTGTGCATGTGCGTATAGTCCCTCTGGTTTGTGTATCACTGGTAATGTGTAAATATCAATCACAGCGGAGGAGCAAATGGAAGATCAAAGCCGATGGGACGCAGGAGAATGGACTGTCTTTCCTGCCGTATCAGCGATGAGCCTGAAGTGTTTAGAGACTGAAGAATATCCCAAGGGGCCCCGATTCCTCAAAATGAACTTTAATAGATGCAATTGATGAGAGCTGTTGCTGGGTCAATGTGTGTGAAGGCCCATGTGTTTCTAGAACTTTCTGAACCACAACACAGTTTCTCATGCATCTGTGAAGTTTTCCTGTGATATAGGAGAAGGGAGGAGAGCAATTGAAGAGAAAAATGTGAGTCGAGCCCCTCAACCCTCAACGGGGCAATGAGAGATGATGGGTGGTGACAATGCACCCTTCAACGAAAAAATGCACTTCCTTTCCACTGGCCCCCTAACAGCTGTCTGTACCTCAGGGTCCTGGCTTGAGAACCTTTGCAGGCACCAGGACCCCACCAAGCCTCCCTCGCCTAACGGATAGCTGTTAGCTGTCACCCTGGGCTGCCTCAGCCATTGAGCCCTTCTGCTGGGCCTCTGACCAGGAGCCACGGGAAAGCATAGGGAAACTGTAGAAGTCTTTTCATATGATGTGGCCTGCTCTTGATATGAAGCGAATGTGACAACAGCAAATTACCGCCAACGAAGGGCACAGAGGCCTGAGGGAAGCGATCACACACTGGACAGCACAATGACTAGTACAAAGCTACTGTCCCGCTGCATTAGCTGTGCCTGGGCTTTACTTTGCTCGCTCTCCATCTCTCTGTCGCTTGGACTCTCGTTCCCTCGCTGCTGTCATTACTCCTGTCATGCTGAATGAAGCTGGGAAATGTCAGCTAACTGGACACATGCAGACAATCTGTCAATTACAGTTCTGGTGTGTGAACTAATTTCATGTGAGCTCAACCAAATGTTGACTTAAGGTTTTGCTATGCGCATGCCACGCTGAGAGAATGTTGTTTGTCTGCTATTGATTACAACAAGTCATAATCAATCTTTGAAGTCCTGCGGCTTCGAGTGGTGCTGGAGCACTAGCCAGGAAGAAGTCTGACCCCATCTGCTCCTCCACATCACACTAATACAATACTTCTTGCCGATGCCAGTTGCTTGTAATCTTACCCACTTGGCAGAGGCGCAAACCAGCCCTGGGTGGTCGCTGTGACAGCGTACCAAGGGTTATGTAACCCCCGCTGATGAAGTTGTGATTGGAGACTGATAAGAGCATGTGATCCCTGCAGAGGTCTTAACACACGCCTCACTTCATCCGTGATCCTGCTTCGACTCAACATAAAGCAAATTACTGCTAACAATCTGCAGGCAGTGGTGGCAGCCTGGACCTCTAATGCAACAGGGACAATGCCATTGTTCTCCATCTCCCTCCCTCCCTTACTCCCCCAACAAATTATAAGTACCCCACTGGGCTCGAAGAAGCCTGTCGGCCTCAATTCCGTGAAACTAGAAACATCTAAACCGTCTTAAATGGCGGTGAAATGAAAAATGTTTCTCTTTTTTTTTTGTCTGTACTCTTTTGTCCTCACAGTCCTTGATTGTCTTCTAATTGATGGCGCTTTGAGTTCATATTTATCACCGGTTTTCCCATGCTCCTGATTGGATGGATGGGGCACTGGAAAGGTGTGGACACAAACAAACACACAAAGGACTTGACACCTGTGTGTTAACTGAGATTTGAAAATGAAGCAGACCAACAGAGGTCAAAATACTGGGCAAAACAGGAGGGATTTAAAAAAAAAAAAAGTTGGTACTTATAATAAGTTGATACAATGTAGAAGGCTCATTTCTATTTCTATAGTATAGTAAGGAGAGAGTGAGCAATGAATGTGTATCACCTTCTTTTTCCTGAAGGTCACCTCAGCTTTAATGAGAGCAGGTGTAGGGGCAGGGGCAGGGCTTGTATCGAGCCACATTGAGTGATACAGAAATTGAACTTAAGCAAAGACAAGTAAAAATTGACCAGGAGGTGTGATTTAATCTCCAGAACATCAAATTCAAAGTTGCATTTCACCAATGAAGCCAAAGCTAGGATGCAATAAAGCCTTAATGTTCACTTTTGTTCACAAAATGGAAGAATGTTGAGTTAAGGCAGAGTGCATGCATGTATTCTTGAGTGTCTTAGAGAGAACAACCAGAGATTGTTCTGTACCCTCCAGCTCTCTGTTCTCCCTCCATCAGTGTCTCCCAAGTTGTGTAACAGCACTCCCTGGACTGTCACTCTCATCATCTCTGTCAGTCCTTAAAAATGGATATTGAGTGGGAAGCTGCAACAGGGTAACGTGTTCATCTCGCCACTACATCCCTGCCTTGTGTTCTCCCAGGAGTTCCTTCTCACGCAATATAAATTGTCCTCCTTTGAACTCTGTGTGGAGAAACCATGTAAATTTGAATGAATTTGCCTCGCAGTTGACTATTTGCATATCTATTTAACTGAGGATGTTCTCATCATATTTCATTGGTATCTGGGAGCTGTGTTCAGCGAGATTAATTAAAGTCATTTATCTGCTAAAGGTACCCGCTGTGCCAAAGGACGTCACCATTTGTCTTTATAATGATAACTGTTGAGGGCAGTGTCATGGAGACAAAGAAGCAAAAGCAAGTGCATATGCATGGAAAGGATTTAAGGTGCAGACAACATTCTGTGCATCGTCGCACCGAGCGCACAATTCTCGCCGAGTCTTCTGTTGTTCACATCGCTTCCCCTCTCCTTGCTCCCTCCCTTCCCGACTTTCTGTTGCATAATAGCTGCTGTGGCCGTGAGCTAGTAGCGGCAGCAATGAGCTCACAGCCGCTCACCCCGCCCACCCCGGACTCGGCTGGGCTCAGCCGTTACTGAAATGCTGCCAGTATTTCATCATCCTCCCTGTCTCCCCTCGATGACCCCCGATGGAGTTATACCCCCAGTCGCCTCAGGGTGGCAGCGCAGCCTTGTTTTTTTTCCCTTTCTTAGTCCAGACACATTGTCCTCATTGACTCTGTTTGTTTCTAACGGCTGGCAGGAACACCAACCGCCTGCAACTCTCTCTCTCTCTCTCTCGCTCGCTCTCTCTCGCTCTCTCTCTCTTGCTCTCTCTTTCTCTCTCTCAGTCTTGCTCTCTCTTTCTCTCTCTCTCTCCCCTCTTCTTTCTCCCTCTCTCTCTTTCTCTCTCCATGTCTGGCACTGGCTAACACCAAGAGACACAAGGGAGAGAGGAAGAGAAAAGAAGGAAGAGGAGAGGAAAGAAGGGTGGGGGGGAGGAGAGAGACTGTGGGGAGAAGAAAAGGACAAAGAAAAAGAGAGGAGAGAAAGAAGAAGGAAGAGGTGGGGGGAGGTTCTGTAATGTATAGAATGATGAAGTATGTGAGAAAGATGGAGAGAGACACAATAGGATGCTGTGGAATCTTGAGGGATTTTGGAAAATGATTTAGAAAAGGCTGTGAAAGAATGGGATAAATATAGAAAACCATAGATAACCTGCTGATGTAAAGACAGATGCTCTGAGAACACAATGTAAACCAGACATGAAAAGTAGAGAAAGTGAAAGAGGAGCAACCTACAGAGCATGAAATTGAGTTTGACTTGCATTTTCTGTGTCAAATTAAAATTCATCTGCAATGCAGAGTCCATCAATCTAAACATCCTCAACAGCCGTCCATCGACAGGAGCCCCTACGCGTAGCGGAGGATTTAGCCTGGGTGATAAAAAGACACATGTTCAGGTGCAGTGCGTGCACAGTGAAACGGAGACTGGCCTGTGCCTGGGGTGGATGGTGGCTGCGCATGTTGTAATGGATGTAAAGGGGGCATAAGTGGACATGTGAGGAGGAAGGAGAGGGGCACTTAAGTCAGCACCTGTCGCGTGCTGGCCCGGGGGAGGCTTGCGTTTTTTTTTTTATATATATATGTGTGTGTGTGTGTGTGTGCGCAATGGGGAGGGTGGGATAAGAGTGGGAGAAAAAAGTGCTGGAATTCGGCCCGATCCCTTGAGGTTACAACCCCCCCTTCCCCGAAATGTCGCCCACAATCCGCCAAATGATTCCTCATCGTCTTCGTATAAACCCATGATTCCTTATTATAGCAGCCAGAGGAAGACGGTACATGTGTGCACATGCTGTTCTGTGTGGAAAGGTGTTGTGCACAGGATGGAAGCTGTTGGCCGAGGTCCAGAGGATTATATCACTTCCCTGTTGCTCTCTACTTCAATACAGGGAAATCTAATGGAGCCCCAACTGTGCCAGTGCTTCCCGCCCCAACTGTGCCAGTGCTTCCCGTTCCTCTATTTGGCACCTCTGCACCGCCAGCTGCACATCAACTGGGGATTCAGGCTGGTTAGTAATTTACACAATCTTAATCCAACGGCAAATCCCATCTGCAACAATAGAATATCTTAACATCCCAGGGAGCATTTTGCTGAGCACACATGGGATTTTTCATCACTGTCATGTTTCTTTTACGTACAGTGGACAAACACACACACACACACACACAGACTCTGGAAGCTTCTCGATAAAGCTGTAGGTCAGTGAACAGCACCGCCGGGCATTTCAAGTGTCTTGTTCAAGTGCACCTCCAGGGATGATAATGAGGATAAAGTGTTACCCTACTTTCATTCATGCAATCTCTCACTGTGGTTTGTCATGTTCACACCAAAAGTCTCACTGAATGTTCATTTTTCCAATATCATTTTTATGTTTTCTAGAAGCTGTACTGGCAATAAAACCATTAAACCCCCAAATGATATGTATCATTTTCAGACATTAGCCCCATAAAGACTCAAGGATCCCCAATAAAAGGCATTAAAGCAAGCGGTCTGGACACTTTCACTGTGCAATGAACTGCTGCTATGACCTTTGACCTGTAGAGTTTACCCACAATGGGGAGCAATGAAACACCAGGGATGTGGTAAAGTAGTGGAACTCCCCAAGGTCAATGACTTTATGGGGCGGGGGAAAATGAGAGAAAGAAAAGGAAGTGAGAGCAGAAGTGGCTTTGGTTAAAAAAAATACCGTACAAAAGGTTTTTATCACACACTTGTCCATGAACTCACACATACACAATAGCCTACTTTCCCATTGTTTTGGCCGAAGCGTCAGAGTCGAGATCCCCAAAGTAATTATGAAAATTAATTACAATTCCTCTGGGAGTTGTATGGAAATGAGCTACGGTGTTTCTGTGCTGCCAGGCAGAGAGGAGCAGCCCCGTGAAGTGGAGGGGGGGGAAAAAAGTGAAAATTCTCAGGCTGACACTCTGCTGGAAACATCCAGCATCGTCATGTCAGCTGAGGTATTACATGAGTTGACATTGAACATGTGATAGAACAAGCTTGTCACCTGTGACAGCGGGGACAAGGTCTCCCATACCTCTAGTCTGTCTGCTCTGAAATCGTCATGATCCCGCCCCCCCCCAGGTTCTAACACAAGGCTGCATGTGATCTGACACAGTGGAACAGGAGAGAAACTGGGAATAGTGAATTGAATTAAGCGCGGTATAGATTACAGACTGTGTGACTGACAGAGATTCTTATGATGCGAGATCTGCTGGAGCTGGAAATAGAAAGCACCCAGACAGAAGTGTGATCAACAAGCCATTAATCCTGCCTGGCAAACACACAGATGTGCAGCGAATAACACAATCCAATCACGTCTCTGCGCCATGGAATGCGGTCAGATGCCATAACAATATACGACATCAAAGCCTGTATGGTTGTAAGCTCCGAGGGTTGAATAACCCCTGAGATTAGTGCTGTAAGTAATGGCAGCCATCCCTGCTCAGGGACCCAGACGTCATAAATGTCCCCAGACAGTGAAAGCCAGTGTCAGGCTTGGCCTTGCTGACCCCTGGCTGGACGCCTCTGGGCGGTTAGATTCTTTGCTATCCGTTTCCTGAGGTCAGTCTTTGTTTGTGTCATGCTGGGTGATTAAATCACATCGGGGTTTTGTTTTAAATGATTTCTGTGCACAGGAGCAGCTGCTCGGTGGATGTCGGGGTGGATGCATCCACGGGTTGACCTTGTCTACCAGCCCCCATGACTCTTCAGTAGCAAAAACGTCCTTGAGTAGCACTAATCAACATCAGTGGAAAGACGGAAATACTGATTTATGTAAATATTGCCCCATTTGTGGGATCCTGATGGCGTAGGCAAACCTAAAGCTAATCCCTCATAATGACTTTGTCTTTTGCTTGTTTCCTTGCATCGTTCCGATCTTTGTACTGTGAATTGTCTTACTAATCAGATAATTAAAAGGCACTTGAATGCACCTCCTGTCAACCCTGAGTAGAGTAATTATGCCTACTAATGCCATCTCTGTCTTTTGATACTACGTTTTACTTTTGATTACAAAAGTACAAAATACATAGTGTACCCAAAGAAGGCTTTCCTCCAGAAAGCTCATGTGATTTATCACATCTGGATCTGGTTCAGTAAGTTAATCTCAGTTCTCACATGGCAACAAATTTCTTCAAAATCCCTCCACAAATGTTAGAGCTATCCACTCAACAGGCACACACGATCACTTTATCTGCTTTGTGGAGGTAAAAACCGTCACTATAAAATGCTCATAATTGCTAATTGTTCACAACTGAGATCGTTTTTGTGATCTTGAGCAAATCTAAAAAAACAAAACAAAACAAAACAACTTCCTCGTGGAGCGCTCAGCTACATTTCTATGTATTTTTGAAACACACACTGATGACTATGCTTTGCCTATTATTCTGGTTTCCTCTTACTCTGAACTTGTCCTTTCCGATTTAAACAGGACGTCCGTGGTCCTCTACAACAGATGTGTGACTTAAGTCAGGACCACCCTATGTGAAAGAATACACTCTAGAAAATACATGCACGCTACACACACACACACACACACACACACACACAAAAGGGTCTCAGAATACAGTGCAGGCCAAAGAGTGGAGTTGCTGAATGAAGCAGGTTCAGATGAAAGAGGTTCTTTTTGACATTAGCAGGCTGCTGAGCCTCTGCTGGCAGCTTCGGGTGATATTGGTGCCAATAGGGCAGATGCTGCAGACCGGCCAGTAGATATGGAAGGAAAGATCTGAAAGGCAAGGAAATACAAGGGGGAAGAGAAGTGATAAGAAAATGGAGGATGGGAGTGACAGAAAACAAGTGTTTTGAGATAAGAAGACAAGCAGAGATATTGTTAAAATGTGTTTTATTGTTGGTGATGTAGTTTCCTTTCTCCTTATTCACTCTGCCTCTCTAAAGCAGACACCCTCCGACACACACACACACACACACACACACACTGCCTGACATTAGCATAATCCTAAACATGAGCATTGGAGTCATGGTTATGCTCCCAGCCAGGCGGTGACTTATGTTGTGGGCTTCTAATCATATTACAGTCAGCCGAAAGCTGATGTTCTTGGCATGGTCCCTGCTGATACGCATGTTAGACTCAGCCCTCGGCACCGCACCACCAGTGCTCTGTACTGGAATGATGCTCGGAGGAATGCTGAAGATTTTAACACCCCAACAACTGCTGGTTCATGGAATTTTATGAGCTGTTGCAGATGTTAATGCATCATTGATAGACAAGCAGCAGAAGCGCTTTGCTCTTAGAGATTAAAAGGTTCACACACGTGTTGCTCTTTTGCCTGCATCTCAAAAAGGGGATATCACCTTTCACTGCTGCTGGAATGTACCTGTTGTGACATCACTTCAACTGGAAAACTGGTCAAATGAGAGCCTCACCAACTCTGCAACTTCCAAGCGGTCCGATTGCACTCAAGCAAACTGAGTCAATTTTTGGACTTAGGATGTGTCATTAAAAAAACAAAAAAAGGAATGAAAGTATCAGAAATGTTAACAAATTTGTTTAAATCCATGTTTATGAGCACTTCACCGAGGAAACACCTCCACTGTAGAGTTGTTGGGATGCTGATTCAGCAGGTGTGAGCACCACATGCCTTGTGCAGAGAGTCTATCAGATTGTTGATTGTGGCCTATGAAATGTTCCACCGCTCCTCTTCGATGGTGGTGCCAAGTTGCAGGATGTTAGCAGGAGCTGGAACAAGACGACCTAGAACACCCCAAATATGCTGGGTGGGTTCTGTGCATTATAATAATGGAATATGAGGTGATGGCAACTTGTTTTAGGACCTCTGTGGATTTAAATGGCCATCAAAAAAATGCAACTATCGTCATTGTTTAAAGTTCATGCCTCCCCATACTGGAACCCCACCATAACCCCATTGCACACATCGTAACCCCACTTGGCACTTGTCAGCAAACTGCTCACCTAAACGACACCATCAACGCTGTCTTCCATCTTCTTGGTACAGGCTTGGATGTGGCAGTGTTGGTCAGGTGTAGTCACACCTGTGAGTGCGAGGTGGATGTACTGCCAAAATTCTTGCAAGTCACATTGGAGACGGTTTACGGTCGAAGAAGGAACACTAAACTGATGGGTAACAACTTGGTTTTACACTCCTGCAGTTAGCACGCCAATTCTCTGCGAGCTCAAAACACGTGTGTGTGTGTGTGTGTGTGTGTGCGTGTTTAAAAAAAATGCATATTTTACAACTTCTACTGTGACCAACCCAAGACACACCTGTGTAATGATCACCATCACGGATTTTTAACACAGTTGTGAACAGAATTTGTAAGGAAAAAAAATGGTGCCAATTTAGAAGTCTTAGATCTTGAACTCATGAAGAAGCACAAAAAAAGGATTCTTTCCTACTCCTTACTGTCTTTGATGGGCTTTTTTAGAGTTTTCCTTCATCTCAAGGTGCTGCCATAGAGCTCCTCAATGCTTTGCTAACAAAAAAAAAAACCCTGGCTAGCATTCTCATTCAATATAAAAGTTGTGAAAAATGTATTCGACTAGTGATGGAGTGGTTACCACAAATAGATAAACTACAAACACATTTTTAGAGTTGGTGTTGATGCAGCAGCGTGTTGAGATCCCCATATTCGCTGCTGCTTAAGTGAAGTGGAACACACCGGTTAAACTCTATCAGATGGCCTCTGCATTTTATAATATTCAGCAGAAGGCTCTCATCTGTTTTGTACCCCACACAGTCATACAGTAATATGTGTGCACACATGTGCTCACGCAACAGTTTTGATGTTAGCATCACAACCTACGCAGCCCTTTGATTGTCCGCACGCGTCCTGTGCATGATCCTCTGGAGGAGGAACTGAGGATGAGGCTTTCTGCATGTGGTAAAGACTCTTGGTGTCATGGTGGCCGCGCTACCCCGGAGTCAGGCGGATTCACCGCTCAGTCACTGCACACGAGCCATCAATCATCATCATCATCACCACCACCTGTCAAACAGAGGAACTCACACACAGGAAGTAATATTGCTAAAGCATGTAGTGTACATTATACCCCACATGCACTCTCCACGTGTTGCCAGCTACTTGGCCGAGCACATGCAGCGAACTCTTCAGTACCACTTCTCGTCCTCCATGACATCACATTGCCATACGAGCTTGACTGACAGGAGGTCTGTTTGTTTCCCCCTTAAAGACGGAGTCCATTTCCTGTGCTCCCTTTGTTTTAGACTGTAGATTAAAAAAACGATCTCCCTTTTAAACGCTGTGTTTACATTGTGTGAGCGCTTTGAGGGAAAGCACAAAGCCACCACACAGTGGGTGGATTATAAACTTGGACTGAGTTTCAAACAGACTGAATTTATAAACACAGAATTCCCCCACACTCGACTCACGGGTCCCAGCCTGCTAGCATATTACTGCGGATCAAACACAGACGTGGCCCATCCTTGCACTTTGATGCGTCTGAGTGTGTGTCTGAGTGTGTGTCTCTGCTTGCATTGTGTTTGCACCTTCTTGTGATTTACACTTCTCAAGTAGCCGAACACATCTCTAGTCTGGTTCAGTGTCATCCATCAAAACCCTGGTGTGTGCGTACCAGCGGTGCTAGCACGATGGCTTCTTGAACCGCACTTCGCCGGGGTGATCCCCGATTGTCACGTTGTGTTGAGGCACACGAGGGGGGGACGACCTGGGATCTCCGTGTCTTATCGAAGGAGTACAAGTGTCTGAATGTCCATTATGTGCCAGCTGTTCAGAATGAGGAGTAATTGCACTGTTGGCAAGGGTCCACGTGGGCCCCAGCGCTGTGGCTTCCCCCCACCCTGGGCACGCTGCCAAGCCCTCCCGCACACTGCCTCCCTGACCCGTTCTACCACCGCCACCAAATGGCACCCCACCCCTATGCCTCAGCACCCGACCAAACATCATCCCCCAAAACTCTTCCACCCATTACCACCAGCCCTCTGCTCCACATTCCGAGGGGGGCACTGGTTAAATCTAATCCCATAATAAGACACTCAGCTGTCCAGGAAAAGAAAGAACTTTCCTCTGGTAAATTCTACACTTCCTTTTTTCTTTTTTAACCAACCCTTCTTTTCACCCCAAGTGGAGGCAAGATGACACTTTGGGCCCCATCGACCAGTTGCCTTTGTCTTTCTTCAAACTAGATTTATCCTTTCTTCCCAATGTTTTTTCTTTTTTTTTTTGTTAGTGGTATAAGTTTGCCTCTGTGTTGGGTCCCTGAACACATGGGAGGGCTACATTGCTGAAGGGCCACTTGGCACACATACACAGGCACACACAGGCACGAACACACACACACACACACGCGCGCATGAACACATGACACACACACACAAACTCATTTCTATGCTCCCAACAGACAGATGTGAACAATTTACATTACATCGCCTAGTCTTCTAACACACTGGTGCCTTTCCTGCGTTTCCTTCCCAAAATAACATTGTTGAGACATCATCATCACCACCATCGTCATCATCATGTTGAATGAAAGGGTAAACTGCAGGTTTAATATATTTGTAATATTAACCATGAGAAATAAAAATTTGGGAGGCACAGTGGTGCAGTGGTCAGCACTGTTGCCTCACAGCAAGAAGGTTCCGGGTTCGAGTCCTGGCTCCATCACAGGATCTTTCTGTGTGGAGTCTCCATGTTCTCCCTGTTCCTGTGTGGGTTCTCTCTGGTTCTCCAGCTTCCTCCCACAGTCCAAAGACATCAAGAGGGGACGAGGCTGATTGATACTCTAAATTGACTGTAGGTGTGACTGTGAGTGTGAATGGTTGTCTGTCTCTATGTGTTGGCCCTGTGATGGACTGGTGACCTGTCCAGGGTGAACCCCGCCTCTCACCCTTAGATGCTGGGATAGGCTCCAGCCCCCCGCTACCCTTAACAGGATAAGCGGAAGAAAATGGATGGATTGATGAAATAAAAATTTGACTTTAAACCAAGTTACAGTATTAGCTTAGAACATTTACAGTCCTGAACCAAAGTATGAACCAAATTTAATATTTTCATTACATTGTAAGGATTCTTAGTTGTAGTTTCTCGTTGAAATTTTGCGAGCACACCTAAGAACTTCACATGGAATCCTTGTGTCCTGTCTTCGTCCCCAATGTAGGCTGCGTCTCCCACTGGTTCAGTTATTAATACCGTATTTCTTCTCCTGTTCTACCGCATCTCATTTTAACCTCACTTCCAGTTGTTTTTCTTCCTCTGTTATTTAATGGGTAACTTTAGCCTCCTTCAACTTCCTGTAATTCGTCCTGAAGTCTGAACCATCCCCCCCCCCCAAAAAAAAAAAAAGTTCCACACCGCAAATGAACTGTTTGATCCGAGACAATCCCTTTTGTTGGGTTTCACACTTGCTGTTGCAGTTTTAGTTTGATCATATCCAAAAGTCAGACTGTCCTGAAAAAAACAAAGTTAATGTGAAATAGCTTTTAATCTTATTGTGTTGAAATTATGCAGTTATTGTAATGGTTAAATATCTTAACATAACTTTTCACATTTTGGATATCCGTACTATTACTGGGATGAGGGGTAATATGACCTTATTTGACTAAAAACTGCATTTCCTTATAATGTCGGACTACTATCGTTACCATATTTATTAAAAAAAAGCAATTATGTTCGGATTTCACATTTCATTGAGACGCAAACAAGAACAAAGACAGTAGAGTGGGAAGAAACACCATGGCTTTTTGTGAAACGTGCTGTGAAGAAGCTTTCAATACCGTGTGGTAAAGAATTCTCGTAAAAGCATTCAGGTGCTTTGTCGTTCTAATGGTGGGGAACCCTGTTTATTTTTCGGAAGCAGTGCCTTTGTTTGTATGAGGTCAGTTTGTGAAGTGGGTGACGTGCATGTGAATGCGAGTGTGTGGGTACGAGCATGTGCCCTGAGCTGAAGGTGTCCGTGTGGAAACCACTGAGTTGGGTTATCAGCTTTAGGAGCCTGGGAAACTGTAAGAGACCCAGATACACAGAGACCAGATACAGTCAAAGGGGTGCAGGCACAGAGAGAAATGTTAGCCAGGACCTCTTTTTTATGAGGAAGAATAAGAAAAATAAAGGTAACTCTTAAAAGATTTTATAAACATAATGCATTCTTTGTTTTTATTTCCTAGAATTACACGACCCTCTTTTTTTAATCTCCTGTGGTATATATTATATACCGCATGTTTATTCTAGTGAATAATGATTTGAGGGGCGGGAGGGGGTATGTGGGTGTGGTTCCTTGTGGTCATTGGTGGGGAAAAACCAAAACAACAGATGGACTGGGTAGTGTCTTTAACCCAGATTCTACCTCTCTAATCCTGTCTTCACTGCAAGAATGTCCACATTGCACGTTGGACGTGACAGGCCAAATGACCATTTGGATTTGAACCTGCCTGAGCCGGGGATAAACAAGTTCTTATCCAAGTAGTTGTCATTAAACCTTGCTGCCAGTAAAGAGAGGGGGGAAAAAAAATGTAATTGGATGCTGTGTTGTTCTGCGACGAGCTGTTGTGTCTAGCTGTAATAAATTGCATGACTCATTGGAGGTGAGCAGTTGGGAAGGGGATTGAGGGAGCTAGACAGTCAGCTGTCAGCGTCTGGAGAGGGGTGGTGGGGCAGCAACCCTCAGCTGATTTACTGGAGGGGATTGCGTCAGTCAGCTGATGGAGTTAGAAAGAATGGGCGGTTGGGGAGGTGATGGGTGAGTGGGGGGGGGGGTTGTTGACTGAATCAGTCAGCTGGCATAACATCATTAGTAGACCTTATAAAATCAGGTCAGTTGTACGATTACTCAACCAAGCCTATAGTTACCAACTCCCCTCCTCCCCCCAGTAGGCTGCCTACACCTCTACATAATTACCACTCCTCCTTTTATTCTTGTCTCTCACTAGATCTCTTAACCTGGGTCACTGTAAATCGACGGCGCAATGGCTGATCTCTTTCCATGTGTCTGAGCTCTTAACCTGGTGATAGTGAGTTCAGCGCAGTGCGAAAGAGCAACCGAGCCAGCATGTAGAGGAACCTTTTTATAGCCGCTTGAATTTACCGCCTCATTCTTTTAGCTATAACCCAAAAATCTTAGCTAAAGGCTGGAACATTCATTTGGAAATGGTAAATATAGAGTCTTCCCTGCCAGCTCATTCAATGGAAGGTAGATTTTCCTTGTTTAAAGGGAACACGCTGACCTCAACATTCTAGGAATTCACTGCCATCTCATTGTTGTCCCCACTTCTGGTAATTGCTGTCCCCTTCAGTCTCACATCTTTACATCAAGCTACTTCTGTTCCATGACCCTTAACCTTCTACTCCAAACCCGTTATGCCCTCAAATGTTTTATAATTTGCCCTTCATCCCCCTCTCTTTCCTTGCTTTGCCACCACAGTTAGGCACCTTGCCCATCCAAGAATAGAATATGTCGAACCCTTCTAGGTCAGGTCAGAGGTCGCGCTGGATGCAAGGGATTGCCCTGTAAATTAGTTGATTTGAAATCCCTAATTACGCGCCACTAATCTTTCTCAGGGTGCCAGTCTGAGGCTTAGTTGTCGCGCCAGCTGCCTTGAGTGTGGAAGAGAATGAGCAGAAGACGGAGAGTGAGGTTTAATGAGTACGCTGTCAGTTTAAACGTCGAGGAATATTTGGGAAAGGTTAAGTTGGATCCTCGAAGAAATTTACAAAATTCCGTGGCAGATATTGAAGTTCTTTAATGAGATCTGAGATGGTTTCGTTCATCCTTAAATGTGTTAGGCAATACATGTGTAGAGCATTTGCTGGAGACAGATCTGTCTCAGCATCAGTTATGGAGTCACTGCTGTAATATTGCGGAATTCCTTGCCGTGGCTTAATGATATCAACAATATTTTGTGTGCTATTGAGTCTTCCTCTGCCCAACGGCATCACAGCAGGCCAGTATTCATCCTCCTAGATGGTCAATGATGGCTGGTCAGAGCTTCTGTTGATTTTACCTGGAATCAATAAAATCCCAGAGCTGACGCTGCAGAACAGGAGCCAGACAAGGATCAATGAGTCTGTAATAGGATCAGAACCAACCGTTGCAACAAACCCTCCAAGGTTACGACTCTCACGCACCGGTGTGATCTGACCAAATCAGCATGCGGTGAAGCTGTTGGGTCATCAGTCAGAGCAAGCTTGCCAAATGCGTTGATTGTGCTTGATTTTAAGCGGCTCGATTTTAAATGCAGCATCTGGGCATAGATTAAAAAAAACGAACCACGACTACCTCAGACATGCTCACTATCTCAGCACCACCAGAGGACCACCCGACGACGAGACAACAGCAGATGGAACTAAAGCTTAACAGAGACCTGTTGATGCATCATGAACCTAATTCTTCCACTCGGTAAATGAAGCATTAAACACAAAGCGTTTACTGGAAGTGGTGTCAGTGCCCTTCTGGGTAATCAATGGACCAGTGGACTGTTGTTTGATGAGAGGAGGGACGCAAGGGGAGGACCGTGACTGTGGAGTTGAGCTGCGACAGAGGTCATGGGCAAATGATCTAGCAGCCAGGCAGTGGACCAGCTGGGTTACCATCAGTAGGCTGTGAGGTCAAGGGTCAAGGCCTTGTCCTGTGGCCCTGTGTTGTCCAGACAGCCGTAAACCGCCCTTCATTAGTGGCATCTGCAAAGTGGCTTGTTGAAGCGACGACCGTCAACTTCGGCAATGCCAGTAATTTGGAATTTACTATTGTTGATAAGATGGCTCCTGATTTATTTATTGATAGAAAACGCAAAGTGTACGTTTCATCAAGAGTCAAGTTTGAGGTTACTTTCCTTTTTTCTTTTAAAAGTCATTATAAATATGCATTTTTGGACTATTGGTTACACGTCAAGAAAAAGTAGCTGCACTTAATTTTCTTTTGATTAATTAATCAACCTATGGTTGCAGCTCTAACGACTTCTGATAACAGTTTCAGATGGCAGTGCCAAGAAAGCAGAACAGTTAAAGCTTCCTGAACTGTGTTGAAACTGCCAGAAGTAATTTTGAAGCCAGAATTCTTTGAATATCAAAACAAACAGAGGATAAAAAGTAGAGGGCCATTTTATAGACCAGCCTAGAGACATTAACCGTGCCATCTCCACCTCTGATTAGGTCTCCACTCTCTCAGGTTGGACGGGTGCCTTCTTCCTTTCATAGCAAACACTGAGCTGTATGTCTTAATAGTCTCCTACTTCATCATGCTCAGCATAGATTGAAAGCATCCAGTACCAGAGGCAGCCAAGCAACCCCAAAACACCACTTAGGCTTCTCCTATGTTTCTTAAAAGAGATGCTGTTCTTTTCTTCAGAGCTGGTGCAATCATTAAAAAAATAAATAAGAAATAAGATTTTGTTTGGTCGGTCCAAAGAAGGACTGTTGCTTTTCAACTGCAGGCAGATGTTTTTGTTTTATTCTCTAAGAAACGGAGTCTTACTCTGTCTTCAATAGCGGAGCCTTTTTTTTTTTTTTTTTAGCCAGAAAGCAACTGATGGTGCAACCATGCTCCGTGAGCTTCAAGGTCAGCTCGGATCTGGTTTGAAGTTATCCTTCTGCGCCATCCGAACAATCTTTCTCTTAAGTATTGGGTCAATTTTCCCTTTGCAGCCACATCCTGGGATGTTGGCTCCAGTCCCAGGAGCCTTCATCTTACATTACATTACATTACATCATTTTGCAGATGCTTTCGTCCAAAGCGATTTACAGTCATACATTTTATCAAGAGTAGAAAGCAACTTTGAAACGCTGCGTTCTCTTCTCCATTTAAAACTGACCGAATGAAGGATTGATACAAGAAATGTCACTCTTACATGAAGTGTATGTCTCACTAATGTTGCAGGGTATCGATAACGTCATTTTGGTGGTTTTTAAAAAGCATCTGCCGAAGTAAACCAGACTTGTATGTGTTAATTACAGATCTTTTTAATGTCAACACATTAATTGATTCATTATTTGAATGAAATTGAAAGCTAGCTTTTTTGTAAGTCTTGTTTTTCTGGGTTGGTGTATTATATAAGTGAGCTGCTGATTTTGCAGAAAATTCGATTAGAATACCTGAGCTGCGTGAAGTAGGGTGGGAATCTTGTAAAATGTTGAATAAACGATCGGTCAAACATATAAAAATGCTAGTTACAGTGGTTTGTTTTGTGATTAGATTTGTTTTTTTGGATGATATCAAATTAGTACGTGAAACAGCTGCAGTTTCATGTGGGTTTTTTTTTTGTCAACAATTATACGTTTTTTTTCTCATTTTATGAGTATTAGCTACCTTGTAAAGCACTGTAATAGACTGATGTTGTTAAAAAAGGTTTTAAAAGTTAACGCAACTCTTTTAACAGAGTTTATAGCATCTGATAAAAATGCGAGATTCATTTCTTTCAAAGCCGATTTCCTCAAACCCCTTTCTGTTTCTCAGTGCTGATGACACAAATTAAATCAATCAGAATCATCCAAATATAGGCACAAAACCGAGCCACTACAACAAAGAGCTCTTTCTTTCTTGAGGGTTTACTGTTTTGTTTTGTTGTTTTTTTTTTGGCCATCAGTACATCAAGAATGAGAACATGCAACAACAACAACAAAAAAAACAGGAGTTTCGAAATTTAGAGTGAAGGACCGAACAAGCGGCAGAGGGAGGGAGGGAGAAAGCGACAGGCGAGAAAAAAGGGGGAATGACGGAAAAACAGAAGGCAGCTTGAGCAGGAGTGTGGGCGTTTTTATTGGTGTCATGAGAGGAGAAATCAATAAAAGAGGTGAAAAAAGCCTCCCGGTTTTAAGAGCTCCATCACTGCGGCAATTAAAGGGGCCTTCAAAGAGTCTGTCTAATCAGCGGTTAAATAAAGATAGGAGCAGGCGGTGCTTTGGATGGCCCTGCTCCTGTAATCTAACACCTACTGCCCTGTACTCAATGGCCCCTTGAACTCAATGTGTGTGTCTGTCGGTGCATGCTTGTGTGTTCATATATCTTTTCTCCACACACACACACATGTTGGTGTATAGAGTGGCCGGACGTGTTTCTGACAGCTTGTATGTGGTTAACAGGCCCTTAAAACGCAGATTAACCCGTTTAAGCTTCCAATCTGCGTCCTTCCCTGTCAGTCTTTTGTATCTGACCTCCGTCTAAACCAACGTGACACAAAGCAGATATGTACGCTCAGCTTATATATTGCAGTTATAGGGAGACAGCCTACCCTCTGTATCCATGACCCTTCCGTTTACCTGCCGTCTTATCTGCTGCTCCATAGACTCATTCATCATGTGTGTAGGTTCTCACCGTGATAAGGTACCTGCCGGTGAGTCAATACTTCAGCCTTGGCTTTTTTCTTCGCTTGCCTCTCCCTTCTTAAAGAGGCGCTGTGTGGACAGAGCAGATTCCAGGCGGAGCAATGAGTTTGCTTTAGGCACACAGAGGGCAAGATAGACAGGTGAAAAAGGCCCTTTACACAATGTCATCGCATGTCACTCTGTAGGCGACCTTGGTCCGAGGAGTTGCTTCGTGTGGTTCTACTGACTGCATGTAGTTTAAGGTCACAACAAACCTACGACTGTTGTCACAAAATGAAAATTGAAACTTTGACACTACCTGCTCAAGATATCTCCGTACTGAACCAAAGGCAAAAAGTAATGGAATAATATATTCGCTGACTATCCAGACTTGACAGAAATAAATCAGTTCAAAAAAGATATGGAAGAATTACCCTTCAATACTATAATAATTCCATTTTCAGTTTGATTAGTATATAAAAGTAGTTATCACGAATGACATCGATTGTAAGTCTGGCAATTTATGACGATAAAACCTCAAGACCCCGCGGTTAATCCTTGATTCAGGCAGGTTGAGTAAAGAAAATTAAATTCTGACTAATAAAGGATGGGTTGTGAAATAGAAAGTCGTTAAAGCAGAGACTATTCAGTAGGCTACGTTCTTTATGGGAAAAGCTGAGCTGCTCGTTGGTCCGCTGACAGCTTGAATGACACCTGGCACACATACAGTGGCTACTCCAGGTAGGAGCTCTAATGGCCATCAGTAACACCTCGTATCCAGTATGGGTATATTCTGCAACGCCACCTCTAACGTAATCTTTTTGTTTTTTTTATGCAGTGACAGCAAGAAATCCTGCTTTACTGTTCAACAAGGCTCATCGCAAATCTAGTGTCTCCTCCACTTTGATTCATACGTACAATTTCAACATTGTCCTTCACTTATTGATATTTTTCAGACAATGAAAATGTTCACCTTGAGCTTCTTTGGCTTCTTGTCAAAGTCTTATTAAGAAATCCCAGTTATCCGTTGCAAACCTGTTGGTCTCAATGCGAGGGAATGAATGAACTCAAACTGGATCGCCGCTGTCGGCAAATGCGCGTCAATTAATGAAGTAATGAGTTATGGTTAACTTTTCTATTACTTTAGATCACAAAGTACATCCAGTAATTATTTGATATATTATTGGAGTAGAATCAAAAGGTGAAATTCAGCACTGAACTATAAGTCAATACTATCTAGTAGAATTATATCAATGTATTGTTTCTTTTTTTTTATTGAGAATAGTTAAGTTTCTTCCTGGTCAGTCAAAAAAGTGGTTACAGAACCTCAAATATGAGAGTTCTTCAGACTCTCAGTTCAAAATGACATTGAAAAATAAGCCTAAATGTATTTGATAAATTGGGTTAGATAGAATAAAACACTGCTGAATGCGAACCCACACACACCCGGGGTAATGTTCTTCTGATTCTTGTTGTATGTCATTCTGATGTTGCCAAAAACTACAAAAGGAATCGGAGGTTAATGCGCTGAGTGTTTTCTCAGCCTCCAGTTTCACCGTTTCTGTCTGTTTTTGAGTAAGAAGTGACCGTTTCTGAAGGACAGGTTCACCTTGATACCTATCGACCAGTCCCTGTGTAGTGACACATAGTCCATCCTACCCAAAATGGAACCATAGTTAAACTGTATTGAAGACAACTTCACAAAAAAGGAGGAGAATATTTACTGCTGTAATAAGTGAGAATAGATTTTGATACAGTCCCATTTTTTAACCCGGCGCAGTCGTCCGATGAGCGCAGGTTTGAGACAAGTCGGCATTGGCTTCCCTTTTCAAGCCCAGACGCTTCATCCTGGTCTTTTATATTTTCTTTCAATCTATGGATGTTCCCCAAATCTTCGTCCCTCCTCCCCATTAACCCCTGACACCTTGCCCCTCTGCACATCCCTGTGGTTAAGCCAGCATTATCAGCGGGCTCATTAGGACAGCATTAGTGTCAGAGATGGACACAGTGATATGGCTGCACCGCTGGATCAAGGAAGCTCGGAGAAGACCCCAAGCCGTTTTTTTTTTTTTTTTTTTTTTTAAATCTTCTTCCCGGGCCTCTCTATCTCTTCATGCTATTGTTCAGGGATGCTTCAGTTCTGTCACTAAAGGTCAGAGGTCACTCTTCTCACAGGAGCCATCACGCTCTTTCTCCCCAATGCACTGTCACTATGATTCACCAATCACATGGGTCGCTGTCACTCGGCCCCGACACAGCTGTCACTCAAGCTCACATGTGTGTGATTGTGCTCACCTCCTGGGCCCTGATCTACTTAAACACCACAAAAACCTCACTTTCTGTGGCCTTTCTCTCAAAAACACAGTGACCCGGCGTTGTTGGAGGCAATACTTGTACTTGACTCTACATGTAAAATTCTCTAGCATTTTATGTTCCCAAAAGCAATTATCTACAGTTTAATTTCCCCTAAGAACTCCTTGATATATCAAAGTACTCTAACACTACTAATACTACATTCCCCCCGGTTGACATTAAAATTACATCAACTGATGTCACAAATAATGCCACCTTACATGTCTCAGGGTTGGAATTTTTCCTACTCCCCACCCACAACTGACCTGAAATGAACATCGAACACCCCCCCCCCCCCATCATTAATCAATAAATAATCCTTTTTTTGAAATTCAAATGTAAAGATTAGATTAGAGCCGTGAGGTTTATCAGTCGCACTACAAACAAAGGACAAGGAAGGAAGCGAGGAGAACAGATTACATAAAAACAGCATTCAAGGAGCCTAATATTTGCTTAAGCTCGAGGCATTTGAGGCCATCTGCAAATGCTACAGTTTGTAAATGCTTTGATAAACGTGCTCACGCGGATTAACGGAAACTCGCAGAAAATAAATGCATTCGTATTACAGGAAAGTGGTAATTTAATGTATTCATTCATCATTTGTAAGATTTGTTCAGGCAGTGTGAGAGTGTGCTTACAGCTCTGTATAATACACTCAAAAAAATTAAAATTATGTTACATTGCAGTAGCAATACCCTCATGTTTTCATTTTTTAAAATATTCCACTGTTCCGTTGTGCATCATTCAATTTCCGGCACAGTTCATCGTAACATGATGGGTAGTGATACCATTTGCCGTGCTAAGGAACTGGATTTGGTGGCATGAATTCACCTGCGTGAACCTTATACAGTACATCCACATCACTTAAAAATGCTTCTGCCTTGAAAGTCTTTACGTTCACCTTGGCAAGATTCTCTTACAGTCATGATTTATGGAATCCATCCAAAAAAACAAACAAAACAAAACCCTACAAACAAAAAGCTACATCCTAGTCCACTTTGCACTTCGCACACTTTCCATTTTTTTTCCCCCTTCCTGATACTGATTCTGATTCCAGGAAACTGTATTATTAGATCATCCCAAAATGAATTTTCATCATCCATTGACCTATTTTTGGGCCTTGGGATGACGGGAGGTCCTTCAACTTGAGCTCTTTGTTGTAAACTCATATTGAAGTTGAGCAAAGAGTAAACTTGCCCTCTGCAGCATCAGGAAGAAAGACGTAAAACACCCAGAGGGGAAGCATCGCCTCGGATGTTACAGTCAGAAAACCAGAACAATCATAGAACCGTGAAGCCCAAGTCAGTTCAGGAAAAACAAATGCACGTCACTTTAGCATCTTTTCCATGTGAAGTAGATCCGAAAGTCAGACACGCAGATAGAGACCCAGTAGCCTTGGCCCTCTGACCCAGATAGCACCACTTAGGAAACCACTGCCCACATTCCCACCGCCAGCAAATGGCTCCTTCTCCTAATCATTAACACACAAATGGGCCGTGTTCTCATGTGTTTGTGCGTGTGTGTTGATGTGTGTTTGCTGCGTACTTTGTGCTTGACACAAAGCTGTGAAAGACATATAAAGCTGAGACCCACTTAGAGCTCAGGTTTAAATTTAGCAACACAAAATGCCTGCAGCCATGCTCGCAGTCACTACCCCTGCCATTGTGTGTCTGTTTGCATTATATGATTGTGTACTAAAGAATGCTTGTATGAATGGGTGTAATTATGAGACAGAAACCAGTGGATGTTGGGTAACCTTGTCAGCTGTAAGGGTGCTGTTGTTTTTATGATAGAGCAGGGAGTGTTTGATCTGTGTGTGTGTGTGTGTGTGTGTGTGTGTGTGTGTGTGTGTGTGTGTGTGTGTGTATGTGTTAAGAGCAATGTTTCCAAGGACTTGCTCAAACCCAGCTCCCCTTCCTTGTGTTTATATCTCATAAAAGTATAAGAGCACAAAAGAAGCTGTCAGAAGTCTCCCTCTGTGATTTTTCTCTCTGGTCCCTCAAGGCTCTTCATTAAAATAGAGAGAGAAGAATGAGTGGAAGAAAACGAGAGCAGAGCAGGTAAAGAGATGAAAAGTGAGTCAACAGTATCAGGTGTTCAGTTGTGCATACGCAGAGATCAGAGGTGAATGGATGTGTGTGTGAGAGTGAGTGTGAGAGGGTCTCTCGCGTCACTGTAGGACTGATTGGCCTCACCTCTGTCAGATGACTGGTGTCCTTCGTAACAACCCACCTCAGGGAAGGATCCAATAGGCTGCTCGGGCCCTGAGGAGACAGGTGAGGGTCAGAGTTCAGAGGCCAGGGGTCTCATGTAGGGAAAAGAGAAGGGTTTAACAATGGTGATCTGAAATGTGCTGCCTTTTAAACAAACATGGCCACCTGGAGACCACCAACATTATTTTCAATTTACTGTACTTTCAATATTTTTGAATCAGTCACCTGAAAAGTGCTTTTGTAGCAGCAGCGCATTTCCCTCTAATCAGCGGCAATTTATGTTGGCTCCTTGTAAACAAATCTAATTAATTTTCCAAGTGCTGCTCCAGAGAACATCCATTCGCTCTTCAGTACAGTTTTTTTTCAGTAGGTTGCAGCAGTCTTGACTTTCTTGTTCATGAAAGATGGAATCATTTGTTAAGTAAACTACTGCCTAAAGACAGAAAAGAAAAAAAGGTATTTTTATGCTTATGCCATAATGAAAACCAACTATGAGGAAGGTCTTGAACTGGGATTTTAGTGCGTCAAATTCCAAGGCTGCAGATTCCAAGCTTCTAAAAGCCCTTTTAGTGCAACCAATTATTCATATCCCTGAAATAATCTTTAGATTCTTTTAAAAAAATGCATATCTTTCGTACGGTTGAATGGAGCTAGGCAGCTAATAATCACCTTTAAAAGATAAACCTCACAAATATTTTCCAATTTGCTGGATGAATGACAAAACTGAATGACCAATAAGCAAAGTAGTTGACAATTATATTTCGGTTAATTAATCGCAAGAAGTATCAAAACTGTTAAGAGAGGAAATAATTGAGTTCAAGAAGCCATTTACCGTCCTTATGTAAAGAATAATTGAAAAAGAAGATGAAATAAAAGAAGAACAATTTGAATCACTTTTTCCAATGATTAGATCAGCTCTTTAAGTCATGTACTTTATACTTTCGTTTCTCCGTGTCTTTTTTTCCCCCTTTACAACTCCTCTACTTCCCTTCACATGCTACAGAAGGGGAGAAGCAGGGAGTGACGGTCCAATTATGTGAATGAATGAATGACTGAATAACTTCCTGATGATGGTAGAGAGAGTGGGTGTGTACGTTTGTTATCTAGGCCGGGCGTTTTTATCAGGATCAAACAGCAGCATGGGCCTTAGCTCCAGAGGACTCCACTCTTTTATCTGTACTGGCAGGGATAATAACTCTGTTCATGCAAGAAAGCCAGTGCAACAGGAGTAAGGAAAAATGACTAAGGCAGGGGATTTGGGGATGGGAATTCGCCCACGAGTCACATCCAAATCACTGAAGATGCATGGTTTTTCTTCCCTGTAAGTGACTTGCTTTAGTGCGCCTTGGCAGCAGTCACTTGAAGAAGTCTACTTTTTCCCCATCTGGAAAAAACAACAACCCAATCCTAAACTTGTTTTTCTTGCTATCAGGGTACCGCCACCTACAAATCCTCCCAACCTCTGGGGACTTTCCACTCTGCACTATTGTCAAGTCGGTTTTATTTGTATCGTGCCAAATCACAAGAAAGGTGCTATCATTACACTTGGAGGACAGTAAAGATTCACAACCGTATTCTTTAAATTGATTTATTTTAGAGAGACAAGCTCCCATGAGCCAATGCAGCAGTAGGCAAACCTCACTCCCCGACACCTCAAGAGACGGACTGGGGTCTGACCCCTGGTGCTTATGGGTTATAGTCTCCTTGTTAGCGTGTTCACCTCCCATGCCAGTGGTTGTGAGTCTAGCGGCGGGCGGTGCTTACACTATGCATGCCACACAGGCATTCAGTGCCTTTTAACAGGCAGAAATGTGGAAGCAGACCCGTGCTCTAAGTGAGCGGCCATCTGCCTCGACCGGTTGGAGTGAAAGAAGGACAAAGACAGGGTTGGTTTTTTTAAATTAATTTTTTTTTTTGGTGAATGGACAGTCTTAAAGCTGTTCCAAAATTACGGAGAACAAACGTGTTCTTCTTTATCTCTGCCAAGGATGTAAACAACTCACAAACAAATCGAGGCATTTGATAAATTTTAGTCACAAATATATATCGTATGACAGAGAGCAAGTGATGAACTTTTTTTTAAAAGACTAGGAGCTCTTTGTTCGTGCAGACTCTTCCAAGCTATGGGCAGGATGTAGCTATTAGCGGTGCTTTTCTGGACATGTCGTACTGAAGACCAATTTTAAACAGTCCACGTGAAATGCTTGAAAGAAAAATGATTTGGCCTCGAGGATTCACCCTGCTCTTATTATGGATCCGTCATCCATTTTTTTTTTATAGAATGGCTGATATCTTTGGACATTTTTTATCATATTTGGATGAAATTCATTGAGACCATGCTTTTTTAAAATTTTTTTTTTTTTTAAAGTAGTATGAATCTCTAGGAGATGGTCATTGAACATCTTCTGGACTCAAAATCTAATCAAATTCTTGCCCGGAAACCTAATTTTTAATGGTTGGGAACAAAATGTATGAAGGAACTTTTTTCACATGTTCATAGTCTGCATCCATGTCAAGTGCCAGGTATGTGCTCTCGGAGTGCTTCTTAGATCAAAGTGCGTGCGTGCCTACGTGTGTGTGTGGGGGGGTGCGTGTCTGTCCCGGAGTAATAGCGGTGTCCCAGCAGTATTTTGCCAGAACATGATGCATTGGTTTTCATTGTTCAGATATTCCTAATCTTGGCCTTCAAACATCAGCGCTCACTTTTCAAGCCTGCTTCTTTAACCCCTTCCATTACCATTTGGTCGGAGCTCAGAGTGACTGAGAAAACCAGATGTTTCAAAACTATTTTCAAATGACTCCTGCTTCGATTTCGTGTTTTGTTTTTTTTTTCTTTTTCTGCATGAGCGCAGAGCAGAGAATAGTCTTGTTCCAGATACCCTCGCAGCTCAAGGTTTCAGTGGACTTCCTCTCTCAGCTGAGGGTGGGCCTGCTACAGACCTGAGTCACATCAGAAAGACCCAGAGCAGATATGGATTAATATAATCCACCGTCATCAACTCCCCAGACACTGAACATCCTTAACAGCTTACATGCACACACTAACCCTGCACCTACACCCCCCCCCCACATCCTCTCCAGTCATTCAAGAATATCTGAGACATGATAATTACATGAAATGCCCCCTCACTTTTAAAGAAAACTATAAATCAGTCTTGCCTCTCTTTTAATGAAGGGACACGCCTGCATACGTCGCTCACCACCTTAAGCAAGTAGAATCACACCCAGCAATTTGATAATGTCACCCCAATTGATGACCGAGAATATAATGAGTGCATGGGAAGATGCACCCAAGGTGCCCACGGTGTATACTTTCATTTCATATTAAATCATCACCCTCCCACCCTGATGATGTCTTTGAACTGTCAGTGATGAAACATTTTCTTGCCAGATATATGGATTTTTTTCTTTTACCCAGCCCCCTTAATTTTAGCACAACACAATGCAGAGTGAGGGACAGACGGGGAGAAGTGGGGGGCTCTCGTTTGATGTGTTCTTACCCCATCCAAAGTAAAATATCCCCACTAGCTTTGATGTGTTACCTTACTCCCCGCCCCCCTCATTGGTACCCTTGTGGGAAGGCAAGAGCAATCACATGTGCTTAGCTCTTAACCAGGTATAGTCATTGGTGTGTGTTGTGTGTGTGCAGCCATGGCGGTTAGGTTGCTGGCCACGCTACGACACGTATTCAGCAAGCTTTGGGAGATTGAACCGCTCTGGGAGTTTGAGCGAGCAGGAGGAAATACCCTTAACAAGCAGAGTCAAAGTGTGATTAGCGTTGACTTTTTTCCTGAAGTCTGTTAGTTTATGTGTGCCGGCCTGTTCTGGTGACTCACATCCCTCAAGTAATGACACATTATCCCTCAACACACACAGTAAGCCCCAGCTACTTTACAACCGTGATCAAAAGCAGTAGTCATACATGTTGTTTCATCACTCTTATCCACTAAATAAGACCAATAATTGCTTTTATAACTTGTCTCTATCTTTAAAGCCAAACTTTCATGATAAATCTGTCTGCAATGTTGGGCCAAGTCCTTCCATTTATGTTGAACCTCCAAATCCTGAAAGTCAAATCCAAGCTTTCTGTTTTTCCCAATCCTTCCTTTATGACAAATTGTCAACCCGAGACTCAGTTCTGTTTATGGTGAACCCCTAACCTTAAGCCAGCCATGCAGCTTTAACAAGGGTTCTACCAGTTTGGTCCAGCAGTAATATAGTTTCCCCCCGTCCTTACCAGTTGGTCACTAACGAGACGCCGCACACTGACCTCTGCAGCGGCTCAAATTAGATGTAAATTGTGCCTGATTTTTACGGGGGTCCCTAACGCGATCCAGATCCCCCCGCCATCACGGCCGGCGGGTTAACGCCGTGAGAACGTCTCGCTCCCTAACGACATTTGGAGTGGTCGATGAGAGGGGTCGCGGGTAATGGTGACCTCACTGGCCTACACTTCACTTCCTTCTAATTAGAGCGCTGGGCCAGATCAAAGAAGCCAACCGCATCACAGCGGGAGAGCCACTGAAGAAGGAGGGAGGGTAGTAAAGACGGAGGGGAGAAGGAAGGCGAGGGGGGCAGGAGGAGCCTTTTCTATAAGTAATGGGGTGCAGCGAGGATGGGGGAGAATTTGGGGTTTTGTTTTTTTTTTTTTTTCATTAGTCCTTTAGGTCAGGGGAGCACTCAACCTGTGTGCAGCGGTATGGACGCTCTTCTATAGGTGGCAGGAGTGCCTTTAAGAGAAGAGACTAATAAAGAGGTAGTGGAGGGAAGGACGAGGTGAGGAGGGTTAAGCACACCATAGAATAAACCATTATTCCATGGCCTGCACACCTCAGCACCGCTGGCATGTTCTGTGTCTGGCCACAGCTGCGCAGACAGACACACAGGAAGTCGTACATTTAGCACTTCCTCACCCATGGGGTGGGAGGAGCTCCTAAATTTTAACATATGGAAAAAATGCAAAGTAGATGTCCGCACACCAAAACATTCATCTCTCATGGAGGCCTACGCCGTGTTAGACCGTCACACAATGACAAGCACCAGATTATCTGTTCCCACGGTTACTAATGAGAGCACAAACAGGCTGGATTTGAATATGTAATTGCAAGTATTCACATGGGGACATTTTGTTCCAGCAGAATGAGAACATGAGATACAAGATTAAAAAAAAAAAAAAAAAAGCGGACGGGTCCCTGTGCTGTTGTTAAGCTTATGGTGAATATCTTTTAAAGCTGTTTTTCTTTTTCATTTGAATGCTAATCAAATTGTCAAGACAAATAATAATAAACAAACCGTGGTTTGTAGTGGGATTATTGCTAGTTTTTTATTCCGAATTTGGGATTGGCTTTTATTCAACTGGGAGGAGCAATACAACAAGGTGGGAGTTTCATTCAAACGAGAGATAGCGTCATGAGTTATCGACTGAAAATATGTGCCACACCGGTTTACTGCCACTGCTGGGTACTTTGCCGCAATAATAGGATATTGGGATGTGTTAAAAAGGGCATTTAAAGAAGCTAATTAAGTTTATTTTTACAGTGTCAACATTTTATTTATACCATTTGAAAACCATAATGCCTTCTAGAGGCATTAGGAGCACCGTGTCTAATTTGAGAAGTGCCATTAAATCACATCACAGCTGAGTGCTGGAGGAACTCTGGGAATAACACGATCTTCCCACACGCTACGTCCCTCTGGGGAAACTCCTCACCGCCAGGTGAAATGATGCGGTCGATGACTTTGCATGTGGTAGAGGAAGCGTGTAGTGCACGGTCGTGCTCCTCAGAGCAGCAGAGGGCTGGAGCAGTGACCAGGACTGCTCCATAGGGTGAACTGGGGAGAACCCAGGGGAGGTTACCAGGGCTACATCATTCTGTGCATCATTGATTGCCATTTTTAATATTCTTTCTTGTCATTTCCAGAACAGGTTCAAGGCAGTGACACGGACACTGTTGCCACTTACCTAATGTTGAAGTCTGGAATATTGAAAAATGCAGATGTTGCTTTTATGTTTTGGAAACTAAAAGGATAGACTGTAGATGTTCAGATCAAGAAAGGTGCCATCACAGAGGATTTTGTTGGCAACAGGGATTTTTCAGGGAGAAACACTGAATGCTCTTCAAGAACACTGTATCTTGGAATAGCTAAGACACTGTTCTGTCGTATCAAATCTAAAGAAAGTTCCCTAAAATGTTCTCTTCAGTTATACACGGCATGCTTATTGCATTACATTTGTTATTTCAACCTTAAATTGTCGTTGACCATATGGTTGAAGTGTAGGTTGACATAAACCTCTTTAACAAGCTTTCAGTGTTTAATTTTCCAGTGAGCTTCTACCTTAAATCTGCTAAATCCAGAGTTTTTTGTTCTTGAGCTCTATGAAACGGAGTATATAACTACAACGTAGTGCTGACCTCTCCACAATGTGCTGTGAATGGGAAGATTGGGAATTTCATATGCAGTGAGCCATGTGTAGGGATCAACGAACAGGGAGAAGACAACCCTGGAAAGTTCACGGTGCTTTGATGGAGCCAGAATTCCGGGAGTTGCTGTAATCGTGGGATAAGGCTGTGTCATCCCTGTCACTCACCTGGATTTATCAGCAGGAAATCTGGAAATGAGACGGCATTCCTGCCCCCTTCTCCAAACTGCACAGGTCAAAACAGCAGACAAAGGGGGCCACGGTTAACAGATGAGATGCGATGTGGCATTGTGCAGACGGCCCTCTCATGCTGTCAAAATCTATAATCTTTTTCAAAAAAGGTTTTCTAAAGTTACTGAAAGCTTTGCTAAAACAAAACCCCTCATAAATTATAGTGATTAGAAACTTGTTTGTAAAAGTCAAAAACCAGACTCTCTTCAGTCGGCCACATAACCCCCTCGGGGCGAACCAGTGAACTATACAACCCCCCACTATTGATGTTGACATGTTCAGTGACCTAGTCTATCAACACACACACAGACACACACACACACACACACATACACACAAAATCGGTCCACCCTTTCCGTGCTAACAGACCTTGATATTATTTGTGTCGTCTGATATGCTCTGATCCGACTGTGGTGTGTGCCTCAGTCGCCCTCTGGTTCTGTTTGTACCCATCAGAGCACAAGACCCCCAGTGGGCTTACTGACTCTGAGATGAACCTTTCTTCAGGACACCGTTCGGCTTGAAAGAATGACCAACGCAGCCGCAGGTGTTGCCAGTGTGTGAATGAAATGTTATTTTATAAATAGAGCGGCATTCATCGATATTCACATTCATAAATGATGCCCTGAGAGGAGGTAGTTGTTCGGTTTATTGCTAATAAAGATGAATTGTGTGTATTTCAGATCATGTGTGCAAATGCATACCCCCGCATTTGAAATATTCAAGTATATCTCAAGAATTAGATCCCATGTTTGAAAAGATAAAGGGATTGTGGGACTTTCCTACATGTCAGATAATTTGCAGCATCACACAATTTATTTGTTAATTGTAACACATTTTGGACAACAGATAATTGTATTTATGTACGCATATAATAGTTTGCAGGAGGAATTTTATAACTTCTGACTGTAGATGAAGAAGTTACAAGAACTTCTGTAGGAATTTCTGTTCGTATTTGCATTGCCAGTAGGCAACATCGAGCAGCGATTCACAGTATTTTTACACAAGTACTGTATTTAAGTAAAATATAGAGGTATCTGTAGCTGACTTTACCTGAGTATTTGTATTTTATACCTACAGTATGTGCCACTACATGACGCTTGACTATATCAAGAGGAAATAATCAGAGCAGCACAACTGGAGCCCACACATCTTCAACATGACCTTTAGAGGTCAGTGGATGATGAGAAATGAGAGAGTGCAGTTTCCTTCTTTTTAAGAATGGCAGTTACCTGGGTTGCCTTGGCTTGTCTTCAAAGAGGAATAAAGATCCGTACGCCATGAATTGAATCCGTTGAATGGTTTTATCGTGCAGCAATTTTTCGAGTTAAGGTGGTCTCTGTCAGACTTGGAAGTCTCTGCTTGTCTTCGATCAATCAATGAGCACTCGTGGTTTTTGGTTTCTGACATGAGAACGTACGTATCCTGAAAAGCTAAAAAGATCCCTAAAATCAAGGTTCAGAAAACACACCAACAGGTGGCACCGTCTCCAGCAGCTATAGGATTTGACAATTTCCTCAGCAGCTTCTACTTTAATTGACAGGCACCCTTATAAAAATGTGCATGACACTCTACTGCTGTTGTTGCAACAAGGTCTTCATAGAGTCGTTGAAGCAGCAGAATATATTTGCAAACACTAACAGACAGCTATCCACACCAGCTCATTATGGTAACAATTACTGGGGTAATCAATCGGTCAAATTATAGACCAATAACTGAGGCCTTATTGTGTGACAGCGGACACAGTGGCTGCCTTCTCCCGTCCGTTTCCAATGCATCATTTTGGGCTTGACCCTCTTGCACCCCTTGAACCCCTCCGCTCACTTCCCCACTCCTAATACCTTCCTGTCTCCATTATTGGGCCATGGAGGTCACGCTGTGTAAAGGTCAGGGTTTAGGGGTCATGCTGTCACTCAGCCAGGCGCCAAAAATAGGTGCCGTGTGATTTTAACCACGGAAAACCTGGTAGCTATGATCCAACAGTGCCGTGAGTTATGTCTCCACGTCATTGACATCCTTTACAACGAGTTTAGCGTGCACTCCCAAACACCTACAGGTACACATGAGAGAATGTGCTGCTGTCTGTTGACTAAATAACTGTATAGGTGTTGTTTGACCCACATACCAAGGTCATTGTTCACAAAGCTAATGCAAACTAACTGGAGGAAAGCACTTCTTTAAACCGGCCCACAGGAATCCAGTGATAATCGCAGTAAGGAAAGGTGTCCAGCCTGTTAAAAGGCTGGCAAAAGTCACAAGCTTCTCTGTTTGCGGCGCTCTTTGACGGATGTTTGCTGGCACAGGCACCAGCCACGGTGCTAACGCTGCAATGTAAATCAAAGATGCTCTGTTAGCACTGCAGCATCAATCAATCCCACCCCTGATACCACAGTCTGCAGGAGCTGAATGGACCTGCATCATGGGCTGCATTCCCAAACAGTGTCTCACCTGCGCTGCGGTGGCAACGCGACTGTTATGGTTTAGCAGGACTCTCCCTTCTTCTCGCTCTCTCTTTTTTTCCCCCCTTTTCTATTAGCACCCACACTCTGAGCTTCATCTCTCTCTCTCTCCGCAGAGCTGCAATTTGAGAGTACTTCTTAAGGCCCTTGTGAATAGTACAAGGTGATGTACCTCATTAAATGACACACAAGAAACAAATGGTGCACTGTGCTGGAAGTGTGTGCAGGTAGCTATGGTTACCTGAGAGTTAAGAGGAAAGGGTTTACCTTACATGTCTGGTTATGCGTGCTTAAGATTAACTGCCATGGGAGAGTGTTTAGTGGTCCTTATCTGCGTTGAAACAGACAGCGCTGCAGAGCAATCGGGAAAATATACGAAATCTGGCAAGCGTCAGCGTTCGTGTCTTTTATCGCTTATAAAGCTGTAAAACTTTTTTTCTCCAATTAGTCTTCGGTGTTCATTCATTTTCATTCCAAACATGTTGCGCTTCAACTTCAAAATGAACTGTATCGAATGTCTGTCATCAAGACGTCCTTCCAGACTTGAAAGTAGCGTATTTGACATTTTCTCTCAAAAGGAAGAAAAATGATAATAAATCACACCTGGGCGAGGACGTCTTCCTCTTCTGGAGGATGTGAAGTTTTTTTTGGGGAGCTACCCGTATCTGCCGCTAAAAAGATTCCTGCCCCCCTGACCTTGCAAGGCAAGCCTGTAATAAGAACCATCAAATCATGTGATTGATCGCCCAACGTTGCTGAGAGTAGAGAACGCAACAGGCTGGATGGGCCAGTGCTTGCCAAGGAAGAGGATGGTATGTGGGTGTGTGTGAGAAAGAAACGTCGAGGGTGAGCGAAAGAGGGAACTTGTCTGAGGGGCAGAACGAGAGCACGGGAGACAGATGACAGATGGAAAGAGAAGCTCGGAAAAATGAAACTAAAAGAGGCAGACATCAAGCGGAAGGGAAGGTCGGGCGAGTCGGATTGAATAGGATCAGCAATCGAGACCCCATTAACCTGCAGCGAGGTGTAAATCACATGGAGGGCTGTCAGTCAGGGGCCTCTTTATCTGCAAAAGGACCTCGTTTGTTCCTCTGACCTACTGATTACTGAGCTGTTTCTCAACAGCTTTGTCTCGCCGTGGTTCAAATCCGAGTTAGGTGACATTCACATGACAGATGCCCTGCAAGCACAATGAGTGGAGAGAAGGAAGGAGGGAGGGAGGAGTGCAAGAGTTGAGCAATCGTTCATATTGTGTTTTGCATACCTGATGTCATACTTTCAAAGCAGTCACACGATGTCTGTGGGTGGCGATGTGACAAAGCACACTTTTGAATGTACTTGTATGTGTTTGGTATTTTGCGTCACAAGTTTTAATATTCCCATTTGTGCAGACATCAGTGTTGGCTAAAAAAATGTATGAGAGTTCCCCGAAACGGCCAAGAAACTGTGATATGCTGGTGTCATTATCTCCCTCTAATCCGATTAGTCTCATGTATAAACTCTGTCCTGCGGGTGATGAGGGATGAGGGAGGAGTCATGCAGAAACTCTCTCCAAGACTTTGTCACACCTGGAGCCTCTAACTTCCAGGCGTCACACTCCACTGAGCGGAAGTCTGATCCTCGATAAGGATTCTCTCGGTTCAACGGATGCTCAGAGGGCGAAGGACGGAGAATACGAGAGAGACTGAGGGAAACCATGATAGAAACCATAGGGAGGGAGGAATGGTTACAACCCCCCCAAAAAAACATAAAATGGTATGTATGTATTCCTAGGTGGGTGGGAGGTGGAGGGTTTTGCGCTCGGATGGGGCGGGTGACAGAATGATGATGGGGGCGGATCAGAGCCTAAAGCTGTTTTTTTAAGGTGGGATGGGTTGAGTGATTAATGATTTGAAGCCCCTGAGGGGAAACCTGGGTTGAACTTCCTGTACTTTTCTGACGTGTTGCCCCAAACTTTTAAAATTTTATGTCCGGAAAAGGAAAAAAAAAAAAAATACCACAACAACACACATTCAACTTGACCTCAATTAAATGTTTTTGCATGACTTCCTAACACTAAGTCTTTTCTGTTGAGTAACAAAGAATTAGTGGCGATAGCCTGTTAAACCTGACATATATGTAGAAATATTACTCAAGAAGCTTCTGTACCCCACGGGTGGCAAAAAAAAAGGTTCATTGTAAAAACTCGTATGCTTAAAGGAACAATAGAGTATTTGTGGACAACGTGCGAAGCAGCAGGGGTAAGAGGTGTTGACAAAAAAAGAGAGAGAGAGAGAGAGGTTTGAGCAGGAGTTGTTGAACAAGTTAGGAAGGAATGCAAAGTGTTTGAAAAGATATTAGATAGAACTGGCAGAACATTCTCCGTGTTTGGCTGTGAAGCCCTGCTGCGAACGCCAAGCCCTGTTTCGCTGGCGAGGCCCAGTACTGCAACTGAACAGAATGCGCCACAACACACACACACATACATACACACAGACTTAATACACACACACTTCTTGCCCAAGGGGCTGTTAACAGGCTGCACAGTGAGATAGGGCCTGGGGAGAACAGTCACTGTGTAAAATTGGTTTCATTAGTTTGTGATTGGCAGATTATGTAACAGTCGCACAGGATTTGTGATTACTCAGATCTCATTGCAGTTTTTTCTGCATTTTTTAAGAAGCGTCAGTCTATCAGATAAGATGATGTCATCATAAAACTAATCACGAGGACTGCGTAAAACGGCGTTTACGCACACTAAATCAAAAGCGCGAAACTGCTTGAAAGAGCACTCAACCATTGAAACGACTCTACTGATGAAACGACAGAAGAGCGACAGAATATCCAGGCATGGTAGAGGAACAAGATTCATCAAAATTCATCACGTTGATGATCGTAAACTGGTAGTGCCAGCAGCTACGCAGGGGTGTAACTGGGAACAGAAATCACGGTACGCACCGCTGTTTGGATTGGTTTCAAACACCTCAAGTGGTTTTTTTTGGAGCTGTGGACATCACCACCACGAGAAAGGTGGGCTCTTCACACATGCCGAAAGTCACTAATCATTCATTAATCGATCAAATGTTGTAACGCACTTCTAAAATTACTGCTTATTTCAGCTGCTACTACAGTTTCTTACTGATACTTCTTTTACTACCGCTACCAGTATCACTTAGGGACATAAAATGTTTTGTTTCAGCCAATACCCATGATTATTATTGATTACATTTGACTAGGAAAAAAATGTAATCCCTTCATCAGACAGATTTTTCTTCACCGTCTGCCCTCATTTTCTCACTGAGCCATTCATAAGTGTAACTCGTGTGTGTGTGTGTGTGTGTGAGAGTGTAAACAGTACAAGTGCTGATTTGAACACAAACCCGAACAAATGGTTTTGTGTCCAAACTAATGCTCAACTATAGCGTTGATGTGTGATTTATTAGCTTTGACACACTGTCACTCAGTGGTTTGACAAAAATGGAAAGCTTCCCTGAGCTGAGACAGTTTCAAGTTTGTGTCTTTGTCCTGAGAAGCACAGTTTTTCCTGTAGTGTTGCCTATCGTGATCATACACCCCTTGACTTAAATACCAAAGTGGATCCTACGGGCCGTATGTGGAACGCCGTGGCGGTTAGGGGTTGAACGAGTCAGCCAAAACAAGCCGATAAGCCGTTTATGCGCTTTCACTCAATTTTATATCAACTTTGTTGAAATAAAACGCATCCAACAGTCAATCGAACATTGAGCGCATGATTTGCTACGTATCGCTATCATTTTATAGGCGAATAATGGTGCCTTTAGCCCAGCGCCACGAGTCTCACTGTTGCTTCACCTCCATCCGCCACCACTGATATTAAATATTCACACACACAACACATGATGAAGACATTAGGAACGATAAGAGGGGGAAGGGGCACGGGGACAGCACAGATGAATCATTCTTTAAAGGGACAATTTAGCGACGCATGTTTGACTCACCAGCAACACAGGGAGCCTCCGCGCCACAGAATGTCCCGACACAGCGTTTTTCATTTTCCGTGCATCACAGAGAGAAAGCGCAGAGGCTGACGAGGGCAAACACACACACACACACACACACACACACATACATACACATTCACATACACATACACATACTGGCACTTAGGCTCTGAAAATCTGCTGACATGTCTGCTTTGACCAGGCGGCGCTTAGTCTGTGGTGCTGCCGAGAGGTTCGACTGTGACAACGCCGGTAATGACACCCTTCACCCGAGGGTGACCAGAGGAGAGAGACGGGCTTTCAAGCAGCACTTGAATGTTTAATAAATAGTAATTCTTTCCAATAAAGATGGTGGTGTCTATATATGAACAGTAAATGAGTTTAGGTTTAATTTAGCATGTTTTCTTTATCTTTTTAATCTCCCCATGACTTTTTACAGAATCTAAATTTCACTATTTACCAAAATAAACGCTAAAATAAATAAAGGACCTTTAAAAGCGGCGATGTGGGCTCAGGGATGTTTTTTTTTTTTTTTTTTTTTTGCTGACACACCCAGAGAGTTTCTAGACTGGAAATCAGACATCAGCCTTTTCGCTGTTGAGTTGTTTGGGTTGAGGAGGGGAAAGTGGGTCAGCATGAAAACACCCCAGGGAAGTAAAGGCTAGATGGAGGGGTACAGGCGTGTCTCTGTGTGTGTGTGTGTGTGTGTGTGTGTGTGTGTGAGAGAGAGAGAGAGAGAGAGAGAGATGGGATGAGAATATAAAAGAAGAGGAGGGTGATGTCTGTAAACTCTTGAACCTTCCAATCTTGAAAGTGGCGGTTGTTTTTCAGTCTAACTGTGGGACATTTACATTTATCAGGTATTTTCCACTTACACAGCAGCAAATAATTACGCTACTGATTGATTGAAATATTATTCTCTCAATATTTATTGTGGAAATATTGGGGTCAGGGTAAGATATTCATATCTATTCAATGAATTAATCCACAAAAGTATCAGTTCCTGAAGGATCGAACCAGACAGTACTTGACATTTACTAACACTTTACTTTCAGAGACATGCACTTTTCATTAAACAAGAGCAAAATATTTCAAAAATAAAATCAGACATTTTCCTACCTCCACTCGATTTGATTTATAAGATGTAGCGTCTGCTTAAACAATGATAATCACAGCAGACAGCACAGTTTCCAGGGCTTAACAATTTCCGACGTTTAATGTGGTGTGCTCGTTTTGGAGCATACCAAAAACATATTGAAGTTCAATACACAGACCGACCTCTTTATTTTTGTTTCTTTTGGGGTCTGGACTCAAACTTGACTTGCCCTTGAGTAGATGTGACAAATGTGGTAAGGCAAAGAAAACAAAAAAAAGGAAGTGAGGGTTGAGAGGTGCAGACAGGGGAGGAATGAAATAGTAATGAGAGGAGATGGGCAAGGCCAGGCCACTACTGAGCATCACCCTCGCCGCGCTCTTCCTAAACCCCCGCTGTGATAATGTCCCGCCTTGTTTAGTCTCATCCTCCCGTCTCCCGCCATGATTTTTTTTTTATGCACTGTGCTTGGATTTTCTAGTGCAGCAAATTCTCCTGTTTCTTTCCTCGACAGCCGGGAAGAGACAGGGAGAGGTGAGAGACACGGAGAGAACGCGCGGGGGAAGTTGTATAAAGCCATCAGTATCCTTGTTAAGCTGCCGCCGTCTGTCCTCCTCACCCTCCGTCTACGTCTAGTTATCAAAATGTTTATTCAGCCTGGCATTGTCTCTGTTCTCCTCTTTTTTTTTTGGAGTGAAACTCAGAGTGGGATTCACTGCATTCACTCAGAGGACAGAAAATGAAAAGGCACCCCCTGCTTCCTACACGCCAGTCAGTGGGGAGGGTATGAAGGCATCCATGCCAGTGAGAGATGATGGTTAGGGGCCTCTCCGGACCGTGCCCCTGCTGATTGAGATGTACCCCACACAGGCAAACTCCCAACTTTGGGGTGGATCTGCAGCGCAAACACCCCCTTTAGCCTCCGGGGAGCGCCAGTTCAAGTCAAGAGCCTGCTGAGAAGCAGCGTGTGGGGGGATGAACTTGACGTGCCGCTGGACGGATGGTAAAGGATCCTGTGGGTGAGGAGGAGGAGGAGGTGGCAGGGTTAGGCTTCTACTCGGTGCCAGGGTTTCCTGGGTTACGAGCACAGGGAAGAGGCATGACATTCTCTCTCTGTCTTCTTTTTTTTGTGTGTATGTGTGGGTTGCTCTGTCTGGTTGTGTGTCGCTACGCCGCCGTGGGGATGCGCCGATCCCTGCCGCTCTGGTGTCTTCACCGCTGCCTTTTGATGATCAACACATTGCAAGTATGCAGAGTGAAAAAAAAACAAAAAATCTCCCACACCGCTTTGCTTTGAAGCTCGACACAAACACACACACACACTCAGATTACACTGTAAGTTGAAGTTGCTATGCAGCGTCGGGCTATTGCTGCTATTCAGTTGCTTTTATGATGGCCTAATCACAATAGTTTGAGAAATTACCGTGGAGCAGACAGATTGATTGTACGTGCAGTGAGGTGCAGTGTGTGAGTGATTATGGAAGTCTGGTTTGTATTAGAGCTCCGTCGAGGAATAGAAGGCAGTTACTGTACTATGAGCTACTGAGGTGTTCTGGTATCCATTTGGATGAATCAGCACTGATGACTGAACTACACACAGAGAGACGCAGCTCACCCAGATAACTACTGATCAAACAAACCACCAGCGGAGACCTCTGTCATGCTCTCGCTCTATTATCTTTATTTTCTTCTCTCCCTCTTCTTCTTCTTCTTCTTCTTTTTTTCCCATCCACCTCAGTTGTTGCATCTTTTTTTTCCCCCTTCCTTTTTTACCCTTTATACCTCTCCCTCACTCCTATTTAATTGCCATCTGCCACTCGCAATCAGCGTTATTCAGATTCCAGTGATTTCCAGCGTCATACGCAACCGGATTGGGGAGATAAAGAGAAAGATGATGAGAGGAGAAATGATCCGTGATTCATCAGGAGCTAAAGAGGAAGTGTACCCCCCTTCTCTTCGTCTTCTTCTAATGCAACAAAAAAAAAGAAAGAAAAAAAAAAGATTGCACTGGAACTTTGAAAGAGGCGTTGAGGCTCCCAGGTGGAAATGTTATACCTACGCGCAGATCTGGAGTGACACGAGGAGGGATGAAGGGGATCAAAGGGGGTCTGGGGGGAAGAGGAGGCCAGACAATCACCCTAAAAAAAGATAATTGGCTAGTATGAGGTTTATAATGGAGCTGTCAAAGGGCTCTCTTTTCACAGCACAATGGTATTTGTGTGTGTGTGTGTGTGTGTGTGTGTGTGTGTGCACATGCTATATGTATGTGAAGAAACAGGCTTTTGACATGGAGACTAAAGGTCGGTGTTTTGGCCTTTGTGTGCCTGGGGGAACATTTCCATGTCTGTGTAACAGGAAGAGAGAACTAGACGAGGGGAGTTGGCAATTATGATCATTTGACTGCAATATCGAAAAAGTTGCGTATTTGGGTTAAATTTGGGAGGATGAATGAGAATTAGAATTGATTCAGACTCAGTTCTGATGGTATGTATCACCTTGGCGGATGTACGGACTCTAGGTATGGCTGCACCTGACTTTCATGATGAATTAATCTCATTGGATTAAAGTCACGGCGTGTAATTTCTTAAGTGTGGGTGTCACTCGATCAAAAACAATAACGCATGTTGTAGTGTAATGACGGCAGCCACATTGAATAATGTATCTAATATGACCCCTTCATTGATGGGATAATGTATCAAAGTTGAACTTAACATAATCTGGAGCTCATTCGCATTATTTTATGACAGCAAAATAACTGCAATTAGCTTAATTTGACAAGCCCAACCAGCACAGCTGCTGTAACTAAAATTATCTGGCTAATTCAATCACTGGGTAGCCAAGCGCTCAAAGTAAAAGTGATCCTTTTCATTGCATTTGAAATACATTTTTGAGCGTTCTGAGTGGTGTTTCAACATTACAACAACATCCAATGTATTAGCTTAGCTTAGCTCCGGCATTTGGCTCATTCACAGGTGATCACAAGAAATGTACCTTTTGAAAGTACAGATTTCTCCAAGTTTGAACATTATTGGAACAATGTGTGGATGATGTAGGTACAGTATAGACTGTTTGATATGGATTAAGTTATTTTAGGGATTTTTTGTGTAAAAATACAACAGTATTTACCCTTAATTGAGTAATTGTTTGTTCTATTGAAATAGACATTTTTGTCTCCAACAAGATGATAATATTGCTTTTACTGACTAAGCAAAAGAGATGTTCAATTAAAAGAGAGAAAAGCAGTATGAACACTTTTGCTTTTACATATATGTATAATTTGGCTTGATATATAACAATTAAAAATGCGTCTCATTCATTGTTCTGCACAAATTCTGTATGATGTGTCTATATCAAATCAATCAAAATGTGACGCCAACAAGTTCATAGACGACAGGAGAAGTGAAGTGAGGACAGAAGAGGAGGGGAAGAGGAGCAGAGGAGAGACTGATGGTCCTAATCCCTCCTTGGTGGCCTGGCTTCCCTTCAACACAACAGGTCTCATAATTACCCCCTCTCCTCTGGCAGCTCACACTCACAACTCTAGCAGCAGGGAACTGGCTAATACTCTTCATCTTCATCTCACACACGCACACGCACACAGACCCTTTGGATCTGTCTGGAGTTTGTGACACGCAGCAAGAGGACAGTGCCATTGCTGTGACACTTGTCCAAAATCTGCAAGAAAGTCATTTGGCTGGCAGAAGGTGAATTCAAGCAGCTGTCGGGGTTCCCCTTCATTTATTCCTCCAGTCCGCGCCTGTCTCTCTGTCTGTCTGTCTGTCGGTCGGTCTCTCACTGTCTATGTGCGCAGTTCACCTAATTAGCACCGCCTTGCCGCCAAGTGCGCGCGTGCGCGCGCGCGTGTGTGTGTGTGTGTGTGTTGGCGCGAAAAAGATAACGGTTACTGTGTGGGTGTAACAGATCATGGAGGAGGGCAGCAGAAAATGTACATAGTTACAAAATGTGACATGGACAAAGGGTTTGACATAAGGAACAAATAATAGCATATAGCTACAAATGTTACATAATATATGAAAATGACCCACATAGATCATGTATAAGCATATTTGGCAATTGTTATATTGGGTTGCATACTATTTTTAATTTTTATACTAATTTAATTACAAATTTTGACATGTTCTAACATTTATTTTGCAAGATCTAGACTTTCTCTGTAAAAAAGAGTTTTTAAAAAAACTAAAAATGAACGATGTTTTATTTCATACAAAAACATAAATACCCCACGCTTACAATGGATTCGCAGAATAAAATTGACAAGTACCATATTGAAATTTTCCAAATTATATTAATATTTTTAATTTCACGTGTTTAACTGCTGGACCCCACATATCCTTTACGTCAGTATGAAGTCTCCATTATCAGCATTTATGGACTGGAGACCTCAAACTCTCACGTTTTACTTGGCCTTACTAAATTTTGGGACCACGATCAGTTGCCATAATATTTGTGATGTCATAAATATTGCATGCCTCTTGTGATGAGTTTTTTTAGTGAGGACAGAAAAAAAATTGCACTTTTAAAAGTACAAACTGACTTAAAACTGTGGGAACAAGAAGACGGAGATGACTTTTAAAAAAACAAAAAACAAAAACAAAACAAAAAAAAAAGAACTGCAAAACGACCAACCAATCAAAAAAGCCCATATAAAATAATAAATTGTAAAAAAAAAAAAAATTGAAGCTTTAAACAATGTACCTCTTTCTGTTTAAGTTCCTCCAGGGAAATCATTCAGTTTACTGAAATAGCCATTGTGGAATTTTGTGGAATTCTTTGTGGGGGATATCCCCACGATTGGATGAATTCTGCAAACGCTGATCTGCTGTAGGGCTTGGCTTCTGATTTTACACGTGAGCCATAATTAATGGAGGTGTGGTGGATGGTGCGGAGGGAGAAGAAGAGGGAGAAGACGACTTGAATTATAGAAGATGTACAATATACCTGAGAGACTTTCAATAGATGTTTTTGAACAGTTTTGCTGTGTAAAGTCATTATAGCTCCAAGCTCAACGGACGCGTCTGGCAATTTCGGACGTCTGAAGTAAGGCTGAAGTGATGCAAGGAAGAAAAAAAAAATTGTTAGTACTTGGGGGGCAAAATACAATGTCTACGTCCCCACGTCTCAAACAGAACCTGACCTGTAACACTTGCACGAATTTGTCAACCTTTTAATCCAACCTGATAGTTGAGGAGAGCTAAATGAAGCTTACTGAAGGAAAGTGACCTCACATAGTTCAAGTAGAAGACTCATCGAGTGTATTTGAGTTTCATTGTTCAAATCCAATTTTTTAATTACATGTAATCTGGTCATTTATGTGATTAGACCTGGACACAGATCACTCTGTCACAAGAAAAAAAAAAAAAGATCCTTCAAACTCTACCATCGACTCAGGCAACTTCTCTCTCTTGACTGACAGCATTTTCAAGCTGCAATTATAATATTTCACATTTTAATTAAATCAGCGGCTGTTGAGTTCAAACATACATGTTAATCATGCAGTTTAACTGAAGACTCCTGTGTAGTGGGAAGACAGAGGTCCATCTGTAACGTACGGAGATTCACCTTCTCCTCGCTGGAGTTTTCATGCTTAATGAGCCGACCATAATGGAGAGCTCAGGACATTAATAATAGATCGGCCCTGTCTGGCTCTTGATAGCTGCTAAATAGCTTCTGAACATGATGTGATGACATATTCCTGAATCGATAAAGAACACGGCGCTCTTGGGTCTCAGCATATTTCCGCCTCAGGAATGAAGATCCTGCAGTGCTACGAATTGATTTCCTGTGTCTGGTTCCAATGAATAGATGCAGGGTAAACTTGACCAGCCATCACTCAACACTCTGCTCAGTCTGACTGTATCCTACACACACACACACACACACACACACACACACACACACACACACATATTGATGTTGGTACAAATGTATAGTTTACAATCCGCCCACACACTCAGCTTTTCTCCCTTTATACTGTATATGTCTTTCATGCAGTTAGAATTATCTTCAACTGACAGTCTTGCTGTTGAATATTTAAAAAAATACCATATGTTGGAACCAAACCAAAAACTATTTTTGTCAATAATTTATTTATATTATTTAATTTTCATTGACTGAGGAATGTCGTGAGTAAAAGAAACACTGAAATGCTCAAGTAAGTTTGTTTTAGTGGACCGGTGTCTGTGGTCACATTTAAGTGTCTTCCCAGTAAAGAGCCACGCTAAATTCAAAGTAGTGAGGAAAAGAATATCCATAAAATACTAAGATCTCATTTGACTGAACAGTAATACTTCCAACTAAAACCACAAACCATAAAACTTCCATCGTCAGAGAATTTGGGGCGTGTTCAACTATTGATTGCTTTGTTATGTAACATCTCATTTGCATATCAAGACAAATAGCTGACATTTTTTTGCAGAGAGTGAAACAAACCAGATCAAATCCATCTCCCTGCTGAAGGGTAGGGTTGAGGTTAAGGGTTAAAGTGAGTGTGAGTGTATCTGCTTGTGTGTGTGTGTGTGTGTGTGTGTGTGGTGGGCAGGGTGTTGCATATTTGAGATAAACTTTCCTTTACCCTGATATTGTTGGCAAAATCACATCCCTTTAACTGATGCTGCTGCTGCGCTACTGTACTCCATTTTCTATGTGTTGAATGTCAAATACGATGGTAATCAAATCCTTCGTGGGGGGGGTGGCCCCTCACCCTCACCCTCACCCTCACCCTCACCCTCATCACAATCATCATTCTGTAACTCTGTTACTTCTGGATAAGATAACCATCCTTAGTTACGCAGCCATCTCTCCCCTCCCTCATCCCACCCACCTCAACCAACCATGACCCCCCCCTATGGGGGTCATACAATGACTGTCATGCATATCATTATTGGTGGGGGCCCTCCTTCCCCTCTGGGGGTCCACTCATTGACCTCCTGACAAAGGATGAAAGTGTCCTGTCCAGGGGAGGGGGCTGGCCGGGCCGAGGTTGGGGTGAAGAGGCCTGCGTCCTCCTCCGGGTCGGGATAAGACCCAGCAGGGCTTTCTTCACGCTAATAGGCACGACCCCTGAACCCCACACAAAGAGCATCACTTCAGGAGCCATGGGCACTCAGTGTGGGAGAGCAAGTAGGAACCAATAGGAGCAGGCTGGGGACTCTGGGTGCCTTTGAGAGCGTCGGACCACTGACTTTACAGGGGAGAGAAACAACAGAGCAGGAGAGAAAGAAAAGACAAGAGGGAGAAAAGAGATAAGGGGAAGATTTTGTGTTTTTGTTTTGGGGAAAGTGCTTGCTGCAGTGGTTCAAAGGGCTTCTCTTTTAGTGCAAGGGTCTCATTTTCCTGCTTTTCTTCTTCTCCGTCTGCTAATGGAGGTAGAGGGTTATGGTGCTGTCACAGGCCTGCTTAATTACCTGTTGCTGGTGTCTCTAGTGCATTTACTACAGGATCTGACATTCTGGCCACAACCAAACACATCTTACACTCTTTTGTTTTAAATTCAGTCAGTCAGCTCTGAGGTCTAGCATTGCTTGGAGGACGAGTAGCCGTCTCTTGCGCAAAGGGTCGCTGGTTCGATCCTCACTGCTCTCAGTGAGCGTGTGGAAGCGTCCTTCAGTGAGATGCTAAACTCCTTGTCGCTCCTGATGAGTGAGTTGGCACCTTTCTAACACAACCCCTCAAGATTGACCCAAGATTCCTGAGGACGTTTCACCTAACAGTTCCTTCAGCCGCATCAGCTCAGTCCTTCAGGATACACCGTGACCTTGAGGACCGAGCGTCCTCACAGACCACACAAGTTACAACTTCAGCACAACAACTGATAATTAACTCTAAATATTGAAGTTACAGTTGGGAAAAAAAAGGAAAAAAAGCAATAGACCTTCACCTTTGACCCTGGAACCAATTAATGTCAGACTCGGTGATGAATGACTTTTTTTTTTTTTCTTTTTGAACCTGAAAACTGTGAAGAATACGTCTTCCCTTCAAAAGCAAATATTCTCAGCGGTGCAGATAACAGAGAATTACATAACAGCCACGTAGCTGGAATGTGAAGACCAGACACATACTGTACTTGTCCTTAACAGAACTAATGAGGGTTTAGTGTCTGAGTTTCCCCAGGATGGTCTAGTCTAGTTGATAAGGAGCAATGTGATTGTGTCATGTTATAGAAAAGGTCTGATGTACAGTAAAGGATTTATGGGGGGGGGGGGGGGGGTTCTTATGTGGGAGACCCCTCCTGGTCTCCTTGTTTCAGCTCTGTTGATCAGAGGGGAGGGGCAAGAGGGAGGAGTGGGGACAGGGCACTGTACCTGCAGAGAGTGTGTGTGTGTGTGTGTGTGTGTGTGGGTGTGTGTGTGTGTGAGAGAGAGAGAGGGGTCCACTTTTGGTTCTAGCATAATCCCCCCATAATGCCTTTCCTCCTCCTCCTCTTCCTCCTCCTCCGCCTCCTCCTCTCCCTCCCCTCCCAGTCCACCTTCAGTGTGACATGTCCCTAACAAAGCTTCTCAGCGTCTTCACACACTCACACAAACACACCATCATGGAGTAAATACAGGACAGAACACTTGAGGGAGAGACGGAAAGAGAAAATCTCAAATACCCTTTAAACCTATTGCAGTCTTTTTTTTTTTTCTTTGCCTCCATCTTAAACTGTGTTGCAACTCCGGGACGTGTCACCATTGCTGCAGCTCAGTTGGACCGTTTTTGTGACTAGTTTTAGCCCAAAAAATGATGTTTTTATGACAGGATGCTGTCCAATATCTCGTTATTTGTTTGGATCTAAACACAAATAGACAGAAGGTGTCACACACCGTCAATAAAGACACCTACGCACTTACAGCACACACACATTCCTCTACCACAGCTGGACCAGAAGGTTGGACTACTGGTCCGGTGGAAAGCAGTTCTCATTTAAATTTGGGGGATTTGAGTGTTCTTTTTTTGCCCAATATTCAGGGAAGCTGAATGTCATAGATGTGTATGATAGTGTTTTAAAGCGTTCCTATGCTTTTTTTAAATGAAGTTTTGGAAATTTTTTAAAGACACCATGTCAGTATGAGCACCTAACATCCGCTCAGAATGAAAAAAAAAATGGAGGAAACAATAAACTCTGGGAAGGATTTTTCTTAACCGATAATGAAAACAAAAATACTGAACAGTGGATAAACGGCCACAGTTAAGTTACACAATGCCTGAGTTACTGCAGCTAATGCAGAACTACATTTAGAAAACAAACATTTTAAAATTGTTTGGTTGTCATCTTGTGGAAAATCAAGACACATCCTTATTTCATACTTTGAACCAAAGTGTGAAATTATGTTGTTTCTCCAGCACCGTTTCGTGCAATTAAAGCACGTTAAAATTAAAGTTGGAAGCAGCAGTTATTCAGACGCAACTCTGGAAGATGGACAGGTTGTTGTTCCCTCCTGCAGGAAGATGGAATCTTAATCATTTTCACTAAGGCTGAAGCTTTGAATATTCCTTTACTACAACTGAAGCGCCGGAGCTCAGAAATGGTATTCGGACTAGACCTGTCCTCAGTTAAGATTTTAAAACAAAGTTGAAGCTTCTTTTTCTTTCTTTCTTTTTTTTTTTTAACCTGCAGCAGACTCCATCTTTTACAGTTCTAAGGAAACTGTATCCCTGCCAGGCAATCACCTGTGGAGATAATCTTTATCATTCCTGTAATTAATGAGCTCTTAATGACGGCTCTGAAACTCAGGCCTCAGGTCATTAGCTGCGGGCAGAGACGCTACAGCCGTCGCTAAGTGCTACTTTACTCTCAGCTGTTGCATACCTTTTTAGCGCAGCTTTGAATTTCAAAGACGTGCTGTGAGAGAACAGAGAGATACTAAGAGGATATTTGGGGTTTTTCATGAAGTCAAGCAGCACTTTTCGCTTCTTGTTCTGATTCCTGTTAGATACCAGAAACCAACTTACCTTAGTCAGCTTAATCAGTTGCAACTTTTGCAAACACTTCCAATTAAAAGAATTAAAGAAAACATTTTTAAAAAATCAGGTTTTAAAGCAGCTTCAACTTTGCTTTTTGCCGTCAAAGCACCTGTTGCATCATTCGACATGCAACATCTGTAGATTCTTCAGGTGTATTTTGCTCTTAATGCTGTTGAATATGTTTAATATTTGTATTTTGTGAAATGCAAATGTGTGTATACCTTCATAATACATCCAATTGAGGTCATACTTCCTTCCTTGATTATCAATAAATCACTATAACCTGTTTTTTGGATGCAAAATATAAGCCTTAGAAGTCAAAATGTGGGATTTACTTGGCATCCTTATTTCAAAGTGCAACATTTTACACAAGATAGTGGACACCATACACACATACTCACACTTGCTCTCTAGGTCTCTCTCTCTCACACACACCAACATGGCCTGGAAGAGTGTTATGTCAAGTACCTCCCATCATGCTTTGTTCCTGTGTAGTGAAGTGAGTGAAGCGAATGGCAATTCTTCATTCTCACCCTCTGCTCCCACCCCAACTTTCATCCTCTCCTCCCTCCGTTCCTTCTCACCCCATCCTCCCTCTCCTCACTGTGGAGTTCCACTAATCCGTATTGAGGAAGCCCCCCACCTCTAAAGTTTCCTCCCTCCTTCCTTCCTCTCCACCTTAACAGCCCCCCCCTTTTTTTTTTTTACTTATGTCAGTTTTCACTCTTGTTAACTCCCCCAATTCAACTCCTCTGCGCTTTCTTTCCTCCATATTTCCAAAAAATCTAACTGTAGACCCCTTTTCTCTCACCACTTGAGAGTCGGGGAGTGACTGACGGCTTAACATCCTCCGTCCCTCCCCTCCGTTCTCTCTCTTCTCCTGCATCGCCATCCACTGTACCGATCAATCACTTGCCTTTTTTTTTTTTTTAACATTCCATCTCTTCTCTCCAGCATCCTATCGTGGACCAGAGACAAAGCAGGCTCCCATTACCCCCCCCCCCCCAAAACACCCACCCACCCACCCACCTATCCTTCAGCTTCCGACCAGGCTTGGCCGCTTAATCTTCCCGAGGCGTTCAGTGTCTAACCGACCCCCCTAATGCCAGCAGACAAAGAGAGGGCTCCCTAATTCTCCCTTTCTCTCCTTCACCCTCACCCACCCTCACCCCTTCACCACACCCCCACCTACATTCTCCATCCACAGGGCCTCAGAACCAGCGGAAAGGCTTTGAAGAGGGGGGAACACCCCCAGCTTCTGCCTTCCATCCTTCTCGTACCCCCACACACCAAAAAAAAAAAAAAAAAAACAAAACCACAAAAAACTCACCACCAGGGCTGTCAGGGTGGCCCTTCCTCCCCCCCCCCCCCCCTTTGTGGGGTCCTGTGTACGCTGCTTTACATACCCTAGAACTGAATCATCACCCCACCCCCCCCCCCACCCCCAGCGCATGAAAGATCGACCTGCTCAAGAATGTTGTTTTTAGTTCCTTCCTTTTCTCATTGAGCGGGTGATTGGTGATGTGCCCGGTTTTGTTGCCCATATCAATGGTGCCACTTGATGACAACTTGGCGGGCGAGACGACCATTTTTAATCGGACGTTAATTTATTGCGCTGCACCCTTACTGGGGTAACTTTGGTTAAAGGAGTGAGTAGGGAGTTGTGTAGCTTTTTGTTCCTTGTTTTGTTGGGGAGTGTGGCTAACATTAATAGCGTGTAGCTCGTAGTCCCTCTTCACAGAGGCCTCCAGTGGCACTGAGCCTTGCCTGGAGGAAAGTCTCTGCATTTAGTAAAAGACTTAAACACACCCGAGGACAACGGCATCCTCGTAACAATCACTTGATCCTCCAACCATAATAGATCCACAGAATGTACTCCCATACTGACATGGCAAATAAAACCTCTTTTAGAAAGAGTGGAGACAAGATGTCTAGTATTTTCCTGCCTTGGGATGCTATTCTGAGTTTTTTCTGTATGGGGGGAGGGTGTCTCCATCACCATGGTTACAAAATTATCCACCTGGTTATGATTAGGCAGTTATTTTGGTAATTTGTAAAGGGAACCCACAAAATCTGTGGAACTTTAACGACTCTTTCACAGAGATTTCACAACATTGACTTTAAAAATGCCTGTTTGCATGTTTACACAGAAATAAACAATGCGGGTGTGTAATGTCACCCTTGCATCTAAGTTCATCTATAGCACTTTGGTTTTCTCCAACAGATGGATGACGCCATCAGTGTGGATCAGTGATAAATTAGCTGCCAGATACAAGGCAGAAGGATGCATATCTGGTCAGTTATATGTACGCTGGTGTGACTGTGGCAGAGCTGGAAAGCTACAGAGATCATTGATAAGATGGACATGATTTCAAATGTTGGTGATGTATTGCCAACTGTTCACTATCGATGGTGTTCCCAAACTTTTCAACTCAGCATCTCAAAAGACACAAAAGTGCTGGAGCTGGAAAAAAAATTGAAATCACGGCAGTATGAAGCAGGGTTGGAGCTGCCTCCAGCCCCAGAGCACATTGTAGTTATCCATTGAGGAAAGTGGCAGTGAAATGTGTTGTGTGTCTGTCCTCTGGATGCTTACACTACAAAACAACTAAGGACAACAGTATGAAAAAAAAAACAAGTAAGTAAATACACGGTGTTAGCTTTCAGGCAGCAGTGAAAACAGTTAGTTGCCAGGGTAAGTGTGCTCTCTTAGGATTTGGTGACCCTGGTTGTGCAGCGTTTGATATAAACGTCTTAGGTTGGGCAGGGTGGTCTCCATGATGCACTGCAAGGAACTACCCTCCTGATGGCCAGTAAGTCCAGGTTGGAGCTCCATCCAGGTGAAGATGCTGCCCGAATGGATGCTCTCTACCGTCCAGGTGTAGAAGTTTTTGAGTATCTTGACGGGGAGCTGGAAGTCCTGCAGATGTCTTAGGTGGTAGAGACGCTGATGGGCCTTCTTCACCAGGACGTTGATGTGTTTGTCAGATTCTCTGAAATGTTGACCTCAAGGTATCTGAAGCTGTCCACCCTCTCCACGGGTGTCCCGCTGATGGTGAGCAGGGTGTAGCTCCACTGCTGCTTCCGGCTGAAGTCCACAATCATTTCTTAAGTTTTGCTGATGTTCAGCTGGAGGTTTTTGAGGTGGCACCAGTGACAGATCTCACTCGTGTACGCCCTCGTCGCCGTTGGAGATGAGACCCACCACACTCGTGCCATCAGTAAACTTGACAATGATGTTGTTTTCAGATGTGGTGAAGCAGTCGTGAGTCTCGAGTGAGTACAGCAGGGGGCTGAGCACACACCCTTGAGGGGCTTGGTGTTGAGGGTGAGGGGGGGTGATTTGTGGTTGCCCACACAAACCACTTGTGGTCTGCTGGTCAAGAAGCTGAGATCCACCTAAATAGGGAGGAGCTCAGTCCGAGGTTAGTCAGCTTAGTGGCCAGCCTGGAGGGAACTATGGTTTGAACACTGATGAGTAATCCATAAACAGCATTCTTGCATAGTTCCCGCTCCCAGAGTCCAGATGCGTGGGGGCCGTGTGGAGCAGGAAGGCATTGGCATCACCTGTGGATCTATTGGGATGGTATGCAAACTGCAGGGGATCCAGGGCGGCAGGAAGGGAGGAGGTGATGATGTTTTTGACCAGCCGTTTAAAACGCTTCATCGCCACGGATGTCAGGGCTACTGGGCAACAGTCATTCAGGGAGGTGGGCTGGGCTTTCTTGGGGACAGGGATGAAAATGGACTGTTTGTAGCAGATGGGGATGATGCACTGTGAGAGGGAGAGGTTGAAAATGGCTGTTAACACCAGTGTTAGCTGGTCAGCACAGGCTCTAAGGACTCGTCCGGTAATCCCATCTGGTCCCGCAGTCTTCCTGATGTTTACACTCTTGACCGTCCTTCTAACATCGTGCTCTGAGTGCCGCCTCCTCTCTGCTGGGTGGTATGTCCAGTAGCAAAATGGCAGTGTGATCTGATTTGTCAAATGGAGGGAGAGGTTTTGCTTGATATCCCTCCCTAAATGGTGTATAGCAGTGGTCCAAAGTCTGGTCACCCCTGGTGGGGCAAGTGATGAGTTAGTGGAGATCGGGCCTTACCTCCTTTGGTTTAGTCCCTGGCTAGGATGGGGGCTACATCCTGGTGAGAAGCTAGCAAGAGCCTCATGCAGTTTAGAAAGAGCAGCGTCTGTGCTAGCTTGAGGTGGAATGTAAGCAGCACTGAAGATGACTCAGGTGAACTCAAGGGGGAGGTAGAACGGGCAGCATTTTATTGTCAAGAGCTCCGGATTGGGTGAGCAGAGATGGGAGAGGGGGACAACATTCCTGCTATTGCACCAGTTGTTGTTCACCATCAGACACACACCACCTCCTCTCGATTTCCCGGATTCCTCCGCTCTGTTCGTGCGGTGTACCATGAAGAAGTCTGCTGGCTGAACGGTGTGGTCTGGGACCATTTAGGTCAGCCATGTCTCAGTGAGGCAGATGATGTTGCCTTTGTGTATGTCCCTTTGTAATTTTATCCTCACCCTCAGGTTGTCCAGCTTGTTCTCCAAAGACTGGACATTGGCCAGGAGGATGCTGCGCAGTGGTGGATGGTGTGCCCTTTTCCTAATGCGATTTCTGATACCGGCTCAGCATCCTCTGGGCCTGCTTCATGTCTTGGAGTTAGCATGTCCTTTGTTGTTGTTGTTACTGCTGGAGTTGCTGGAGCGCCGCAAGGCATCGTCGGGCCAGTTAGGATCGTTTCTTAGCTTCGCAGAAATCCGTAACATTGCGTACTCTCTGTCAATTTTAAAAGTATTGTATTGTGTTTTTTATTGTAAGTATTGTGTAGTCCTGCCACGTGAGTCTGCAAAGTGCAGGCATATTTAAAAGGTAAAAAAAATCATGAAAAAGACAACAATGTACAGACAAAGCAATTGAGCAGCCATGACGGCTGCCGCGCTCAGCGGTGCCATCTAGTCTCTGTTACCGTCAAATTAACCCCCAAAAAGTGCTTTTTTTCCCACATTGACAGGCTCAGATTATTAGAATTGTGTGGCAGTATACTGGAAAGGAGAAATGTACTGTATGTCTGTACCTCCAGCTGGATTCAACTCTCACTCAAGGTGAAGTCTCACTCAAATATGTCCCGAGAGCTGAGTTGTTGATACGGACACGCTGAAGTTGTGGCTAGCTGTGTTACAAATGAATGCAAACACTCCTGTCGGTACACGGCACCTTTCTGACCATCCGGTCTGCAGTGACCATTTTGATAGGGATGACTGCTGCCAGATAAAGACAGGAACAATTCTTAAGTGCCTTTTCCTGAATCCAATTTTTGCTCTAAGAGGGGAGAGTCCTGATATATACTTTCATTTCTTCTTTCCATTATGTTGTAGGACAACTGGAATAAATATGCATTTTTAAGTGGCAGAATTTGATGTTAGCCAATTGCCCCTTTGGATTACATTACTGTGTGGAAAGTAGGGGCCAGGTTGAGAGCAACTGAAGTTCTCCTCTGAGGCCTTTTACAAACATTTGTTAATATTTTCAAGAAATCATCTTTGGACCCCCTTGAATTTAGGAAACGGATAAGTGAGGGTTAACGGATACTTTGTTGGATGGCTGACCTGCTGAGATGAGCGCTGGACACCTGATACTTGGTCTCACTGTAAGAATTCACCACACTGGATTTACAGTAAACTGGCAACCAGAAATGTGAGCTTCAACCATGACCAAACAATCACCGCTGCCGCTACGAAGCTATTAAATATTTGGTCTCCATCTCACCCTTCTATGCTTTGTGTAACATACAATATCTTCTCTCTTTTCAGCACCACCACCATCTGTCTGTCAGCCTGTAGCTCTTTCTTTCTTTGTCTTTACTATCCTGCTTTTATTGATGCTGGTGGCGATCTTTTTCTACTACATTCCTACAGCCATTACCAGTCAAAGTAGATTTTTTTTTTTTGTCTTGAGGAGGGGGGCATTACTGTTTCTGTGGGTGGATACCTGGGTGAATGGCATGTGCACAGCTGGAAAAATGATCCAACTTCAAACAGCGGTATGAATCAGAGGTATCAGTAACACCACCCACTCAAAAGCAATAAAACAAGTGCAGGGAGGGGTTTGTGTGTTTGCATGTGTGTGTCTTATAAGAAGTGAAAGCGAAATGGGGAAGAACAAAGGGGGAAATTTATCAAACATTAACAAGACAGAACTGATTGGGATTTTTTTAGTATTGTTTTATGAAGTACCCTGGTCTTGAATTTAAGAGCACAGAGTTATGTCTCAACTTCATGTCAGTTAGAACTGCATCGACGCACTGCAATTGTGCCAGTTATGCAATCAACATTCTGAATGCAGCTGAGGTATGTATAGGGGATTTACATAGATTGGGGTGCACGCTCCATGAAATTTGGGGCCCCCAGTCAAATAAGACAAAAACGAGGGCAGGATATGAAGTCAGGACTTGAAAATACCACCATTGTGAGTAATAGAGGCCTCAGGCTTTTATTGGCTACACAAAGGAGGAGTGTGATCACTTCTAAGAAGACATGAAATGTGTGATTATGTCAAGGCAATGTGTGCCCCATCTACTATTACTGAATTATTCAGCTATTGCTGCTTCTACTGCTGCAAACTGACAGTAAACGTTCACAAAAGTAATAATCGCACTTCAAAGCTCTTAACCACGCCGGCTTTTCTTTTGTTCTTACTGTATCTTATCATGGCTCTAATTAAACAATACAGGAAGATCAATGTTACGTTTTACAGCTTATTGTTTGGACAACGTAAGGAAAAGTGAAACTCAGTGGGAGTGTGTTCATAACTGTGTGTGAGCAGAGATAATGTCGGAGTAATTAAAGATGGGGTGAGAAAGAGGGGAAGAACAGTTGCCAGTATGAGTGTTTCATCAGTTCGAAAATTGAGGAAGCACAAACATCTGCTGCAAAAGAAGTCACTTGCTATCTTTGATTAATTGAAATGTCTTGAAAGAGAGATGGTATTGTACCATGGAAAAAAGATTGGTGGGAAACAGATATATTTAGGGCCTGAGCCAGAAGGTACTTCAGGCGAAGACCCTAGTATGTTTTATATGTATTCTATTCCCTCCATTTCCTCTCCCAACAAAACAGGGGCCCTGATCAGCCAGAGGAGGCGCTAGTAGTGCAGCCATCTGGATGCATGGCCTCATCCAGCGTCCCACCTGCAGATGCGGCCAGTCGTGTCTGTGTGGACAGCCAACATAGCTGAAGGCAAGGCGGGACGGCACCAGAGAGTTTTTGTGTCGTAGGCGACTCAGTAAATCTTTTATTTTGGGATAGATCTATGAAACATGGTGAAATATGGGGATGACCACACCCTTTTTTATTTTTTATTTTATTTTTTTACAAAAAGTATAAGTGTCAAATCAATTCGGAGCCTTTTTCATGGTAGACACAAAAATTCCCTGGTTCAACGATGTCATGTCACAGGCAGCAGTTACAGTGGGGCGCAGGTTGGGTTTCACAACATCCGTCACAAAACTTTTAACTCTTTACTACAAAAACAACATTAACTGTCACCACATTGTTGGAGCAGGAATTTCCTGTTTCCATCACAAAAGGACCAGACTTTCTTTTTTTTTTGGGTATCGTCAGATGTTGTGTCACCGCCATATAAGAGATTGTGGTCATATCCGGTATTTCCGTGAGGAAAAATAGCTTACATATTTTACGCTGGTCTGGGTGGAGATCTGCTGTCTCTGCCCTGTGATGTTACTACTTGCTGTAAGTGCACGTCGAAGCTGCAGCCCTCCACAACACACATACAAACACTCAGCTATCTGATTGAAGCCAAGTTAGTAAAACAGTCACATGGTCCCATTTAACCAAAAAGAAGTCATTTGCTATTGTGTGGCTCTCACTGAGCACTGAGTGTTTAAACTGTTACCGCAAGCTGAATAAGAGTAAACTCCTCTTTCCTCAAGCCTTGCTGCGGATAGATGTCATTACACGGACCCCTTTATTTATTGTTTATTGCCCTTTAGCGCTTAGAAATTATCCACAGGCTCATAGAGACCTTTAGTTGTCATATGACGGGGTGTTGGGTGCAGAGACGGCAAATAGCAAAACAAATGGGAACTTAATGGCCTAAAGATTATGGCTTTTAATAAGCCATGGTTTTATCACGTTATAGATTTTGTAATGATAGTTATAAAACACCTTCATCATGTTCTTTTAACTAACCGAGTTGTCATGTATTTAATAACATCGGGCTGGTTAAACGAATCAGCCCATCTAGCTCCTGAAGGATGGATATAGATTAAGTAATACTAACAAATAGAGGTTGTTGTTTTTTTTTGCAGTTATATTTCAGGAGGACAGCTGCTGGTGCAATTGTTTTTTTTCCCCCTCCTGTTTAATTTTCTCCATCGTGACACGAAATCCAGGGTAACTACAAATCACCTGTTAATGTGCACGTGTGACAACCTGCCCGGGGTCTTTCCGATGCATCCTGGGATAGCTTTTTTTAATCTTTAACTCGCACCTCTGAGTACAGATGATGAATAAATGGTGGAGAAGGTGCTTCTCCTCCGGCTAATTGGTTCAAAATTGTACATTGAGTCTACGGTACAACGTAACTAACCTGTTTTCAATTTCCCTGTGAAGTTTGACTGCTCCTCAAAGCTCCGTCCTGGCTATAATCGAAGTGTCGGAGCACATTTTCCATATCCCTGAACCATGCAAATTAACGTTTTCATTAGCTCTATTAGCCTAGAGGGGGCAAGCCCCATTAATAAAACACTTATTGTAATTTCTCCAGACCTTCATTCTCTGATTTCACCATTCCTCTTTCATATTTCTCTGCCATTCGTTACAGCTTGCATCCCTGTGAGGCATGTTAGATGCTCATAAAACACGATTTTCAGGCTAATATAAACCTTTTATCTACATAAAATCATTTTACATACATTTAATGGCTGCCCACATGGAAACGCTAGCGGTGGCTTTGAAAGGGAGAATAATTTCAGGCTTTGAGGATGATAAAGAGTGATGGAGGGAGCTGTATGGAAAAGCAAGCATGCTTTTCCCATATCAATCAAGGCCTATGGATGGCGAAGCTAGTTAGCAGCTCGTGATTGTTTTGAGGCCCTTGGCTGGGGTTCCAGTGTGTCCCTGAGGCCTGTTCCTTTTGCTTGACCCAGTGGGGGGCGAGGTGGCGCCTCTGCAGCCCCAAATCCAGCCCACGTTCATGCGTCCGTTCGGATCCATCATTGCAGGGTGGAGTGGTGGGGCAAGGGCCGGCCTTTGTCCAGCATCGCATTCTTTGGCCCATTGTACGCAGACCACAACCATTTAGGGATTTTAAAGGCTCGTTTGCACAATTCCTTTTGTCAGCGACCCTCAGCGCAGAAAAGCAACGAAGGGGGAGAGGCCAGTGGTTTTTCAAGTAAAGGGGAAAAAAAGATTGAAATGAGAACAAGGGAAGTTGGATGAAAACAGGATTTGTTGTTGATGTTCATTTTTAATTACATGGAGTAGCAACATAGTAAATCAGGGGTCTTGACACAACACATATACTCCCCCTACCCCCTTCATTTTCAGTTCTGCTTCTCGCTATGTCTTCATAAAGGCATTGGATTTTTTCCTTGGTAGGCATACTTTTCTCATGGCACTGAGGCTCATGTCGTAATGGGATACACAGATACCAGCTCAGACACATCACATTTTCTCAGAGTAAAACAAACGCTAAGCATAACAAGATATCACTGACCCCTCCCAGCAGCCCGTAAGAAAACAACTTCTTATCAAAGAAGAATATTTTCCCTTTTCCCTGCATTCCTCTGAACGGGCAGAGCTGTTAGGTTCATGGTTAGAGAGATTGTTTAGACTGTGATAAATGCGATGAGTGTGTGTGTTTGTGTGTGTGTGTGTGTGTTCTGTTGTATTGCATAATCAAGATCCCCCTGCATCCTTAATGACATCACGATTGCTCGGGATGCATTTGATTGAAAGAACATCAAAAGACATTGATTGATATTCAGATGGTGAAGTAGCTGCATTTGCAAAACCTCAACACTGATATGGATCCAGTATTGTAGTCTACTGTATGTCTGCATTTTGGTCAGTCTGGTTTTTTTTTGGGGGGGGGGGGGGTGGAGGGTGGCATTAGGGTAACCGAAGTTTGGCTAAAAACTGTTTCTTACACACCTTCGGTGTCATAAGAAAAGCTGACATGTTCATGAATACCTCAAGATAAAAGCAACTAATCTGATGTCATATTGCTTTGGCGGAGATAGGTGACGGAGGCATGGCACCAAAAGGTTGTTCTGCAAGTGGTTAAGCAGGCAGAGTAACTGCATTTATGTCAATAGGTACATATGCCAAACTTTCGTTACAGACCATAATAAACTGTCTTAGTTAAAATAAAAAAACAGAAACGCTATTGTTATTTGTCTTATTAGGCTTATTGTCTTATTAGGCTTATTAAGTTATTTGGAATTGGATTGTAACCAAACCTGTATCACTGCCCACCCGCAGCTGACCCTTCTGTAAATTACACAAACCTGATATTGATATATGTCCAGTGCTACTCAAGAGCATTTAATAACTAGCGAATAGAAATACAAATACTTCATGTATGGATATTACTATCCTTATATCCTTTAGTTTCCTTTCCCATCACCACTTTCCCTTGACAGGTTGTCTTAGCGCACTTAATAACAGATAGTAATGCAAATTTGACTTATTCATCGATCGATAAACCAGATGGATACACGTATGAGCAGATGCCCGTTGTGAAGGAGGTTTTGTGTAAATGTGTGTGTGTGTGTGTGTGTGTGTTGTTGTTTCATGTTGGCCTAACATTGCACGTGAATAGCCAGTCACAGGGGGGGTAGATGGTAACAGGCTAATCTGATGCTATGGAGGATACTTAAAGACTCTCTTAGTCCTTTAAAGCACATTGTTATCATCCTGATTGGGTTTAGCACTCAACCAGAAACCAATGCATTCCTTCCTATTGTGTTTCATTCAGAAGAAAAGCTGGAGAGAAACAAAAGATCCGAGCATCTCAATCTGGCCCCATTGTTGCTCATACAGTGACCAGCCGAGTCTGTCAGAAAGTTTTATTGACTTAACACTTGACTGTGAGGAATCTTGGGAATCAATTACTATTTATTTTTATTCAAAAGGCTTTTTTTTTTTTTTTTTTTTAAACCCGATCGGATTCCTGGACTCCGATTCTCTTCAGGGAAATGGGGAGGACAATGAGAGAGGGTCATGACTCCTGGCTGAAAAGGTCAGAATTGTAATGACATACTAGGTGGTGATGAACCCTGAGGAAAAACAAAGGGTTGCTATGGAAGAAGCTAATGGCATCTGAATAAAGACTTTTGAAAAATTAAAAGGTAGTTGATCGACAGAAGCTGCTGTGGTATATACTTGCTAATACCACATGCTACTCAAGATGTTTAAAATAACATGTCCAGGCAAATGTAAGTGGTTTTTCATGAGCAGAATGAACATATATTTTTTCTTTGATCTGTTCTGTGTGTCCTCTGCCACCTTCTCTCTCTCTTGCCAACTCTAACTCTGCTCTGGGCTGCGGAATTGCACAGGTGTGTTCTTTTTGGAGTTGAGACGATCTCAACGCTGATCCCTGAGATGGATCGGCTGATTTACACCTTAAGATCTGTCATGATTTGATCTGATTAGATATGAGAGAGAGAGAGAGAGAGAGAGAGAGAGAGAGAGAGAGAGAGAGAGAGAGAGAGAGAGCGAGCAATCAGCTGTTGGACAGTAGACATTAGCTCATGATAAGAGAGCAAAAAGCACTTAAGCGATACCTTCCCATTGTTTGCCAGTCAGAAATTAAAAGAATGCAGACAATACAGACCAGGTGTGTTCCTCAGCATGTTCCTGACAATCCAAACCACCGGAGATGTTTAATCCAGCTGTAATGATATCTCTCTATGGACTTTTAAAATATTTAAAATTTGTAATATTTTGCTGCAGTTTGCACGTTCATCGTTGAGTATTTTCGCTTAAACAAAGGGTCCTTCAGTGTTGCTCAGGACTGATATGCGTCAGTACTACTAAAAGGCTGTAGCCACATGTGGCCCAGACTACCTACCTACCTATGTATTGAGTGTGTGCATACCTGCTATTAAAGCGGACCATCTGTGATCAGATTGCTCAGGATAGATCATATGACCAGGTGTGCACGGGGCCTGTGAATCAACAAGATTCAGACCTGCACAAAATCAGGAGTCAAATGTGTCAGCATGCAAAATCATGTGTCAGGAGGCGCACCGTTTACTGAAGCATACACACACATTTATACGAGTGGTGCTCGATGGAACCACCTTTGAAGTGAATGAACAGACGACCTCGAGCTTCTGTTGGCACACCACCTGACCCTGCCACCACCTCATCTGCATCCTCCGTCTCAGCTGTTCCTCTCCTTGTTCTCCTGTTCTTTCTGTTTTTTATTATTGTATGGAGCTGGCCCTTCTAGCAGCAACCCACAGGAAGTCATTCACTTCCTAATTATCTGCACATCAAACAGGGGTCGCCACGGAGACGCAGACCATAAATTCCCCCCTCCTTCTCCCTTTTGCTGGGGTGCGATAGCGCAGCAACAGCTGCCTCTAATTGGGGCTGTAGGTTCAAACTGCTAACATATGACTTCCCTCCCATTCGCTAACACACTGTCTGCTTCTGCCAAGGCCGCAACACACAGACCAGGTCACCAGCACCAAGAGGGATGAGGTTTCAGATAAAGAGAGACAGAGAGTGTAGAGGAGCAGAAATACACCCCTTGATGGAACGGGAAGCTTGGTGTGGTTTTGGGTTGGGCTTTGAAGTGGTCCAGTGTGGCCCACTCCCACCGCAGAGGCCCACGGGTCAACAGGAGCTCACCCAAATTGACAAAGAGAGAGAGGAATGAAGAGAGAGAAAGAGAGTGACAGGCTGCGATAACAAAAGCGACCGCAGTGTGGTTTCGTGATGGCTCTCCGGGTGAACTCCGATGACTTGTTAGATCCGGTGTGGACAGATGTTGCATCTCTACATATTAGAACCTCTTCTTCACTTGTGTAAGACTTCAGCTATCTGTTACTGAAATGTGATAGAGTGCTGCTCAGCTACTGCTCTACAATGAAAATAGGCCTCTTTCTTGCCTTCTGCCGATGGCATGTCATGGTCGCTTACTTTTTTCCACTCAAGGACACTTTAGCACATACATGAAGAGAGAGATGGTCAAATCGATTTTTGTTTGCTAAGTCACTGACATAATGAGCTTTTTCCAACACATGACCAAGGCAAAGGTGCCAGCAGCTGAAGAGGCTTTAGTACCTGCCACTGCCATGTAAATTGGACTCTCAGAATGTGAACGAGCTTGCCTATTGTCTCTAATGGCCTCAAGTTAGAAAAAACGCCTACAGTGGGAATTTGACTTTGTATGCACACTCCAGGGTATGTGCATATGCACTTCCTAGCTTTGCTGAAGTTTACTGCATTCAGCAGGAAACACAATTAGGCCAATCAAAGTGAAAGCAGAGGGTTGGTGGGGGGGGGTGAGGGGGTGATGACTGCGTTTTATGAACATGGGTGGTGAAACGGCAGCATTGTGACAGCAGGGGATATTAGGTGTTGGGCTGCCGCTTTTTGATGTAAAGGAGTCTTTAGCAGGCATCTGACTCTTGTTAAAGTGGACCAACGTACAATTAAAGATATATGGCCCGGGACAGCCATGTGATTTGGATACATTAGCAGATTAGATTTTAAAGGGAGTTGTTTAAAGGATGGCCAGTAAATACTATTCAGCACTAATGCTCACTCGCATGCAGGGAGTTAAGTATCATTTAAAAGCAGCCTTTCAAAGGCATGTTAATGGAAGTCTATTAAAAAGGGATGTTAAGGAGATTAATTACTGGTCCACAAACTGCTGTGTGAGCAGATTCTCATTGCAGAAATCATGTCATAATCCAAGATGCTCCCTCTCTCATTTATCTCATTTATGCTCTCATAGCTTTCACTGTTAAGTTGGAAGCACTTTTCAAGGGATCGTTGTGTGATTGGGGAGCTATCTTGATCAAAGTGCAATTATATTATGAATATGTGCGGTCAGGATATTGTCTCATCGACGAATCACCTCCCACTCCAAATAACCAATGAGAGGCTGTTCTCTGCACGGAGGAGGTTATTTAACTTGTTTGAATCTCTGAAGAAGACATAGTGTATCAAGATGTCAGTTTTTCACACTTTTAGAATGAAATAACAATATTATAATTGTGTGCTCTTGAGACAGTGCTTGCTGCAATGAACTGTGAAGTTGGCAATGGGAACACGTGATCCAAAACAAGATATTTCTGAAAGCTTGAGACAACGCCATATTCGATTAGCCAAAATAAGTATTATGTCCAGAAATGGAGAAGTTTGACTAATTGTCAGGCAATTACCCTTTTGTTTTTTGGGGTTTTCTTTGGCAGTACAGTACCCAGCCCGATGAAGGTTCCAGCAGCAGAGTAACAGATCTATTCTGGCTATTCTGGATCAAATTTTGCTTTAAGTTGGGAGAATAGGAGTCCAGTTTCCTGTATGTCTTTAGATCTAAGAGACTAGATTTATTTGCATTTATTTTAAAATCCATCCTCTACATCTTCAGAAAGCAGGAAGACTGGATTAAATTGCTGTCTACATGATGCAATGGGAAACACGGGAAAATCTTAAGAACAGGGCCTATTTGAATTCACATTTTTTTCCCCCTATTTTTAGTGTTTCCTTTGTCAGCCATGGGTAAGAGTGACTTCTGTTTCAGGTATATAAAGGCAAGAGAGCCCACTATTTAAAAAGTTATTGAATCAGGAAATTCCTCAAACACTCGGGAGGGTGGAGAGGGGTTGAGGTTGGGGGGGGGAGGTGTCATTGCAAGGCTTAAATGGCCCTCTGTATCCACCCCTCTCATACCCCTGGGTGGACTCAAAAGTGGGCTCACTGGATGTCCCTAGTCAGCACATGCAGGGGGTGCAGACAAAAGGTCCATTCTGCCAACAATAGGGGGCATTTAGGCCGTCACATACCCTGGTTACTCTGAGGGTGGGGATGTTGGGGGTAGCAAGGGAGCTGAGAGCGAGAGAGAGAGAGGGAGAGGAGAGCTTGGAACTTCAATGGACAGATCTATCTATAGAAAAGGGTCAGTGCTGTCCAAAAGCTAAGCTTACCTATAGGCCAGGTCAAAGGTCAGGGACTAGACACAGAGGAATCTCTGTGGTAAAACACAGAGAAGCAGAGGTAACGGGGGCTTTTTAATCACACAGAGGATGCACAACATGGGTCTTAGGGCCAGGCTGTGCCAAGAAAGACCTAGTTCCTACAGCATGGATGTCAGAAGGAAGTGTTAATAGCTGCTCTGGCATTCACTTTCAAGGTGTTATAGTGTTGAAGACATGAAAATGTGATACATTAGTGTGTAATGAAAGAAATCTGACCATGAGAGAAATGTTCTGACCCTGCTTACCTTCTCAGACGTGCAAACCTCACCGCTCACGAAGCTTGGGTCAAAGGCAATTTTTTATTCTTTAGACAGTCGCCAGACTTCTGCAATGTACATGATTTTATACTCTGACAAACCGATGTTTGTAGCTATACCTCTATGCTTTGTGCCCAACTGCCGTGTTAATACTCTTTCTATATTTTGTTGGTTAGTTATAATTCTGCTAATTCCCTTGGAGCAGAGCATTTCCAGCTATACAATAGTTTCCAGACAATCAACCAACCAAACAACAGTGACAAATCAGATGTTAGATGTATTCATAGTTTCAGTAGCATGTAAATACTGGCTACCTAAGTGGTGCCTGCACACTGATCTTACAGTAGGAACCTCATTTGAACCACGAGGAGGTTCCTAGTCTGTGTATTAGAGAACCTTTCTCTTTTGTGAGCCAAAGCTCATTGGTATCGATTGTCCTGATGACTGATGGTTTGGTAAGGCTGATGAATTGCTGGAGTAATTATATGCCCTAAAACTGGCCTTTGTGTAACAGAAGTTGTTTATGACACCAATGAAAAAGATACATTGCTATGTTGAAACGCTCTGGGATACCCTGTTACCACTCATTCCAGCCAAGACAACGGAAAAATCCATTTGACTACCGCAACTCCCTGTACATACACGAGTATAGACCAAAAGTCTGTTTGGTCTCCAAATAAATATTAATATTAACACATTACACATATTTTAACCTCCTTGCATCCGCTTCACTTTCAGAATTGATCTGTTAGCGCCACTTCTTTTCACAGATATGCTTCTCACCTCTGAGCTTAGAGTTTTCAGCCTCACAATTAAAGCTACGTATAATTCTTAAATGTGTGTAAATGTAAATGATTTTAACCTGTTGTGATATCGTAGATCCTAGCCATCAAATAAAGCACATAGGGAGCAAGTTGCCACTTTCATCACCAACGAATGCAGAACCCTTTTTTTTCCCCCATCCACACTCAGCTCTCAGGTGTGCCCACCCTTCCCTTTCTGTGGTCCAAATCAAAGGCTGATACTCTAAACGCGATGAATGACATTGATCTTAATCTGTGAGGAGTAAGGGTAATTTTGAAGGGTGTGTATGTGTAAGTGGAAAGGAGAAGGTCAGGGAGGGGGTTTAAAAGAGAGGGAAGATGATCTCTGCGCTCTAGCGGGGGCACAAAGCGAGGGCGCGAGCTACAGGAGCGCTCTCCTTTACAATGCGCCCTGAGGATCGTTAAGTGATTGTGTTACAGAGAACAGGTGAACTGCGTCTCTCGGCCTCGTCTTTTATATTTCCCTCTCTATTATGATTTACAGGGCTATTCTTCTCTGCTGCCACCCCACCATAACTTGTGCTGTTCTTTTGAAGGCGGTCTGCTCACTGCTATTGTACCTGGTTAGCTTTGAAGTGCCCAAGTCTTAAATGATGATGAGACAAGGAGAGTGCTTTTCTACAGCCGGGCTAAAGGAGGCTCTTGTTTCTGACAGGTGTCTTTTATAGAAGGGAGTGTGCTGGACTAGTGTTTTGTTGGGGATCAGGTTTCACCCTTCCCCATCACCTGCTAATTGAATAACATTAGCTTGCCATCTGTGGAGATTTACTGGAACTGACCTCAGTGTACTGTTTAGATTACAGATTAGCCAAGAATATGTGAAAATGAGTCATAAAATAAAGCCCATTGTTCCCAGCAGGAAGAAACAGACTTATTTCCAGCTTGGCGATGACAAATTACTATGGATATGAATTGATATCCATCTGGCATCAGGAGCTTAATATGAAATAAGTAGTTTCAATTGTGTCAAAAGAATAATCATTAATATCAGTGCTAGGCCCGAAACTTGATGGCCAGACTACTTTTTTTTTTTTTTTGGCCCAAAATTAAGACAAGGCAATTTAAAGTAATACATAATTCCAAAAAGTCATGCATGTGTGAGTCAGTGTGCAATAAAAAGAGAAACAGAAGAATAAGTACTTACAACTGTTCCATCCTGACGTACGTCCACTGAATTTCCAGTTTGGAAGGAAATGTTAAATGGACTGTATTTATACACTTTTCTACCTTTATAGCACTCAAACTTCCTTACAGTGTTGCCTCTTCAAACACTGATGGAGGATGTTGCCATGCAGGATGCTGTGCGTTCAGTTCAATATCTTTCTCAAGGACACTTTGACATGCTTTCAGGAAGAAGATTCAGTGAGTCACGCTGCCCCCATAAACTGTACCAGTGCCCCAACCAGTACTCCCAGTTACTCAGATTCACCCCAGTTTTTAAGCATGAGTGCCAGCAACAGCCAGGGCCAGAGCAGTTTTCAGGATGACTCTTGCGATATATCCAGAGCTCCTTCGGAATATTTCCTCAGATTTGGCGTGAACATCCATTTGGACAAACTGATTAGATTTTGATAGGTGAAATGTCACTCTGATTGCACAAACCTCACAACCTTGGTCCTAACTCGTAGAATTCATACTCCAGTTATGACAAAATGATATAAATACACAACATTTTATATCCAAAAGCTCAACTTTACCTCATCATCGTGCTCCGTCCATTATTGGCAGAATCGTGCAACAAGCGATTAAAAAAAAATGTTTTAATGATTGTTGAAAAAAAGTGTTAAATAGCTCTACATTATGACAGCCGCTGCTGTTACAGAGTGTATTTTCAGTAATGTGGGTCCTCCACTCTGTGTTGACTGAAGAGACATTTTCTGGTATCCCGTCCTAACTCAGAAAGGACTCCACAAATGCATTTTCTGTTACTGACTGAAAACTCGTACCGGTTATGGCTGTCTGAATGCAGAACTATTCAGCACTTATATCACTTACTACACATTTAATTGCCAAATCACATTCAGAATGTCAACAACTCACTGTCACCTGTTGTGTAAAATTAGGGGAACGGACCCATTAAAATCAAATCAGCTTATATTGGCGCCCTCCCAAATATCTCTTTAGCCTGAGCGAGGCACCGTATCCCGACCAACACCAGAAGGGTTTAAATAGAGAGTCGGCTGTTTGAGAGCAGTGAAGCTGCTGTTTTCCTCCCACTACTGTAATACGATGTGCTTGTAGTGAATCGACCTACTTAAATAAGGTAGTTCAAGGACATGGTGTCAGTGAAAGCCCACTTCCACTCTTGTGCGCAGAACGCTGTGTGTAACATAGCGATGATCATGCAGAGTGCTGACAGTCTCCATTCATGTGGTAGCTAATCACATCAGCTGTTATCTCCTCATTAACTCCAGTCTAAACATTTCATCCCAGTTTGGTGCGTGCGCGCGCGTGTGTGTGTGTGTATTTATGTATGTGTGTGAAATAGGCGGCATAACAGAGAGATGCATAGAGATGCAAGCATAACAGCACGTGTGTGTGTGAGTGTATGTGTATGTTTGAGTGTGCCACAGTTTTGCATCATTGATTCCTATTACAGCCCTGGTGTCTATCTAGAGTCAGATAGCAGTAAAACCAGGCCGCTGTGGGCTATAGCCATCTGGGCCTGGCCCAAGGCGTTGTAGTGTCTCGGTTGCAGGACGGTATTGCAGAATGGGGTGAGTGTGATTAGGAGGCAGGGTCGAATAAATACACCCCTCCTCCCATCCATTCGTTTGCCTCGAGCTTGTGGTATGATGGAGAGAGGGGGGACTGAACACACAGCTGTCTTCAGCCATTATCAGTGATGGATGAAGCCACGACAGAGCATCAATGGCATGCCCGGCGCTCACTCACTCGGATGTGTCACAGCACTGATGTGTGTGTGTGTGTGTGTGTGTGTGTGTGAGAGAGAGAGAGAGAGAGAGAGAGAGGGACGGAGGAGCAAGGATGTGATGGCGTGCCAAGAATATCCTGATGACGCAAATTAATCACTCCCAATGTTTTAGACGACAGGATGAGAGGAACAAAAGCGGAAATATGCGCTCAATAGATTTCAAGATTATAGATCTTGTTGTAAATCTTTCTTTTGTCCGATCAGGTTTGAACGGTTGGTGTCTTATCGATGCAGCTGCTCCAACTGTCAAGCTGTTTTAGCTTCCGCTGACATCTCTACCTGTGACATGCAATGACAGAACAGAACAGCTAGTTTCAGCTTGAGAGGACAGCAGCGTATTAAATCAATTAAAAATTTCACAATCAGATTTCATACAATCAGATAATAGTAGTGGATTTGCTAGAAGGGGCAAAGTAAAAGTCTTTTTATTTAAACTCATAAATAACTTTTCAAAATTGAAATCATGTGAGGTTATTCTGAGAGGGGCTGCAGGGAAGTTAGGGGTCATCGTGTGATCATGGTTTTCGTCACTGCCGTGTGTCTGGGCTCAAGACTGAAACAAACCTGGACCGTGTCGCCCACGTACTTTAAAACAGTAGCCCAACCAGAGACTTTATGTATCTGTATTTATATTCATAAAATAAACTGTACATAAAAGTACAATTGAAATAGGTGTTTAACTGCTATATAACTCCAGGTTATTGTGTGCAGTTGAGTAAAGGGTGGAAACACATAAGCTTTTACTTCCTCCTGCTGCAAGTTGGATGCCCAGAATTAACACATTCATGAAATATTTCTTATGACACTTTATAAGTATTTTTGTACTTTTATGTGCTGTTTCACATTTGCATGTTTGTTTAATTGTTTTTAATCCGTTCGAAATAAAGGAGAAAGGCAAAAATGATTCTCGACTTTTAAAGAAATCCACAATATGATATCGGAGTTGGACAACATTCTGTATGCTGTCCTGCTCGAGACAGGACGCTCTGAGACGCCTCAGTGAATGCAGATTTTATCGCTTCTCTTTCTGTAGCTTTACACCTGCCTGTGTTTATCAGCGAGCAAGCAGATTTTCTTGCTAAACAACTTTTTGGAATCGATGTCCTACAAGGTCGTATCGGAGGACAATTGAAAATGCTGTCAAGGCCTCAAATGAAGTATTAGTTTGATGTTGAATCCCATATGGAAGTTGAAAGCTCCAGATATTTCAAACATCTGATGGAGACTAGTCGAACTGGTGGATCGTATCTGAAGTGCATCTGAAGGATTGGGGGGATGTTGTTGGGTGGGTGGGGGTGGGGGGTGGGGGGCTACCAGTCCACCAATTAAAGTAATCAATGCTATGCCTGAGTAGAGTCACCCAAGCATCATGATGGACTCTGGTCGGCTCTTGAGTCCTTTACAGCCTCTAGCTTGTAAATACTATAACCTTATTCTTCCGAGTGATAAAGCCATTGTCCCTCCAAATCTAATTCTTCCATAATTAACCTTGAGTGTAATCCTGAGAGCATGCTGATGGATGTTCAGAATACTAACTTAATCCCCAGCCAAGGTTCTGCTGATTAGATTAGTGTGCACTGACTCATATTTGCACAATGCCGTTGTCCAAGTCAACAGCTGCCAAACACAAGAGACGGGCATAAGCCAGCAATTTAATATGCTAATATGTTTTATCCTCTTATATTATGAATGTGAAGAAGCTGGAAGCGGGGCGAGTCAGTCATCCTAATCTGACAAATCTCAACTTGTCAGCGCCCACTCTTCAGCAGGAGTGACAAGTGAAGGGATTGATGTGGACTGGCCTGTTTTTCGCCAATCTAATAACCGACGGTGATTTGCATCTGTGCTGCGTCTGAGTCCAGAAACAGACTGATGTTATTAAAATTTGAGACTGGTGGTTTTGTCTGGAACTCCCTGATCCATCAGAGAGCAGTGACAGCAAAGAACACAAGCCTGTAATTGAGTGGTCATGGACCTAAGGCCCACCAGGGAAGACACTTATATAGCGGTTGGAGGAGAAGACAACATACAGTGGGATAAAGAAATCAAACAATCTATCAGATACTGCGCATGCTTCCTAACGGTTATATTCACAGTAAATCAGTGGCTTTCCAGCAGTAAAATTGACCATGACACATTAGTAGCAGTCGCTTTGTCTCACACACATCTATGATCTATTGTTTAAAATCCTTTTCACAGGTCTCGATACGCCACTGACTGACCTCCCCGTCTCTTGCTCTGTGGATGGTGTGCAGATGAGCGCTGGTCCAACTGATCATGACGGGGGGATATTGAAAGACGAGTAACCCTGCCGTTTCCCTCTCTCTGCGATTCATTAACCCGATTTCCAGTGAGCTCTGTCCCACATGTGTCAGAGAGGTGCCTTCTGAGGATTCTACCGACCCCCACACCCCACCCCCCCGACCCAGGCAGGCCCCAGCCCTATTGCGCTCCTGCCCGCCATCGAACCGACAGATAACTGTCGAGGAGTGAGGTTGCCCCTGAAGAGAAGTGTGCTGTTGAGCATTGCCTCTGTAGATCATCAAGGATGAGGGTGCTTTGAACGCAACGAGTCAGTTTAATTTACACAACAAAAAAAATCCTTATCTTACATTTATTAGATATTAGGTTATAAAAAGATAACAAACGACAGTCACGTGCAACTTTCTTCTTAAATGAGCAGCAGTTTATCACATTTTTCTATGCAGCTAAGCAATTTTGATGGGTCGGGTGTTAAATATTTTTGCTGGATTTTCATTTATCTTTCATTTGCAGTTACACTTTGATACAATAATCATCTTTGGTAAAGTGAAAAAAAAAACATGTCATGGTTAACGAACAGAGTAAGAAACTTTTATGGGCTTGTAATATTCCCTAATTTCATTGACACATTGTAATGCACTCACAGGTGTGTGTTCTTGAGCGGCTTTGAATGTCATTCACCCAAACTGAACTAAATGCCCTCAGTTTTTGAGAGAACTCTCAAATAAACCAGTCGCATAGTTCTAAAGCTCTGGATATACTCGAAAACTTTTGCAATCCTAACAGATGCTGAAAAATACCAGAAGTAAACATTAACCAGCTAGCTTCAGCAGATTCTCATGACGTCTGACAAGCTGTGGATCACAGACTTGTCTCTCCAACAATCAAAGGCACCAAACTCGAGAAAATGCTCATGAATGTTTCCAGAGTTACTGAACCTGGGAAACAAGAGAACTGCCAGAGAACTTTTTGTTTATGCGCCAATATTCAAACAGAAAAAAAGTACAGAAAAGAGGAAAAAAAAGCATGTGGGTGAAGTGGTAAAAGTGGGTTGAAAAGTCCCTGCTGGCTGCAGAGAGAGCTGAATGCGAGTGAAGCCTTTTGGTAACAGTACATACTGGAGCGAAGGCGAAGCGAGGTAGGCTAACGCTAGGTGTGACAGATGTGGTAGAGATAATAACCACTCAGGCTAGTGGCATATCATCTTTCGCCTTCTGTTTTCATCCACTGTGGACAGTTCGCGCTTGGGTTGTCATGAGTAAACCCTTCACTACTACATCCAGAGTCCAGGTGAAGAAATTTGCCACACTCTGACTCAAGCTGGGACACTTGTTTATTCAAGCCTGTACCCCTCTTACACTTAGAGAGTTCTGTGCCAACTTGTAACACTGTCAGGCCCAAAGTATGGCAGATTAAGGTGGACTCAACATGATTGTTGAATCCCATATAAAATCCTGTCGTGAATCTCCGGCTTTAGTGGGGGTGTGGTGACTGACAAAATTTACCCAACGGTCTCCTCTACCTCAATACATCCTGCTCTCAGCCTGAGATCCAGGCCTTACATAAACCTCCCCGGGGCATGCACACAGGGTTTTGCAGTGTACACAATCATCAGTGAGGCTTCGACAGTGTCTCGGAGGGTCAATGGATGAATGAATTTATTGACCAGGAAGCTGGAGTCAATCACGATATAATTCACCTGTAAAGTTTGTTTTCTTAAGAAGTATTCACTCTCTAGTCTGACTCAGTAAAAAATACAAATTAGCTTCTTGTTTGTTCACATCCTAAAATGAAAAACGGACCAATCAGATGGTGTGTTTCCTGAATGAATTTTTATTTATTTAAGGTGGGTTGGCTGACTCAGGTACAGGAACTCCCTGATCACGTTCACACAGTCCATTTACACCCGGAGGCTGCCTCAATGCAACCACAGCCTGATCTGATGCACATTGTGCAGTTCTACTGGGGTTAAGGGCCTTGCTCAAAGGTAAAGGGCAAGTGGTGCTTCAGCTGATCTCAAGCCAGTTTTTACTTCCATGTGGAATTGACGTCATAGGTTATGGCATAGTTAGCCTTATACCTTCTGGGGTGTTTCAAGGGGGGTTGCTAGATAAAAGGTATCTAGAGGGGGCCCACCCAGCCTCAAACCTGACCCTTTCACCGCCCCACCCAGCCCCAAGTTAATGGCATTGGGGCCCCTTGGCGTGGTTGCAGTCTCCTGTACATGGCCAATCATAGAATCTAAAGAGGTTTTCTACTGTTGTTTCAGTGGACTAATGTAATCAGTTGTCCTTGGGGGGCCCCCTTCCAGCTCTGGGCCCCAGGCAATTGCCTGATTTGCCAACTCCATTGCAGTGCTCTAGCAGACCCTACATGTAGCCTGACATGGACCTCCCCAGAGATCTAACTGCTCATCTGTGTTGTTTCTGATGTTAATTCAGTAAATCGAACTGTTTTTTATTTGCTTCGACTCCAAAACTATTCACTCTATTAAAGCCACCATTGTCTGAAGTACATGAAGGAACTTAACACAATGGCATAGAAGTCCCCTTGCAAACTAGCGTTACAGTTGTGTAATCGCAACTTGACCCAGCCACAGCAGTACACAAGTGTCAATACAGCGTATGACACATTGGACGTGTCAGGCATCAAACATGTGACCCTCCAGTCATAAGTTCCCTTCAAGCCATCACTGCCCCCAAATCTTAAAAAAAGTCGTTTTAGTTTCTTGAAATGCTCCTACTATGCGGACCAAAACTGCATGTGCCAGTGTGTGCCTGCTGGGTTTTTTTTTTTTTTTTGGTTTACCCCGACACCCCTTCCCCTCCTCTTTTACCCCACATTTCCTCACCAGTCACTGTGCAACACCACCACCACCAAATCCCCTGCCCCTTCCCCAGCAGACACAAAAGGTCAAGGGTCAGACTCTTCCAGGCTCACCAGTGATCAAACTCACAGCTGGAACCAAATGACTAATAAATCAGCTGTTACATCACAAGAGAGCATGAAATTAATCAAGAACTTAGAGATACACACTAAAAAACACATCCCCTCCTTTTTTCTCTCTCTCTCTCTCTCAAATCTTAATTTAACATTTTGGCTGATATATATAGAATCAACCCAACAAATAGATTGGTATCAGGAACCGCCAGGGAGTCTGGAAGGTCTACATAGGCCTGAAGTGACTCCATAATTAGCCTGTAACAATCAATATGTCTTTCATTGAGTTTTACAGGACAGTTTACCAGCCCGACGCCCATTTAGCCACGCTGTGCTGAAGGTACATACAAAGGACGGCTTAGTTTAGTCTCATTTGGTTTACAGGCAGACAGAGTTTATTGGACCAGAAAACCATTTGTTATCTGTTTCCTCTGGAGGAGAAGTCATGAATCAATCTTGATACATATGCACATACACAGAAGCGGCCGGTGATTACTCCAAATAAACACGCACACACACACACACACAATGGGATAAGCGCACACAGACACCCGCTCATACGCAGAAAGACACGTACAAAGAGGGAGGAGGAGGACAGAGAGTGATCACATACACACATGCTTACGCACACACAACTGTGCACTGTCGCACATTTAAATAAGAGATGCACACTTGCGTTAAATGACTTGTGACAAAAGAGGACAATTTGTTTTGTGATTCAGCATGTGGCCACATTATAAATGAGCACTGCTGGATGAGTGTATACCAATATTTACAGTAAATCGGCTTGTGTATACTGACCACTCACGCTTTACCTCATAGCCCACCCGTACGCAACTCTGGGTTTGTGTACCAGTGATGGCATGCTGGTACCCGTATAATTTGTGTAATGGCATGGTTGGAGGCATTTGTTCCACTCCTGTCAAAGTAAACGGGCTTACTTCTTTTGCAAATGAGTGATTCTCTTCAGAACTGACTAGATCTCTTGACAGTGTTATCAGGTTGTTGGGATGCCTTTAAAAATGTCAGTTCACCTAAAGTACATAAAAAGCCACATTGAAATAAAACGCTTAAATTTTCAACTCAGCAGCAGCACTGATTCATGACTGGATGCCATGCGCACAGATACACAAACATCAGATCCTTCCCTCCGCCAAGAGCTCATGTTTTCTGTGTTGTTTGTCCGTCTGTCAGAGGGATTACACAAAAACCTTTTTTAACATTGGGTTTAGCTGCTGTCGCTTTGGCAGAGGACCCTCTAGTTCAGGGCTACCAAGAGTGGGGCCTAGGGTTCAGTTTGGCTCACCAGATTTAAGAATTACAATCAGAATAATAACAAATTTAGAAGTCATTTAAAATAATTTGCAGGGCAGTCTGATAGTTAAATGAAGCAATAATTGCTCTTGTTACGTGTGTTCTCCTGGTTCTGACTGTTTCAAAGAGATTTCTTGCACTTGGAAAAATTGTCCCATAATGTGCTTGGTTTTAGCCCTGATAAAGTTTTAGTGTTGACCCTCTAAAGGAAAAAGTTTGTGCTTTAGTTCTTCAGAGCGCCTTCCAGTTTCTAATGAAGTTGCAGCAACATACCGCTGACAAACCTCTCTCTCCAAACATCAGTGCATTTCACTCTTCTGTATAAGTCAGCAAAAAAGGAAGATGATTTAATGAGGTTGAGAAGCGGCAGAGCAACAGAACCTTTTACGGAAGGCAGGAGTACAAAAATAAAGATGGGTTGCTTCCTTGAACTCTTCACGATGAGCTTTAAACAAAGTTCAGACCAGGTTACGCGTTGTCTATTTTCTATGCTATGAGCTGTACAAACACTGTTGCAGCTGCCTCTATTGATGCCTGCACATAAAACCACAACTATGTGACCCGATACAGTTTGAGGCTGGAGAGAAAACGCTCATCCATCCATCCAAAGAGCTTTTCTGTAGGTAATAGCTGTATATCTTGTGGTCTGTCTAGTGTGTATCACCCTGTCTCTTTTCTGTAAACCACTTTGTAACAACAGTTTTGGAAAGTGCAGTATGAGTGTTCGCTGACAGTCAAACTTGGGGAGTTAAACACAGTGATTGAGGTGGCTGTTGATATTCAAACAGAAAAACTTTTATACTGTCGACAGTATGGGCAGCCGGCGGCGAGTTGAGGCTGGTTTAGGACGTCATCGTGTGTCAGGGCTGCGGCGCTGACAGACGCCCCGCCGGCTCAAAACAAAAACTTCAAAGACACGTAGAAGTCAGATAAGAGGACAGCAGATCGTACACAATTGAAATCAGTGTGGGCGGAGCAAGCGAATGAAAGGACATGAATGGACGTCACCATTGATATATTAAATGCAATAAAAATGCTTCAAAGTTTCCCTCTACTTTCCTCCCATCGTCACTGATCCCTCTCTTCCCTATTGCCTCACTTTTTATCTCTTTTTTTTGTCCCCCTCTCCATCTTACTTTTCTTGTTGTGGGGGGGGGGGGGGGCAGCGCTGTGTTGTTAAGCCAAGGCCATTTCTTCCTCAGCTCTTGAAAGGCTATTCATGGTTTCTTCAATGAAACCCTATTACATTTGTGTGTGTGAGAGAGAGAGAAAGAGAGGGAAAAAGAGAGAGACGAAGAAAGAGAAATAAAGAGAGGGAAAGGTATTTCAGGGGGCCGTGCTACGGTACCATCTGTATGCAAATCTCCTCCGACTTTGGTAAACTCTGATCAAACACTCAGGCCTCCTTTTCTCTACCGTCCCTCCCTCCCTCTCACACTCTCCTCCCTCTTGGTCTGCAATGTGCTCTGCAATTACTGTAGCTGCACAGCCTCTTTGTCAGGCTTCCATATTACTCAGCTAAGGCAATGGGTTCCCTTGAGGAACTGCCCTTCATCCCACACACACACACACACACACACACACATACACACACACACACACACACACACACACACACACACGTTTTCTGCCCCAATACTCCCAGATACCCTCCCTGAATTGTGTACAACTCCCCAAGTATAGCAAGAACCACACCATTTCTGAGCACCTGCGACCACACTGGACCCCTCAACAGATGGTGACACTCCACCACCACCCCCACCACACACACACACACACACACGCACACACACACACACACACACACACACACTCACACTCCACAGATAGCACACAAACAGAGCCCAGTGCAGTGCATGGGTGACGGGCATGCTTTTGTCCAGAGGTTGGGCACATTTCAGGGGCACGCACACACACACACACACACACACACACACACACACACACACACACACACACACACACACACACACACACACACAGGAGCCATTGTTTCCTCCATATGGGAAGGTTAACATGTTGAATACAGATCTGGTGTCCAACAGGACAATGGGGGTGTTGTGGCGAGTGTTGTCAATTAACGCTGGCAGTAATGAAGATCTCAAAACACATGACACAAACAGAGAGAGAGAGAGAGCCACAAACAGGCCACATTATCTCTTGTGTAGCTTTAATGTACGTCGGTCAGTGGGGTGTAAGCCCATTAGAGTTGTCGCGCGCGTGTGCGTGCGTGCGTGTGTGTGTGCGCGCGCGCGCGCGTGTGTGTGTGTGTGTGTGTGTGTGTGTGTGTGTGTGTGAGTGTCTGGGCGGAGGGATAATGAGTATTAATCAGGGAAAAGCCAAGGCCATATGTCTGTTTAACTTTGTAAAATTAGCTTTGGTTCTGATGGCTTCAGCATTGGGAGTAGAAGAAGTTATGTGTGTACTCTTGAGAGGTGTGTGTGTGTGTGTGTGTGTGTGTGTGTGTGTGTGTGTGTGTGTTATGTTTGCTTAGCACAGCAACAGAACAATGGCCTTGTGTACTTTTGTTTAATTTCATATTAAATGTCTCACTTAATTTTGACATCTGCTTTATTTTCTGCTGGGATGTTATTGTCCATGAATTTGTTTTCATCCTATAACCTGGCAGGATAAGCCTCAAGGCAGATGGCAAAAAGGGTTGGGAGGTGGGTGGGGGGTGTCCCATGAGAAGGCACCATACTCCTGTCCTACTCACACGTGCGCTATAAGTGTGCACAAAGACACCAGACTCACCAGACCCCTGTTATGTAATCCACCAGTCCCCCCCCACCGAGAGGCTCAGTCTTGGGCCGTCCCAACTCCAAAACAAAGTCATCAGTCTTCATGCAGCTCTGACTTGTACTGCACTGGTACTTGAGACTACAACCTGTACTACCTTGAAATATAGTTTTTGCTCATGAAACACCCCCCCCCCCCCGCTTCCCCCTCCTCCTCCTCATACCATACTAGGCGATCCTGGCTTTCTTAGGTAAAACGGATTAATCGCATCTATCAACAATGTGTGTTTTTATGTCCTTTTAATTCCCTTTTCGGCGAGTCTCTTTCTCCTTCCCTCTGTGAACACGCTGTCGTGCTGAATGGCTACTCAGACATTGGCAACAGATTTCTCTTTCAGCCATCTCCAGAAAAACGCCCGGCCAGACTCCTGAGTGGCACATATTTGGGCTAAGGCCCGGCTCTGGAGCCACATAGGGGTAGGAGGAGGAGAGAGGGAAACAGAGAGGGAGGTAAGGGGAGGAGGAGGAGGAGGAGGAAAGAGCCATGTGGCTGATGTTGGTAAACAGTATCCAGCCTTGTCCTGGCATTGTGGCAGGCAGCGCGCAACGTTGTGGGGATATCAGGCGCCCGGGCCACACACAGACCAGGACAAAAGGTAGACACACATACAGACATTTGTATTCACACATGCACACACGCACACACACACATGCGGCGTAGAAATACACAGACTAACAGACAAATAAAAGACTCACTCTCTGTGTCTGCCACTCAGCAGCTGCTCCAGTTTCCATGGCAACAGCCTGAACAATGTAGGAAGAGCTGTGTTGGGGCGAGAGGGAAGTGTAGAGGGTGTATGTGTGTGTGCCTGGATGTACTTGAAGTGTGTGTGTAGGTGTGTGTGGGTGGGTGTGAGAGGCTACAGAGGGGGAGGTAGCCGCGGGGGTGCTGAGACAGAGAGGATTCAGAAGACACTCTCTTTATTTCTTTGTCAGGATGGGCAACAAAACAAATAAGGAAACGTGGGGGTAAATAGAAAGTAAATAAACCAATAAAAAAGAGAAGAAGCAGAGAGGGGGATACTAACAGATGCAGCGACAACGAGATATGAGGATTTTTATGATGTCTATTTATTTTTCAAAATGAGGTATTTCAAAGTGCTATGAGTTGCAGCACTAAATGTACATTTTAAAAATGAAAGAAAACATCTTATAGCCGTATACCCAATTCTATGCACCCGATAGTTACAAATATAAACAAAAGAGGAGGAAGATAAAAGGCCAGGTACATGAGGATAGAACACATTTGCTGTACAAAAGAATTATTTGAGATAGAAGAAAAAAATGACAAGATAAAGTGATATCTACTGAGAACTCATTTTCATACGAAAATATAAGTATCAAATTTAGTATGTATCAGGTTCACACTAAAAGCATAAAGGTGTGTAGAATTAGTAATATGATACAATACAAAGAAAAGGAGAAAGAACGCAATATATCATTATATTACAAATGACTCTCAAAAATCGAGGCCTTACAGTACTTTTAAAGGTATATAAACTTCCAGTCTAGTTATTATTGGCAGCTTCCTGACATGTATAAAAAAAAAAAAAAAACAAGGACAAAAATGTATTACAAAACAAGGCAGATCTGAGTGTATTTTTGTCTGTACACTATTGTTATATACAAAAGTGTCGGCTAGCAAGGTGCACAGTTATACATCCACTGACTTGGTTGGAGCACCAGTGTGATTGAGGAGTGAGGGGAACCTGTAGTGGCTTTTTCTTTCTGTTTTTTTCCGTCCTTTTTTTTTTTTTTTTTTTTTTAAACGTGACCCATCAGTCGTCATCGTAGTCTCTTCAGTTTTTGCAGTGGCGAAGGCAAAGTTAAGCGTGTGCACCGCATCTGTACGTGCACTTTGAACTCTCTCCAAGCAAAGTGCCCTTTAACACCCGTCCCTGTGGGAATCCCTTGATTCCAGGCTGGTGTCACAGTGAGTAAAAAAAAAAAAAAAAAAAAAAAAAAGATACAAATAGAAATGATATAAAAGCCTCTCTCTCTCTCTCTCTCTCTCCTTCCTCATCTTTCCTCAACGTGACTGGATTGAAAAAGTAAACCCTAAACATTCTTAACGTCAACAAATGTGCAAAAAAAGTGGCGGCAGTGAAAGTCCGAGCATCCCTCCAGCAAACCCCCTCCCGCCCCCCGCCCCCACCCCCCACCCCCCCACCACAGCCCCGAGGATATTGTGTGATCGTCCTCTGAGATGTTGCACGACAGATATGCAGGCCTACATGTGTGTGCGTAAGTGTATAGGCCTAAGTGTGAGTGTGGATCTAGTTCTGTATGGGGGCCAAAGGGGGTCATCCTGGGTATATGTGAGTGTTTCTGTGGCGTAGCAGTTGTCCGTTAGCGAGTCCTCGCCTGCTCCAGCTTGCGCATCAGCTGCTGTCTGCGAGCCTGCAGCCTGTCCTTCTCTTGCTGGAGACGCATCTCCTCTGTTTCCAGCGAGCTCACGTACTCCGTGGCCTTCTTTAAGATCAGCACCTTCGCAGCCTTCTCGTTGTGTGCCAGTTCTGGAACGTGGTCGCGCAGTGTCAGGAAGCTGGAGCGCAAGTCGTTACGACGTTGGCGCTCCAGGATGTTGTGGTTACGCCGGCGTTCGCTGTCCTCCGAGTCGGAGCTACCTCGTGGGCTGCTGTCTCCGCTGGCGCTTCGCTTGCTGCGTGGCCCCGATGTGCTTGACACCGAGCTGCATGATGTGGAGGAAGACGAGGAGGATGAGGAGATGGTTCTGGAAGGTCGTGGAGCGTCTGAGGTCTTTTGCTTCTTTGGGGGCGGGGTGGGGTCGTCGTCTGAATTGTACGGCGATGGGGCTGCGTAGTTGTGCTGCTGCTGGTGGATCGAACTCCTCTTAAGGATCAGCTCCTGCGGCGCTCTACTTACAAAGCGGCTGACCACACCGGACCCTGAGACCACGCCTCTCGCCTCTTGACTCTTGGGATGCACAGAGATGGTGACTGTGCCTGTTGCCATGGGTGATGCCTTGTTGATTGTGGAGCGCCTCTTTTCTACTGTAACCACATCAATCTCCTCCTCCTCCTCCTCCTCCTCCTCCTCTTCTTCATCATCCTCCTCCTCCTCTTCTTCCTCCTCTTCCTCTTCTTCCTCCTCTTCTTCATCATCATCTTCCTCTTCTGGGAAAAAAAGCAGAACATAGGTGACTTGATCTCTCTGGCACAACAAGTATTCTCGTGTGTGATCATATATGGGGGATCAAGAGTGTGTGTGTGTGTGTGTGTGTGTGTGTGTGTGTGTGTGTGTGTGTGTGTGTGTGTGTGTGTGTGTGTGTGTGTGTAGGGGGTTGCTCAATGCTGTTTGCATAAGCAGAACCCTCTTAATGCTTAGTGTCAGTCACTCCTCAACTAATCTGGTGTGCAGGCGTTGACACGTTGGGTCTCATTGCTGAGCAGACAGGCTGGATTTCTACCTTTCTCTCTCTCTCTCTCTCTCTCTCTCTCTCTACTTCAGATCTTCTAATCTCTTCTGAGACGAGACACTTTTAGTCTATCAGTGCAGCCCCTCTTTAACTTTAACTTTGACCTCTGTGATGAAGATGAAAACCTTCCTCTTACAGCTGAGCTTCTTCATCTTTAATACCATCGCTGAATTATCATTGACTGGCAGCTTTGAAGATGAGAGAAAAGTACCCCGTGCTTTTTATAATAATGTCTTATTATGCTATGAAGAGTGCCATCTCTCTCTCTCTCTCTCTCTCTCTCTCTCTCTCTCTTTCTCTCTCTCTCTCACACACACACAGTCTGGCACTGCCATCAAAACAAAGCTGGGCACAGCTGGGTGGATGAGGCTGCGTTGGCCACATGTGAGGCTGTGATTTAGCTGTTTGGTGTTTGACTCAGAATGGAACAGCTCATTTACTGGGGGGGGGTATAAATAGACTTCTTTGACTGCAGATAAAATATTAGTGAGAATTGTAGTTTCTTGAGTACAAGCGGAGTGTTTCTCATGCGACTTTTGTGTGCCATCTACACAGCTGATTAAGTGTGTGTGTGTGTGTGTGTGTGTGTGTGTGTGTGGGGGGGGTTCTTTGCTCATACCATTTCAACTACAGGGATAAACCCACATTATAGGCTTTTTAAATCTACCCCTTATTGGAGAGAGAAAAGGCGTGCAACACAAAGGAAGAGGAGACTGCGTGCAGCGGAAACGCATTGGCGCGGTGCTGCGTGCAGGATGGAGGGGCGGCAGCAGCAATCGGATCACCCCACTTTAAGTCTCCGGGTTGGAGTGGCGCCAGGGAGACAGCTGTCGACATGGAGCGCTTGTTCAAAGCTGTCACCCCCTTAAAAGAAGCAGCCAGGGCCCTCCTCCAGCCTCTGTCTCCTCCGCCGTGCTGGTGGAGGAGGTGTTTGGCAGGGCCAGGCTTGAGCTCATTGTCAAGCTCTGGAGGCCTTTGTACGACTGTTTCACGGCAAAAACATGCTGATAAGAGCTGTTTGTTTTGGGAACTCATACACAGTGAAGACTGTTGGTGTTTTTTAGAGCAATTAAACACACACGACCCATTTTCCCAGTCTACTACTTCCTGTGTTATTCCTAACAACACTCAAGCTGGAGCGTGTCAATAAGTATTCATAGAGATGTTGTTGTAGTAGGAAATCCTCTCTTATGCCATTAGCTCATGCCTCCCTTAATCCATCAAAAGCATTCATTATTTTATCAGCTCCTCACATTATTGAATACTTCTTCCTCCTCCTCTTCCTCCTCTAAGTCAGTGTGTTGTGTCTTTTTTGTTGTTCAGATGCCAACTGAGTTCAGTAAGGCGCACAATTCCCCATTTTACTGCCATCTGCCGGAAGAAGAGCCCGCTGATTACATAAACCCCGTTCAGTGGGTCACTTCTCCACTCCTGTGTGTGTGAGTGTGTGTGTGTGTGTGTGTGTGTGTGTGTGTGGAATGTAACGAGGTAAACGAGGTAATCCGATTCGAGGCAAGTCATATGAATAAGCTTCAGCCACTCCAATAATTTGGCTTCTTGTTATTGTTATTGTTTCTGTTATTTAGTTGTAACGAACTGTAAACAAAGACAATTGTTGACATTCTTACCGGAGTCACTAGCAGCGCTCCCGGAGGTCGTGGATGTGTTCACGGTCATAGATGAGTCCCTGCTGCTGCTCTTCTTATTGACAGGGAAGGGGAACACTATCGCGGGGTCCACACACTGTGCCACCGAGTTGCGGTTCACCACCTCCGGCGTCTTCACGCACATGTTCCTGCCGCCTCCCGTGGCACTGGAAATAGCCTTACCGAGTTTCTCCGTGACCACTCGCTCCAGTTTTTCCCTGGCAGAGAATCCACTCCACATACAGTCCTGGATAATGATACTGTTGGGGTTAGTATCCAAAGCTGAACCGAACAGATCCACATCGTCGGATGCACCCCAGATATCATCCTCGGGGAGGAGTAGTAGCTCTGAAGCCCAGTCCACTGGGTTCCCCAAGCCGAAGCCCAGAGGGTCTGTGTCCGGGGAGGCAGTCGCCGGCTCCCCCGGTAGCGCCGCTCGGCTCGGAGAGAGGGGCGGAGTGGGCAACAACTCGAATTTCTTCCAGATGTCCTCCCCCGGTGGCGCAGCGTCGGGACCACAGAGGTAGAAGTCGTCCTCATCCGGGTAGAAACACGGTTGTAACGAGTCAAACTCCAAATCTGAGTTTTTACTCATGATCGCCGGCATCCTGTCCCACGATGGAGAAACCTGCCACGGAACAAAAGGTACTTTAGTCTCCAGAATATGAGTGCGCCTCTCCCTCTCAGTCCTCCTCTATCACACCTGAGAAGTGCGGCGCAGAGAAGCCCACACACAGACACAAGGTCTGCTCCAGTACATTCCACAAACACACACCTCTGTGCCTTCAAAACACGCGCACACAACACACACACACACATCTCACAGGAAGCTGTGCGTAAAGGTGACCCACAAAAATGACGCATTGGCTCACCTCTCCAGAAACATGTGATGTTAGAGAACTGCATGTAAATATCATCAACCACATAAAATATTTCATATAAAACTGTACTCGCAGAGGAAGGCTCGGAAGATGCTCACCTCGTCCTGACTCGGGATGAGAACGTGCGGACCGATACGTCTGGTAAATCGCTGGCAGGAATACAAACACCCGATTTGGAGCAGTCATCTACTCTGGGAGCACAGACAGTCCTCTGACACACACCGCGGCTGGCAGCAGAGTTATACACTCTCAGTCGTGCAGGCAAGACTCCTCCCTCCGAAAGGGGGGGGGGGGGGGGATACAGTCGGGCTTTGGGATTTTTGCGACGCGGGAGAAAAACTGGCATGGAGGTGTTTTTCAAGGTGAATCAAGAAATGGACAAAACGCGACAGGCAAGAAATACAGGAGTGGTGGCAATGAATGGCGTTAGAAAGTGGGAGATGTCGTTACAAAAATATAGAATATTAATGATGTTTTTTTCACTTTATCTCTAAACAAACCCATTGTTGGCAATTTATTACACATCAATTTCAAATCATTTGCGTCATAAAAGAATATATAGATATAGATATATATCAGTTATGTATTACAAGACATAAAACCGTCCTGCTGCCCCCCTCCCTCCTCTTCCTCCTCCTCTTCAATCCATAGCTCCAAATATCATTCCCTCTTTTGTCTAAGGGCCACCAGCATCCTGGGATGTCAGACTCCGATGCGCCCTCCTACGGACACTTAGAGGAAGTGCAGCATATCACAACACCCACCACCCGTGAGATGACCTGAGCGAACCAGACAAACAAACACAGATAGACACGTTTTAGTTTTCCTTTTTGTGTGAAATTAAAACGATGGGGAAATTACTCTCCGATTTATCAAACAATAATATAAAAAAATTAATGATGATGAACTTCAATTTTCGCCGGAAGGAGATTTGGGACAATAGGCCGAGGAGTTTCCAGTTGTCTCCGGGATGAGACAGGATCCGAGAGGAGCATGTTACGTAACCGCAAGCGGTGGTTGTAGCCTGGAGTCATTCCCATTCCCTTTTTCTAATGACAGCTTAGCAGGAATGGCGCATCTGTAATTATGCACACAGGCAGTGCCGCGCGCCCCCCCCCCCCCCCCCCCCACACACACACACCCTCGGATATTGACTTAAGCAACGTTTACAAAACGGATTCAAGTTGAACGCCAGCTGTGAGAAGGAGGACAAACATGGGGAGAGTTTAACAGTGTTGTAATATTAAAAGGCATGTTTAAGATAAAAATAAGAATTAAAAAAAAATTAATTCACACAGTCGTTCATTTCCTATAGCGGTCTTTTATACATTTTATGTTCAAAAAGTGTTAATGATAAATACAAACCTGACATCACATCAAATCCAAGATTTGAATAAGAAATACTAACATATATTTTATTCCACACATTTTATTTTCTTAAGCTCCCTGATGTTGCTTATTTTTGAGTTCAAACAAGCAGAGCCAGTGAAAAGTGAGAATGTGCAGCTGTTGGAGGAAGAGCAGGGAGTTTCCTGGGACTTTAGGGGGGGTGACTGGTGGTGGTGGTGTGTGTGTGTGTGTGGGGGGGGGGGGGGTCACAAACTCCCTACAGGCTCTCCTTTCTCAAACTACTGTTGGAACTCTGCAGGAGAAGCTGCTTCCTCTGTGAAAGCGAGCTGAGAGTGGGAGTGAGAACACCAGAGAAAGTTGTTGTTATTTTATGCATCATAGTTAGACAGGAAGCTGCTTGTTTTTTAGGGATTAGTAGAGAAAACAGTTAAGGGGGTGGGGGTGGGGGGGCTTTCGGAAGTGATGCGTGCATTTGAAGAAAAAAAAAAACCCCAGTGTATTTCAACTGGTTTAGAATGTATTCATTAATATGTGTATTGCCTCGGATGCAAATAGAAGGAAAGTGCCGGGACGACGCTGGCGTCTTGGCCTGTTGTTTTAATGACATGCCCAGTCTCCATCCCTCCATTCACCGCTGCACCAGGACATGGATGGTTAAGCAATTAGGCCAGTTTTGATAAAAGATTCATAAGTCACCCCAGTGGAGGGAGCAAAGACAAGCATGTTGGGAGTCCGACCTGCCACAGTGACATGGCGACAGGCTCGGGTTGGGTCAGAGAGCATCATATCAATACTTGAGTGAGAGTGTGTGCGTGTGTGCGTGTGTGCGTGCGTGCGTGTGTGTTTACTCTTACATTCACGTCTTGTTTTCTGTGTAAACACTCGGGGATGCGGTAAACACACGTATATAGAGTCGGCGCATCGCCACACCCTGGATACACAAATGAGCCGAGTACATCTGGATTCACGCCGATGCAGTTTGACTCATTACAGCTCATCACAACTGCGTCTTTGAAAGCACTGGTGAATGTGAACATGAGCGATATACATCTGCATCATCATCTTTGGCCTTTACAATCATGAAAAAGTCTCAATAAGAAGTGGAGTGCTTGAATATCAAGGCGTTTACACCACGTATTTTCTGGATATGATGTCATATTTCTGATGCTGCTGATTTTCATCAAACGCCGTGGAGCGTCAGAGCTTTATTTAAGTGGCAAGTATCAGTCAAGAAGCGCCATTACTCATAAAAGTTTACTTTAGTTTGCTATGAATTGTAATTGTAAAGATCAAGTCATTTGTCAGGTTATACATTTGGGTTTCTTTTTTTCCGGAGCAGTTGGCGTCCGTTTAGGAGACACAGGTGGGATTTAGGCGATGACAGCAACGGTCAGTTTTCAGCAACAATGGTGGCTTCCGAAAAGGTTAGCCTAGCCGCCGCTACAGCATCAGTCACATCAGAACTGGAGACTATTTCTCTCTTGAAGGGAGAACGCCGAATGCACGGAAAAGATGTTATGTTATGTATGCTATAATCTAGCTAGCTCCGACTGCTTCGGGCCATTCTCCTGTAAAAGCGAAGAATGAGAGAATGCAGCAGCCTGAGAATGAGGATGATTACTCAGGTAAAAATGTTGTTCCCACAGATGACTTCATCAAAGATTTTGCAAGACGCTTTTATAGGACAGCAGGAGCAAGTTACAACAAAACCCTCTGGAATTTTTAATGGCGGTTCCTGTGTGAACAACGCCTGCAAAGCATTTTTTTCAATTTTTATATATATCAACTAAAAGGAATACGCTGGATTTTTTTTCTCCGTGTCTTTAGGGGGATATTTTCCTATAATTCTATTATGGGAAACTTTTCCTAGGAAGTGTTCTGGCAGATTGATTTTGGATTTGAAAGCCTCTGTGTGATGGAAGCGGATTCCTTCTTGTCCGATCTTGCCCTCAAAGTGCCGGCAGGTTTACCTGTACAATTAAAGCCACACATCAGATGATTCATGCAGCATATAAACAGCACTTTTTCCACTTGAGTAATGCTGCTGCGTATTATTGCCAGTATCGCCGGTGCCATCCATTCAACCCAGGTTAATCCGTCCTTTGTCACAACGTTTGGAGACAGTTTGGTGTAAAAGCACATTAACCTTGGAAATCAGTCTTCATATAAGGGGATTAATCACGTTAATGCAACTCTCATTTGACCCCCCCCCCCCCCCCAAAAAAAGGCTAATTTATTCAAACATTTGTCGCCCGGCTGAAACCTCACGGAGCGACAGTTAGCTTTTTAGCCAGACAACCAAAGGGTTGCTTAAATAAAGGTTCGTTAAAAAAAAAAAAAAAAAGGCGGTTGTATGTTTTTTCCCATATTTGAGCAATGCGAGTGGCTTCTGTTTATTTCTGTCCATCAGATTGATCAGTTACAACCTTCACTAGTTCCCAGCAGAGCGTAAACTTGGAGATAATTGCGCACCGGCCTTTTTGTCTTTATTCTTTTTTTTTTCTCATGGATCGCATTTCCAGTTATGGATCAAGTCAGGGGCGGTGAATCAATGAGCTTGGCCCTGAAGGTTAACATCATTAGAGGGGCCTGATGATCAACCGGAAATCAATATCAGTGATGGATTAACAACATGGGCACCAGCAACATGATCCAGTCGGCGCGACGGTAGTGAAAGCGTGAGTCGCTCCGCCATTGTTGCACCCAGTCACAGGGACAATGTTTCAGTGAAATATGCACGACCACCGCCCGCCCCATGCCTCGCACTTTTTCTCCCTGGGAGAAACGTTAACTCCAACTGTTTTAAAAAGTTGCACGTAAATTCAGTTTTGGCTTGACAGCTTTACAAGCCTATTGTTGCATTTTGTTTGGGGGGGTTTGGTGAGTTTGTAGGCTCATGAATCAAAGAGAGGAAGCCTCATTCGACTGATGTTGATGTGGAGGCAGCGAGGCAGCAACCTGTTAACCATGATAGAAACGATCAAACACAGCTTTCCAGCCATCGGGTATCTGTGTGTTCATTATGAAACCCGTGTCTCTTGTCAGTAAAAGATGGAGATTAAAAACGACCTCACGTCATGATTGGGAAATTAAGTTAAAAAATTAGATTAAAAGAAATATCGAAATGAGGAGGAGGGAAAAAAGTCTAAATGATTTGGTAAAAATGCAAGTGTACAAGATAAATAGCGAGTTACGAGATGAAGAGTCAAAATAATGATTATGAAATGAAAAGGGATTATTATGAGGTCGAAGCTTAGATTTATGAGACTGAAAGTCAAAATATTTGACATTAAACATATTTGTACCCTATGTTGTGAAGACAGATCAAAGTTCCGCGAAGCGTACGAATTCCCTCCCCAATCTTCACACTTTGTCACTTCCTCACATGTGACATTCCAAATTAAACAGCAAACGTTTTCTACGCGCTATTTATCTTTTGTTTGTTTTGTTTTGTCAGGTGTGTAGTATCTCATGGATCATTTCGGTGACTCACCGATGTTCAAAAATCATGAATCTGTCACTTAGAATGTATTTTGTGGCTCAAATCGTTTTCTTTTTTTTTTTGGTCACAGGTAACAAAGCTCTACTCAGCTGCGCACACCCGCGCGCGCGCGGTTGCAGGGAAAGTTGCAGTTGTGTAAACTGGCCTGCCTCAGCTCGACTTAATCTGGCTCAAGCTACCTGCAGCTCAGATTATCTAGCCAGCAGTGAGTTTATACAACGGTAGCAGGTTTTGGAAGTTTCAGCTATTCTTGATGGGAATCTTTGATATAAACTGGGCTTTAGACCTTAAATAGTTTTGGAATCATGTTGGTAAAAAGATCATACCCAAGACCCCCGTAGTTCACAGTTTTTGTTGATTCAGTGAAAGAAGTTTTTTAGCAGCAAGGCTGCATTCCCTATCCAATCAATTTATCAACTAAGTGTAAACATGAACAGCTATTGTGTTGTACTGCCCTTAAAAGGGACACTTCCGCTTCGTGAATGTACAGGTGGCCTCTCCTGACTGTCGGTTGACAGAGGAACTGATAACGGATAACACACATAAAGCCTTGGCTATAATCACAACATCAGGGTGTGATCCCTGGCCTGAGATAAAGCAGCAATGTGGGTTGCAGGGGAAGAGAATGACTAAGATAGTCTTATGCTAAGTGACTTGTTTATTGTGATGAACACTGATGGAGACGACGATAACTAGACTTTGTTTGGATTTGTCCTCACACGTGCACGCAAACACACTCTCTCTCTCACACACACACACACATTCATGAGAACAAGAAGTGTGTATCCCTAAAAACTTACGTAAGAGCAGGTTTTTAATTCTGTCACCTCCGCTGACTTGAATCTACACGCTTTCATGACCCACAGAACCACACAAGCTCATGGCACCGCTGAACCCTGCGCTACCTTCTTTAGGTCAGTGAGCTCTTTCTTAGCATCCCCCTCCTCCTCCTCATCCTCATCATCTTCCCTCCTCTTTATCTCCCTGCATTTGTTTTGATCCTCAGGGGTCATTAGCCAGACTAAATGTTTGTCTGCTCACAAAGGGAGATGGTTAATATGTTTCAACGCATCCATTTGTCAGTTCTCTTGTCTCGAGCTGCTCGCTGTGTGAAAGGGGAGCTCAGCGTCTCAACTGGCATTTCAAGACTTACAAGCATTTCAACACCTCTGGCAATGGAGGCCTTCAAGTGTGTGTGTGTGTGTGTGTGTGTGTGCGCGCGTGTGTGTGTGTGCATGTGCATGTATGTATGTGTTTAAATGCATTCCACCTCAAGGGTTGGGTTCCCAGCCGCTTGGTCGATATATATCACCCTCCCTGACATCATCAGTTTGGAGAGGTAGGTAGAAAATGGAACGTTTCCTCTCCCCTCTGCGAACATGCGGCGTCTTGTCAGGTCGTTCCAGTCAGATTAGTATGACTTACAAGAACTGAGAAGGGGAGGTCAGAGAAGAGACTCTACCCAGCAGCAATAATTATTTACTCCAGAGGCGAGAAGGAGGAAGCCAAAGTCATAAATTTGAGGTGAATGTTTGTGTTGACAGGAAGTGGTGTTGTTGGCGCTGTTTCATGATATCACTGGTGATTTGCTGAACTCATGCCAAAAACAGGAAGTCAGCGGTCAAGAAAAAAAATGGCTGTCCTAACAAGGTTTAGCTATCAGTGGGTTAAAGAATCCGTTTGTCTTGGTGATGAGTGATACTTTCCTCCTGGACCTAAGTGTGGTTTTCAAAGCTGCAGGTTTCGCTCATAATTTTAACCTTTTACGATGGGTCAAGTCTGGTGACACCGCGTCCACGACCCTGAAGTCTTTGTGTGGCACGTATGTGTGCGTACATGTGAAGGTGTGCGGCGTGTATGTGAAACGGTTCGGCCCTACAGATGAAGTAGTACAGCTACGAGACAGTAAAAGTTGTAGTTATCGTACTAGAAGAGTGGTATCGGTATGTAGTACAATTACCGTATTATTCTGAATATAAGATAACCCCCTTTTTTTTAAAAGATGTAGTTCCAAGAAAAAAAAAACAGTCTTATATTCTGAACAATATGGTATTTAAGTTTCCGTCAGACCTCCAAAAGCAGTTCATTGTACTGGGTTAATATTATTAGAGATCACAAAAACAAAACAGATCAAAATTTGGTACAAACTGTATATTTTTGAATTTAGAAGTGAACACATCTGGTTAAAAGAACGGCAAAAACAATGAGAAAGCAGTGTAAAGTCCCTGTTAATGAGAGAACAGAATCGAACCTATTCGGGTAAGTGTTGAAATGGGATTAATTGAAATTTTTTCTTGCTAATATATTTGCAACTCAGTAGTTTCCGGAAGATTCAAAGATAAAATACAGAATTATCAAAATAAAACCGAGAGACCTCCTCTAAGGCTCGTTAGCAGCATACGAAAAATGAGGTATTCTACTCACATCTGCAGCGAACTTAAATTCTACTGCTCTAACTTTCTTCCGTATTCGGTCAAATTTAACCCTTTGGTTTGCATATAAACAAACACAATGACAGAAGTGAACCTCTTTGGACATCACCTACAATCAGATTTTAAATCAATCATCAAAAGCGCTTATCCAAATATGGTCACGGCAGGATAAACACGGGTGTAATTGACAACATTAATCACGGCCGTGTTCCATGTAGGTGAGCTAGGGTCCCTGTACGTGAACACTGTGATGAAGTGCAACTGTCGCACTTGTGTCTACCCTGCTACCACCTGTCAACATGGCTGCTGTGAGAAGCGTTAATGAAGGAGTGTGTGAATAACCTATTCTTACTAATTAAGAGCTGCGCTCCTCGTAATTGAATTTGGTTGATGTGTATGCAATTGAAAGTATCACCTGCTCTTCGTCGTGGCTTTGTGGGGGAAAAAAAGTGCTGACACACACTACACGCATACACACACACACTCGTCGCATCAGCTGTTTGCGCGATTGCTCACATTAATGTGTTTGTTTACTTATTGTTTTCATGAGTTGCGGCGCATACCAATGCATTATGGGATTGCGTGTGTTAAAAGATCCTAATGAGATGTAAATGACTACAGGAGGTGGTCTCCCACTCAATGGGATGCTTCTCTAACCTTTGATGTCCTGATTTTGGGAGTCGCAGGGTTGTCATAGCGATGCCCCCCCCCCACCTCCCCTACCAACCAGGACCATCTTTGGAGAATCTGCTTTGATTGGAATATTGACAGGCATGCCGTGGTCTCCTCCTCCTCTTCCTCCTCCCTCTTTCCCTCATGGTTCTCCCATGAGCTCTTTCATTCCTGATAGATCTAAGACATCAAGTGGAAGGGTGTAAAAGTTTTATTCTAAGTAAGAGATGATGTCAAGTCTAAGCTGCCTCAAAAACAGCCAGATAAAAACAGGTTTCTGATGTGACAACTTATGCAAAGCACTTTATATTTAGAAGCTTTTGTTTTGAAGATGTGTTTTGATGTTTTCGGAGGTCAAACTAAAAGACGAGGGGATATAAATACCTCGTGCGAGACAGAAGGGTGGTTAGTATGTAGCTCACACCCGTCCGTGTGTGCTGGTATGTACGCGTATGTGTGTGACTTTGATCGTTGCCACAAAAGGACGCTGATGTTGGAGGGAGAAAGAAGCGGTGGGCATTGGGTTCAGTCTGACCAGCAACAAGGTTATATGCCAGACATACCACGCTGTTCCATCTGTTCAGGCTGAGCGTGTGTGTGTGTGTGTGTGTGTGTGTGTGTGTGTGTGTGTGTGTGTGCGTGTGCGCGCGCAATCAAGAGCATGTCACCTGCTGGCATCTGAGGCCCACACTGTGATGCAAGAAAGAAATCGTCAGAGAAAGAGAGAGGACAGCGGCTCTGACTGTCCCTACAACTAGTAGATTGCCCTGATTGATCAAGCTTCGCTATCAATTGGATCCAGTAGCCTACAGGCATGTGACCTTTCAGGCCTCCACAAGGTCAACAGCCCCCGCCCCCTCAACTTCTTAAAAATAAAACAACCCTTCCTTGGCAGGCATCCTCCCTCCTTCTCCTCAAAATCATGTGGTCTTCTAATCAATTAAGCCGCATCTTACATTCCTCTAGTGTGAGGTCATACCAGCGTTTCCCCTCGGGACTTCTCTTCTTCAACGACATCCCACTTCCTCCTCCTTTCAGCGCCAGCAAGTACCGTTTGATTAATAAGCTTTTATTTTTGCTTCCTCTCATGCATGTGGAATTGGGCTCCGGCGGTGCTGAACACAGGTAGTGTAGCTGAATAAATCCATCAGTGACTGACTGGTTCCAGAGGGAATCAGCAGGGTGAATGCTTGGTCTTGCCGGAGTCCCACCGGGGCGACGGACTCAACAACACTGGACACACACTTCTCATTTGCTTTTCTTTTTTTCCCCCCTTGATCCATTCTATTAAGCCTTTTAAAAAATGCTGTCACCGCTGCTAAGGAAATTTAAAAATTCCAAAGATATGTTTTTTCACAGTTCTACAGAAGAAGTATGGAAAAATGGAATCATGAAGATCTATTTGATCTCAGTGCTGGGAGTCAGTTTTTGTAGACAGTTAAAGAATGCATGCATAATACAGTTTTTACACCCAAACTGGGTATGTCGTGTATGTGTTTTTTCTACATGCCAAACCAAGTGATAGAGTCATTTGATTCCTTTGAAAACAGGAGAAACCAACACAGAGGAGTGACAATCTTACACTTGTTCAGATTTAATGTCCATCATTTCAGTTTGTCTGTCAGCGCTGGAAAAAAACCAACATGCCATAACTTTAACAAGTCCGTGTTGCTATTGCCTCGCCAGTTAATGGAAGTTGAAAAGACCACTTGAGGTGATTTTTTTTTTTTTAAGTAAATGTATTTGTTTTGAGTCATTACAAAATTACCTCGGCTAGTGTTCCGAGTTCCATCAACCGCTGAGTTATTTAACCCAGGAACTAATGTGGATTTTACCTTTTCCCCTCTCAAGACAGAAGCCAGATGTTTGTTGTTGTTGATTGATTTTCGTCCGGTGTGAAAGTCTTACTTGTCCGATCCTGGGGTCTGATTTCATTAATCTCTGTAAGTTTGACTGCTTTGGGTGCCTCAGCTAAACCAGACGAAACAGTAGTTCAGTTGTCCCAATGTTTCCTTGACCACAGCTAAACTGGTGGAAACACAACTCTGTGAAAAAGTACGGACAAAAACAGAACAAACAAAAAAAGTGAGTAAAGTCATCTGACTTATTGTTGAATTGTCAGTTACTTCACTCCAATGTGTAATTTGCCTTTCGAGCGCCCGTGCTGAGGCGTCTTGGGCTCGCAAATGTGTTGTTGTTGTTTTTTCCGCCTCCTGCAACATTTCTTTGTCACTCCAGGATGAAGAAAGAGCCAGGCACTTATATTTAGCGTGATGCTAATGGGTGACTGATCGCTAATAAAGGGAAGACTGTTTGTTAATCAATCGGCATAATCAACGTGTTTTTTATTCACTTGCTTGTTTAGTTGACAGCAGCGCAGACGGCAGACAGCCGGTGCATTCAGGTGAACCAACCGGCTTTTGCTTACGGTTGAGCCAAAGTGGAAAAGTTTGTTTGTAACTCAAATTAAGGTGTTTCTGACGTACTGAGCCTACAACTGCGTCAAGACAATATGGATGTGCTGAATAGTTTGAAAGTGGACATTTTAGACAATTTTTGCTTGATGAGCTTCAAGCTAGATATACCTGGCTGGCTCCCTCTGCAATATGGAGTCAAAAACAAGTTAGACAGGGTGGGGTAACATTTCTTTTTAAATTCAAGGGGCCTAATTTTGAAGCAGAGTACAATTAAGTTTATTTGTTTTGCTGCTGCTGTACGTTGATGTATCATAATAAAGACTATGGGCCCCATTCATGAAATATACGACGTACTCTAGCACCCGTTTAGCCCTCAATTTAGTCCCATAAACAGGAAGGACAGACTAAATAGGTATATAGATCTAAACAGGACCCTTTCCTCTTCCTTTGTTTCTGTTTTGTCTGTCAGAAGGAAACATTAAATTCTCCTCATCAGGGCACAAGGAGTTAGTCGTTATCCGAGTGCCAAAAAACAGCTGGTAGGCCCAATAACGCCAGTGATTTATGACTCAGTTGCAGGATATCAGGTATGAAATGTTGGAATAAAAGGGTCTCTGATAAGAAGAGTAGGTAAGAAGATGTAAGGTAAGGTATAATAATTTCTTACATGCTGGAACATTACATTCCCGATTGCCCTGACCATGAAAGCTCACATCCTCTGAGCGGGACCTCTGTGGGTGTCCCATATGATTTACATAAGTCCACAGAGACCCATAATCACACACAGTAATCACTGTGCTAAATTTAACATGGGGGATAAGGGGAAATCAAGCACAAATCAAAGGCTTTCTTATCTGCTGAGTGCTTATAATGTAGATTATGATACAGCACAGTGATCTGATAAACATATGGGCAAGAGGCAGCCAAAAAACATCTGTACGCCTGCTGGCCACACAGTAGCAGGGAAAACTTTATTCCACTGCCAGCCTTTAATGAAAAGGAGGAAACCGACTGAAAGGGAAAAATAGATAGAAAAGTTATGTGTGTGTGTAAGAGAGAGAGAGAGAGAGAGAGAGAGAGAGAGTTTCTAGTAAACCTCTTGGTCATGACTTGCTTGGCAATGAGAGGAGGAAACAGTGCCAGAGTTACCTCGGGGAGCGATTGTGTTTGAGCGGAGGAAAGAAGGGAGGAGGGGAGGTAAAGGGGGTGGATGGGTGGTGAGCTGAACAGGAAGACAGATCGCCTATGGCAACTGAGACTTCCTGTCAGATCCAGGTCAGTAAGTTGCAGTGTGACACTAGGGGGGGAAATGGTCTGTAATCGCAATAATCAACTTGATTAGCCTGAGCAAGCCTCAGACCTCGAAAAAAATCTGCCACCCAGGCTGCTGCTGGCCTGTGAGCACCCTCAGCCTGGCTGCATGGGAACGACGGCAGTGGGGCAACAGGAGACAAGTATTGTGAAATAAGACAATCCAATAGATGTGGTGTCAGACAGGACCAATATAGTTTAGGATCATGACTTTATTTAGAATATTTGCCTTAGAATTGTGGGAAAATGAGCTACTTCCTCCTCAGCTGGGTCAAAAAAAAAAAAAAAAGAATGAGCGCTGTGTCACAAACATATAGTTCCCCCTGGGAAACAAACTCCAGTCTTTGGAAAAAACATTTATGCCTTTTAGGTTGAGTGACAGTCCCTTTGGAGCATCAGTGATAGCCTACCCAGATAAAATATTGATTTCCACTTTTTGACCTTAAAGGCCTTAAAATGCAATTTGAATGGGAAAGGGTACGTGTTAGCCGGGTGCTGTCTTCTGAGCACTGAGTCAAATGTCTTATGTTCACGATCCATCTGGTCATGGGTTGTCTTGGTTCTCTGCTGCAAAAATCCCCAGGTAAAGACTTTCTTAAACAGAATAGAGGAATTGAACGGGTGATTAATTTCTGCGCGATTGACCCTACCAAGCGGTCCTGGTTGTTGCTCCGCCCCCTTTATCACTGACTACCACATGCTTCCTCTCTCGCATGCGGAGTTGCATCATTTCACCTTGTCTGATGTTCCTCCAGCACATCAGACAAACATCTGGCTCCATCTGTCATCCTTCTGCCATGATGATATTAAAAAAAAGTCAAAGTATTTAAACTGTTTGGATTGTTTCTACTTCTGTAAGCCAATCATATGCCCCTTTTTAACAATCCTTTTAGCATGTAGGTTGCTACTAGCTTGCTACTAGCTTGCTAGGACCAAGTTTTTCAATCTAGATGTGGAGGGGGACTATGAACACAGCAGAGCACAAACTACAGAAGAGTCAGAGAATGCAGACTGAAAGAATCACCCAGCAGTGAGCTTAGACCCAGACGAGAGGAGTTCATCTGGTAGGGAGAAGCGTGCATGAGGTTGACGCCAGTCCTGGAGTGGAAGAGGCCCGAGTGACACACTCATCTGGTTTACCACCCAAAGACACAGCCGCTTGTCCTGTATGGACGCCCAACCAAGCCAGAGGCACCAAAACTCACAGCCTTCGTGTTGCTGTGGTGTCCCTGGTCCAAGTGTTCACTAACCCATTCCTGCTCTGGCTTCATTTAGTTATATTGCAGTCAGAAAATAAAAATTAAAAGCTGTCACACACAAAGTTAAACTTATAGAAGTCAAGGGAAACCATTCCATTGCCCTGCAGCGACTAAATCCAGTTAGTGAGTGATTTGTCAGTGAGTCAGCATTCTAAGAGTATCCATCTCTTTGTGTCTAAACAGGTTGTCAATCAAAGCACTGGCACTTCCTGTTTACCTGTCCCATTGACCCCCTCTTTGGAGAGCCACCGATGCTGAGTGCTCCGGGCAGCCCCCAGGACAAGCACTCACATGGCCAGCATCAAAGTTAAGGCAAAGTTTACCCAGAGTTGAGCTTCCACAGGCGGCCCTGTCCACGGCGCTTGTGTGTTCAGATAAGAAGGCTGCTTCCTGGTCCAAACACACACATACATACACACACACACACACACACACACACACACATACACACACACGGACACACAAAAAAAAAGAAAGATAGAACGAAAGAAAAAAGGGGGGTGGAGGCAAACAGTGAAGCGTTATCACAGGTATGGTTTGTTTGGAAAGTGACTCAGTCATGTGGTTGTGTGGGTTTGTGTTGGGATTTACTTAATGGATGTTGTGCCGTCAGCGCTACTGAGAGAAAAGAATAGAATTGAAGAGAACAGAGTACGATAGAATGTGTAAAATGAGTAAAGATACAAAAAGTGCATAGTACTCATAAAATAATTGCAAAAGTGATTGCTCACATTGATGTTGAATAAAATAAAATAAAAATATTGCAGACAAACTGTTTAATCTTCCCTTCTATCAATTTGAATTCATTTCAAGAAATATATTTTTCTTGATTCAAAAAGAAAACAAATAAATATATAAAAGTGACCTCGTCCCCTCTTGATGTCTTTGGACTGTGGGAGGAAGCTGGAGTACCAGAGAGAACCCACGCAGGAACAGGGAGAACATGGAGACTCACACAGAAAGATCCTGTGCTGGAGCCGGGACTCGAACCTGGAAACTTCTTGCTGTGAGGCGACAGTGCTGACCACTGCACCACAGTGCTGCCCAGCAATATATATAACTGTTAAAAATATTTGCAAATGATCAGTCAAACAGTCAAACCCAATGTAGAAAATGCCATTTTTTTATACGTTTAATCATTTCGCTCCAAAATGTCATGGGTTCGTCCTGGTGCCACTCTTCACCCCTCCATCAAGATGGCGACGATTAGCACCTCTCTTACCCGAAGCTTTTGTGGAATCTTTCCCTGGGGGAGGGGGTGGGTGTAATATTTCAGACTTAAACATTTACTGTAGCATTTAACCCAAGAAATCCCTGGATGTGTGGCTACATGACCATCATCAGGTCTTGCTGCAGTGTTGACCGCACTTTGAACTGGGAACATAATGATTGTTCTGTTCCTGCCATCTCTCAGTGTAATAGAACTGTAAACCAACAGCCCCCAGAGCCACATTGCCTCGCTGCCTTGGTATTTCTACAACAAATTAGAGGGGAAAACTTAAATATTGGCTCGCCTGTCAGCATGATGAGTGTACCGGGAGGGGGGGGGGGGCTGTTTAAGCCTAATGTGTTTCAATTAGTGGAGTCGAGAAAAAGCGGATGTCCGTTTCGAGAAACATGCCCAAACTTGGGTCATCACTGAGGGCATTGTTAAGGATTGGGGTCCAAGCACAAGCAAGGTCTTGTGGTTATTAGTAAAATGAGTAGTAATGTCCTTGAATGATGGTGATAATGATGCACTGGATAGGACATTAGATTCTGATTGGAACGGGCCCCAGCACACACAGGAACTGCTTGTTTGTTCCAAGCAGGACTGTTTCCTGTCCGACTGGCTGTGTGTGTATATGTGTGTGTGTGTGTGTGTGTGTGTGTGTGTGTGTGTGTGTTTTCCACTGTGATAATCAGGACAGGCTTGTGTGTGCGTGTGTGTGTCTGCCTTAGTCCGTCATTTTGCCTCCTGTGGTTCAAAGCGCCGCTACTCATGAGGACGGAAGTTCCTCACAAACTGTGGATGAGATCACTGAACGCCTTACAAGGGACTTCCTCTCCACACAGGAAGTAGAGGTGCAGCTGAGAGGGAAAGGGCTCTTCCTTCGCCACCCCTGCCCCTCCTGTCGCTGCTTTTCCAGTGTCCTCCTCCATGATCCGTGTTTTGTCTCAGCGATGAGATAAAACACCACTTGCTTGCTCCCCCTCACCTCTCTTTTCCACCGACCAGGAAGTGCTGCCTGCTTTGTTTATGTAACACAGCTCCCGCCAACCCCAAAGGACTCTGGGAAACGGGAATCCCCCAGACTTCATATCCTCACATTTGTGAAGTGGACATCCATCAAAGATTGACAGAGCAGAGTGTCTGAATGTGTACATGGCAGCAGAGAGGGAGAACAGAAGAGCATCTGTGTCCATGGCCAGGGTCCTTTCCTGAGATGGTTTTCCCTCTCCTTATGTTGACCCCTGCAGGACTGAACAAGGGACTGGACTTGTTCACTGGCCCCCGTCGTTTCCAGTCCCACCTTCATGGCTTCAGTACTTATCTGTCTGCACATGATTCTAATAGTGAGCTTTTTACGCTGGTTGCAGACTTGAAACTGGAAGATACAAATGCCATTGGTGTTGGATATCACATTGGTTGTGTGTGTGTGTGTGTGTGCGCGTGTGTGTGTGTGTGTGTGTGTGTGTGTGTGTGTGTGTGTGTGTGTGTGTGTCTGTTCTGGGGTGGGGGTGTCACACTCATTAGGGGGTCCACAGAGAGAGAGTCTATCTATCTGAGGCCCCGGCAGACTTCCTGATGGCCAAGGTGGACGGAATGAAGACTTGAGCGCGTACAAGGGAAGTTAGTATTTAGTTCACTGCAGGCAGGGCTGACTGTGCACATGCGTGCGCGCGCGTGTTTGTGTGTGTGTGTGTGTGTGTGTGTGTGTGTGTGCTTAATATGTATAAAAATGTTCATGGTCTTCTTAACTGTTGAACCAGCGCAGGTTGAACAAATTATTCAAAGTTAGAAGATGCCACATACAGATTCTGCTTTACTGCAGTTATGAAAGTCTACACAGAACCAAACAACGCCAGCATGGCACCAATAAGAATTTCTGTATGTGCAACATAGAGACTGGTGTGTGTTTTGAATGAGCCGCACCAACCTTCAGGCTGTCCCTTTGACACAGAGGCTAATTTGGTGCTTTGATTACCACCAAAATATTTTGTCTCTGCACTTTTATACAGAGTGGAGCTGTAAAGGCGTTCCAACATCCCAGACTTGAAAAGGTTGTGGGGGAACTAGAGTTATACAAATAGGTTGGGCTGGGGGTCTACTTCGGGGGAGTTCCTGGGTTACCAGGATACCAGCTCAGTTGCCATAAACCTCATTGATCAACAACGCCAATACATAAATTAACTCCCAAATGTATGCAAATTTTTTTTAAGCTTAATGTGATTAAAAGTAGCAAATGGGTGGAAAACTGCCCCATCTGGCAACGCTGGGGCATGTAGATGTAAGAGCAATCAATAAGATGCTAAGTGCGGCATGGCTCAGAGGTAGAATGACCGTCTAGCCACCGGAGGGTTGCTGGTCCAATCCTCACTTCCCTTAGCAACCATGTCAAAGTATCCTTGAGCAAGATACTGAGCCCCTAATTGCTCCTGATGGCCCTGCGACGGACTGGCGACCCGTCCAGTGTGAACCCTGCCTCTCGCCTAAATGCCAGCTGGGATAGGCTCCACCCCCCGCAACCCTGCGCAGATAGGCGGTATAGAAAATGGATGGAAGGTGAGATGCTTATTGAAAAGATATGCTACAGTGAATCAATCAGATATTCAGCGATATCAGCTCGTGCGAACCTTTCTCTCCTTTGCATGTAAAAGGGGCTTTGATTTTCATTAATGAATGCAAAACATTTCTTAATACACACTCTACACACAAGTTAAAATTTTCTGCTTGAAATCAGTCTTACATCAAATGTTCTGAACCTTAAACACACCTTCAAGTGGAAAGATATGTCATTGCATTCACCAAGGAAGGTTTGGATGCTGTTTGTTCATTTATCGAAGAACTACGAACTATGGGGCTGATTTTGTCGGAGGGGTGTAGTACCGGGACAGGAAGAACCCGTTCAATTTTGGATCACATTACTTTGACTTTGGCTTTGTAGGTTGGTTCCCTTCACCCAGGAGGTCATGTGATCACCTGTGTTAATTTATCTATCAGCAGCATAACTCAAAAAGTTGTGGAGGAACATTTGGATTTTAGAATCGATAAAGACGCAAATCGGATATTTCCTTCTTAGTTTGAATCTTATAAAACCAGAGCAGATCAGCAGACATTGATGTTGATCAGGCTGAATGCTGATAAATTCCTCTATTATGAAAGTTCGTCGATCATCAATATTGTTGCAGTTTAATACTCAAGTGAATAATTAGTGCTAAATTTGTCTCTCGATCCACTGGGACATGTTAGCGTGTAGCATGAGCTTCTTCTTGTGTTCTCGAGAGCTCCTCACTCTTCAGCGGACAGCTTGAGTGGCTGCCATAAGAACTGATGGCCTCAGGACCTGTTGGTGGAGGTCACTGAGTGCAAGAGGCGACAGCTGTAGAAACGCTGGGAGCATGGTGCAGCATGAATACTGGTGATTATAGCAAGCAACACACACACGCACGCACACACACACACACACACACACACACACACATTAAATTCAACACACACACACACACACACACACACACACACAGTGATCAGATCCTTATCTAAAGGATACATTGTTTCGAGGTCATTCAAGCACCGCCTCACAGGATATAGACCACCGTTAGTAAGTGTGTCTGTGTGGACTTATAAATGACTGCTAACCTCAAGGGGGGGCATGTGTTTATGTTGTTTTTTAGGGGTTTATGCATGCATCCGTGAGAGGTGTTGATGTTGTCGTGCTGTTTACAGGAGGCTGACCTGGGCTTTGAGACTTTTTTAACATTTTACTTGACTTTTAAAACTCTGAGCTCCTTAAATATAGACTGACAGAGCAGCATTGTTGAGATCCTGCTGGCTTTCCTCTAGGGTGCAGACCAAGGTGGCACGTAAAGTAAGACGTACACAGAACCATAAACACCACACCGTTGCCTGCAGTGGACCTCCCAAAGAACTGTGCTTGCACTTCTGAGTGTCACATGTCCCTCTGATGAAAAATATCTGCCATTCTTTGAAATACATGGAGAAATCCAAAACAGTGGCGCCAACTAGCGTTCCTGCAGTGGAATGGCAGCACACACATTTAGAGTTATTGCTCATAACAAAGTACCTGTGGAATTTAGAAAAAAAAAATCACTTCTCATTTAAATTGTCCCTCCAAAGGAATCTGATTATACATCTTTTTGCTGAATTTTCTTTGAATCTTTTCTTTCTTCCATTTTAATCTTGATTTTATTTACAGATGAAGCACTTTTTAAAAAAATCATCAAAAAGGATTACAGCACCATCTTCAGCTGTGTGTGTGTTTACTTTCGTAACACTCATCTGTCCATTCATGATCCTTCTTAAACAGTTTCATTCCAGCATTTGTGCTTCCTGAAAAGTGGCACCTCTGTTCTATCGATCTTTGAAAACCCTCACACACGCAGTCAACAAACCTTCTCAGAAACGAAGAGAATCCATCATCTGTGGATAAAGGAAGACTTATTTTGAAATGAAGGATCTTTTTAGATTTTTTTAATGAACAGAATACGATTCAACGCATGAATCTGGATGTTCGATTCCTCAGTGTACGTGCATGTATTTGTACATGACAGTATGTATAGAGAGATCTACAACTCAGTCGACATGAATTACATATCACCATCTAACTCACTGCTGATTTAGATCCCCTAAAAACCTGTTGTTGCCCTCCATGAATCACCGTCGGCTCTTGCTAAGTGATTCATGATGTTTTGCTGAGTGGCAGCAGCAGCAGCAGCAGCAGCAGCAGTTTAGTTAATGTTAAATCAATTTCAGCAACGAACTCTTTCAAATCAAATGAAATCAAAGTAGCAGGACGGACGGAATTAACTCCTCATTAAAACTGTAGAATTCCTTTCGTGCAGCAGTAAAAGCTTTGTGGGTTTTCTTTTCAGTTGTTGCTGATAGTGAAAACAGCTGATTACTCAAGCGTCCAATCAAACGGCTCAAACTCATGTTTTGATTTTTTTTTCCTCAAGGGTATATGTTTGGTTATGCACTAATTTTGTGGCATTTTTGGGGATAGTAATTTATGACTGATTTTTTAAAAAATGACAGAAACTATTGAACAAAAACACTGAATTTTCTATTAACCACCACTATTATAACTCCTCCAAATATGAGATGAACATTGTGAGTGAATCACTCATGGAAAAAGAAAAAAAAAAAAAGCCCAGAACACTTGTACATTGCGGTAGTAAACACAGTCAGCAGTTCCTCATGACCTGTTTCCATTTATTGAAAGGGTATTTTGGTCCCTTGAATCTAAGACCCCTTTTCTCTTTGGGAGGGACTGAGGTCGCGGCCCTTGATGCCCAGAGAGAGGTGTTGCAGCTGGGATGGCGCTCCGGACAGACTGGTGCTGTTGGGAGCAGCTGTTGTGTGTTAGACTGTCAACACAGTCATGAAGGAGGGGGTTAAATCTGGCACAAGGAGTTTTGGATGAATTTTGTTCTCAGGTTACGTTCGAATCCAGTTTCACTGAAGAGATGAGTATCTTTGCGGCGCGACCAGGGTGACGACCATCCTCGAACTCCTGTGAAGACACCCAAAAATATCCAACTGCAGACGTGTTCCCTTTGACGACTTTTACAATCCTACATGCTAATACCACACCTCTCATCAGATGAGGAGATCGTAGTCTTCGTCAGACCCTTCGTCATCCTCAGGATCTTGAATCGCGGCGCTTCCTCCAGCCCCTGTTCTCATGGGAACTTCAGTGCCTCTCAATGAGCCGTCTGGTTCACCTCTCAGCACTGGCCGCTCTGGGGTTAACTCCAAAGGTCAAAGGTCACAGGATCACAGGCTCCACAATGCCTCAGATTGTTGATTGTTGATGCTGAGGCGAACACTGAGAGGAGGGGTTGGAGTGTGTGCATTTCTTTGATTATATTTATCCATTTGTTCGTGTGAGTTTGTGTGCGTGTGCGTGTGTGTGTGTGTGTGCGTGTGCGTGTGTGTGTTTGTTTGAGGATCACTTGTTCTAACATGTTTGCAGGGTTTCTCATGCATGCCAGCGCAGTGTGTAAATTAATGGAACCTGATTGGTTGGACCACCGTGGCAGATGAAACTTGATGGACTGCAGGCTCTCTAAGCTCCTGTTGATGGGGATTTGGAGGCCTGTCTTTGAGGGGGGGAAATTCAATTTCCTCCCCCTGCTTGCCAGCGCTGTTTGGATAGCTTGGCCCAGGATTGGAGAGGGTGTGTGACACTCCAGACTAACCACCGGGCTGAGAAAGTGGTGTGTGTGATGTGCCATGACTCAACACAGGAGGAATGTGGCACGGCAGAGAGCTGTCAGTCTGTCTGTCAGCCTGCCTCTACATCTGTCAGTCCTTTCATTTCCATGTCTTTGACGATGTCTCAGTGACCTACAATGGGATTGTGCAGAAGTATTCCATGTTGACAGGGATGCATTAGTGATGTATTGATCTGATTGGAGCAGTGTGGATGCAAATCAGTTCTCTATTGACATCTTTTTTTTCTATTGATTGAGCCTCATCAATATTCATATTCTTGCATTTAGGATGCTAAGTGAGTCAGAATTTGTATTTTCATTATCATCTCAAGCCATGGAATAACATCTCATCTTCAGTCTCCAAAACCACTTAAATCCATCAAACAACATAGACAATTTTCCTTCATAGCTTCCTGTGTGCAGCAAACATCTCCAGCATGTCCAGAATCTAAATTTAGGGTTTGCCCTCTGGCACGTGCAGTTAAGTGCATTTAGGTGACAGCTGGACAATACGGGCCAAAAAAAATGTCTCGTGCCAACCCGATCCTGTAGCAATGTCTTAACACTGGATTACAGTACATGGCAGGGGTATTACAGGGCTTTAAATTGCCTGCCAGCACCATGAAAACAATTTCAATAAAAAGTCAATTAGGATCCTCTCAATGGAGACAAAATCCCGTGTTGTAATTTTGCTCTCCAACGGGACTGAAGCGATCATCTCAGTCTGGTGTTTGTTGGTAGCAACCACCTCCATGACCTGCCCTCTGATGTAGACTTCAGTCGTAACTCTCACCACGTTCCTGCTGTTCCGTTGTTGGGTTACCCAGCGTGATCATACTCAGAAATGTAGACACAAACAGACAGTTCCATACCAACAGGTACAATTTTGAAGAATGTCCCCTTTGCTATTTCAAAAGTACAATTTTGATATTCAAGAGACCAGAAGAGCCACTTTAACTCACAGACAGGGGTAAAAAGTGAGGGTACACAGTACTGGCCTTTCCCTGACCATGTTGGCCGACTCTGACTGGGGGATCCTGAGGCGTTCCCAGGCCAGCATGGAAATATAGTCCCTCCTCCTGCTCCTCGGCCTGCCCTGTGGTCTCCTCCCGACCAGACATAGGTGGAAATCCCCCCTGCAGAGGAGCATCAGCGGCATCCTAAAAAGACTCCCAAACCACCTCAGCCGGCTCCTTTCACAGGAGCAGCAGCTCTCATCTCTCACGGATGACTGGGCTTCTCACCGTATCCCTGAGGGACACACCAGCCTCCCTCCTAAGAAAACCCACTTAGGCCACTTATACTCGGTCTGTGGGTCATGACCCAAAACGGAATATAAACTCTTGTTTGTATAATCCAGTCCAGTGATCACGTTCCATATTAAGGACCACATCAGTGTGTGTGCACATTCATTGCATTTTTTATGAATGAATAATTGACTAGTTGTAGTGTCTGACAGCAGCGCGATCATGCATTAACTTCCCTCACTCCCACTCGCTGGAGCAACAACTTCCTCCAGTTGAACCAGGATAGCGAGCACCTAGTGAGCCTCACAATGACCAACACCTACCGCGATGAGATGGCTGTGAGTGTTCACACATATAAACACACTCATACACTACCCCACTGGGTGTTGTGTTCCACCTCACCAGGAATGTCAATTATCTCGTCATTGTTTGTGGTGTTGCTATTTGTTTGTTTGGCCTGGTTGATAGCCGTGATAGGGATCAGAGCGGCGGTGTCGACGTCACTTGAGCCGCTTCGCCTCCTCATTACCCTCAGCTGTGTCACCTCGCTGTAAAAAGGGAGGAATGTCTGTAAAGCGCCATTTTATTTAACTGGAGCGATGACCACTTCATCATACACAGATGTGGCCGTGTGTGTGTGTGCTGCACGCTAGAGGGGTTGGAAAGCTGCTTCCTGGGTCACAGTGTGTTATTGTTCTTGGAAAACCCTCCAATGGAGAGGTGCATTACCCATAGTCTTGAATTTACTGCCAGAACAAGAGGCAAAGGTGAATAACAGGAAGGCTAAAAATGAAATAATGGTTTATATTACAAAACATGTTTGGTTAATACTGACTCTAACTATGTATCCAAAAATGCGCTGACCCCAATAACAGTGCAAGATTGAAGATTTAAAAACAGCTAATAGGCACCACATGAAATGCAGTGGAGGACATAATACAGCAACGGATAACAGAAACAGATGTTGTAAAAAAAATTGTAGACCTTTAAATGTGTGAAGCCAATAATGTGTGTGTTAAATATTGGCTCAAAACACTAATTACCAGCAGGAAAAATACAGAACATAAATGTAAAACAAACTGCGGTTAACAAGTATTTGGTTCATCTTGAGTGTCAGAGTCGGAGCAGCCCTGGTTACTGGAATGAAACCTCAAAGACAAACGGCTGTGTTCCAGTTGTGTCCTTTTTGTCTAATCAGAACCATATTTAGATTGCGCTGAACATTTTTAACAGAATGAGACATAAAACAGAAAAACCTCTCCAGGAGTGCAGACATTGAGGTCATCTTCCTGAGAAATTAAGGAATATTTCAGTGGTTAAATATCTACCCATACTCAGTTTTTTTGTTACTCTGACTTAAATGATGTTTAAAGTATACATTAGTCTGACTGAAATGGTGCTTTACACACACCTAAAGCAGGTTAAAGTTACTCCGGTGTGTATGAGCTTCAGTTGCCTACAAGTTAGCCTGGCGTTCTGCACATGCTTTGTAGAATCAGCCGCGGTGTTTAACCAGGAACAGGGGTATTATCATGGCGGGTGAAACTACGATGAAAACATCATGTTTTTGGATACACAAGCAGACACATATTACTATCTGCTCACACAGAATCTAGATGCTTATGTGCTGCGCAAGTTTGCAAACTATCGCAAATGAACCAATGGAGAAGGGTTGGTTTTATTCTAAATCATTATATCTTTGTCAGCGACTGTTCGTTTGTCCCTTCAGCCTGTTTTCACCATCTTACAGACCAGCCCACTCTGCCTCTCCCCGGCCCCCAGCCTCTCCATCTATTCCTCCGTCTGTCCCTCAGTTTTCTAAAACCCTGAACCCTGGGACTTGTCTGGACATGCCTCAGACCCTTTGGGCTCTACAGGGACGAGGGGATGGGGCTTTCCTATGGACAGTTAAGTTTTTTTTAACATCCCGGAAAAATGGGATTAAATTGTTTAGTCCAATGTTATCATAGTCAAGTGGATCTGACTTTGATGCCTCGATGTAAACCATGGTGCAGTGGTCCTGTACCCCTGGAACATTCCACCTGGTGCTGTGCACCCACACACCTCCACTGACGGCCAACTCTTTTAAGACATTTGAAGCCTGCCAAAAAAAGGGGGTATAACAAACATAAAATAGACCTATGATATGAAGACATAGTGCTTTTGCCCTTTATCCAGCCTCTGAAGCCATCTACACTACTACATCGTGAAACAACCGACGTGATGCTGTTCGATACTAGCCTAACTAGCGGCAACAGTGCCTCTGTTTCTTCTACTCCCCTGGGTTTTAGGGGAAGTTCATTTCAACCATTTATCTGTTTTTGAGCAAGTAAGGTAACATATAGGACATTTTATGTTTTAACACAGGAGGAACTGGACATAATGGGGGTCACATCCCCCAGAAGACCCGCCCTACTCTGCCTCTGATTGGCTAGTACTTGGTGCCTGGTTTAGGCATGAAGAGTGAGATCCACTCACTGGAATTGTTGGAGCAGGTCCTCACAGAATTTGGATTGGGGAAAAACACATTTTGTCACTTCCAACTTATTTTTAATTTTTTTTTTTTTGCATATCCTGCTATGGGAGTAGTGGAATTAGTAGTGCTTTGCTTGTATTTTCAGCATTGCACTGAGACATGACAGCAAAATCCTCTCCCCTCCTCTCCTCTCCTCTCCTCTCCTCTCCCCTCCTCTCCTGTCCTCTCCCCTCCTCTCCTCTCCTCTCCTCTCCTCTCCTGTCCTCTCCTAGCCCCTCCTCTCCTCTCCTCTCCTCTCCTCTCCTCTCCTCTCCTCATCCCACTTGACTTCCGTCTCATTTCATCTGTACTCATCTGTTCACCTCCTGTAACCAATCAGGTGTAAAGCACAAGTCTGGGCAGAAGCCGGATGCCACTGGTGTTTCAGCTATCTCTCACACCTCCTGACGTCTGTTTCTACTGGGCCGTGAGAAAGGAGGAGAGGATGCAGATATGAAAGCTTCTTCAAGGCTTATCTGTGCCTTTGATCTATATTAGTTTATTTGGGTTCATATCAATCAGCCTCCACCAACCCTTCTCCTTCTTTTCCGGACATAACTTCCTGTTCCAGATTAGTCCTCCATATCCTGGCCACCTCTGTAGCTCACGATGCAACAGCATGTCAGGAGCACAGGTCAGAGGGCAAAAGGGTCGAGCAAAGAGCGTTGTAACGATGTCCAGACTCTGACCGATGCAGCGGAAGGGTGTGTGTGTGTGTGTGTGTGTGTGTGTGGAGGTAGTTAAATGGTTGAAAGGAAACTGTCCATCAGTGGTAAATCTGAAAACAATTTGACTGCATTAAAGCATTTAAAGCGTCTCCACTGATTTCCCCATTGGCCTCTTGTCAGTAGGACACACACTCTTTGCTGTGTGCAGTGGCGAGGAGCGCACAGAAGGCCTTTCACAATTATGTATTCACTTGTCTGTTTGCTTCTTCATTTACACATTTGTTTATTCATTTATTCATCTGCTATTGACTTTATTTTGATCCAGCTGTCATCTGCTTCCCGGCAGATGAACTGTGACTAATTTAATGTGTAACTATGTGTGTGTTTAATATATTAAAGTAGCTGGACTTGATATCAGGACATCTGAGTAACAGATCTTCTGTAATCTGTCTCTAATTTACACAGCCCTCAACTGTCTAATAACATAATCGCTGATAACCCTGACATGCAGAGGCTTCCACCTCAATTTAGAGCAACAATTCACCTGAATACTTTTTTTTTGTTTGTTTTGCCTTTCAAATAGTTCAAGCTCACAGAGTCGTGTTATTCCCTTCTGCTTTACTTCTTTGTGACTCCAGAAAGCAGAAAGAGTCAGCCATGTATGACATCGCCTTGGAGCTATTGACAAACTAAAACTGTTTCCTCACAAAGGCTTTGGGACTTCTGAACATACGATGAACAAGGTGCGGATTATACAAAGTGACGTGCTCGAGAGTTTGTAAGTGAACATTTTTGGACAATTCTCCTGTTGTTAGCCCTCAGTCGCCATTTGCTTCTAGCTAAATACACATGGCTGGCTCGGCCTGCATTATGACGTCACAAAGAAGTGATACAGGAGGAAAAATTGTCTAAAGAGCTTAAGACTCCCATTTGCCAGTATTTGAAAGCCAAAAAACACTTTTTCGGTTTAAGGTTATAAGATTGAAGAAAAAAAGATAGCAACTATAGCTGGGTAGCATACCTTTAGAGTGAGCTAGTTACAGCCTGCTTATTTTCATTGTATAGAATTATATGAATGCTTTTTTCCCTGCTGTTGTATATGAATATATTCCTCTGTGTATAGCGCATGTTTATGCATCTCCACCCATGTTTAGCATAAACTCATGACTCACCCCTCCCCGCTACCACCAGGACAGCTTATTGGCTTCTGTTCTCCACAAACAAGGCTGTTTCTCTCCAAAACTCTCCCAACCCTCACCCTTGTTGTTCCCATAAAGGAGCCCGCGGATTCCTCCTTTAATTGTAGCATGTAATCTGCCTTAAACACAAGGCTGATAATAGCGCTGTCTATGTGGAGGTAAGGATTAGAAAGGCCCCTGATTCCTACCAGCTCTCTTATTATCCCCTCAGCCCCGGCCGCAAGGAACCGAACGGCCGACATGCTCGTTTCAAGCAGTGCCAGTTACTCTGTGACTCATCTAGGTTGAGAAACATTTGAGGAGAATGGAGCCCCTGTTTTGGTGTGTCAGCATTCTACTTGTGGCTCTCTGCTCTCTGACAGATTGCCGTGAGACATGATTCTCCATCCATGCTGCGCGACTATGGAAAACACACACGCCTTTGCCTCAAGTTATGCAGCTCAAGCATACTCCCAAGGAGCTGCTGCAACCGTCCTATTTAGGGTGCAGATTTGAGGTAAATGGAAGTGAAAATACACAAAAGCGGGGAGCCATCCGTTAAGGTGGAGATGGCATTTTTATTGTCATTGCAGTGTTCGTCGTTTCCCATACGCATTAATATCCGGCTCGTTTTCAGAGTAAGAAAAACACAACGTTGAATAATCACATCCTCCTATGGTTTGATATATTGCAGAGGAAAAAAAAAAACCTGAAGGTTCCTGAAAATATTAGTTTTGCATGGCCGTCTGCTGTGGGAGTGATGTCTGGCTCTAAATATAGCTGTTTTTCCTTGAACCGGATTATTAGAGAGACAAAAATACAGGAAAAGAAAAAAAATACTTTGAGGGACTAATCAGCATTTCACTTGTGCTCACTCTCCGTTGTCTATTTCCAGAAACATTAAAAGAGCTGTCACAGCGGAAAGCTGAGTATCTTTTTGTTTGCAAGGACGTAAATTTAATTGAAAAAAATGGGTGTTTCACTGTTTAAGAATGTCATATTATCTATAATATCAAAGGTTTATCAATCAGAGGGCCATTAAGGCCTATTATAATGATGCTATCACTCATTCTATATTACCTCGAGAGCTAAATGGCCTCATTTTAGATACCTATGTGCTAATTTGTTCAACTATGTTTACTATGGACCCATAGATCAATGTGCCGTGAGCTTAAACACCCAGCAGTGTTCATCAGGGAATATACAACACAAACGCTCCTGATCGATAAGCATGTTTAATGCTAATCACCCGCTCCACCCCCATTTATTGATTCTCTGAAGGATCAGAATCACACCAGCTGTTGTGTGCTGTAGATGAGCGTGCACACACATACGCACATTCCCAGGGATCACCGATTCAGCTTGTTTGATGATGGCAGGAGTGTGTTTATTGATCCCCTCTGAAGGACAAGGTCATCGGGTCATCTGTCACCGAGCTGAAGGCGACAGTGATGCTCGCGCACTTCAAACAGAACTGATGTAGCATGCGGTGGTCGGATCCAGTCGGTTAATAGGGGTCATGTAGGAGTTTAGGTTGTGGCGAGGGCACCCGCTAACATTGTTAAGCTGTATTTGATCACATTGGATGAAGGATCACAGAGGTTACAGGAGATAGCTGGCAACTACAGAGGCGACCCGTCCTGTCAACAGGTTACAGGGAATTTCCTTTTGGCCGGTCGTCGCAGGCGACCATTTAAACTCTTATTGTCAGGCAGTAACACATGAAAATCATTTTTCCTTGTGAAAGGTGAATTCAAACACGAGTGATTCTGCCAGTAACTTCTACTGATAAGTGAATTCCTTCTCGGGAAGAGCTAGTTAGCGTGCTAGCTTCGAGGATGGAAACATTCAGCAGCAGGAGGAAACATTTCCTGTATTTTGATTTTGTCCAGAGGAAACATGACAAAGGCATCAAGAGCAATTAGTGGTATTTAGACTAATTCCATAGCCAAAAATAATCAGATATAACACCTCCACAACACAACAACTCAAAAATCCTGGGAATATCACTGATGAGCCCTCGGCAGGCACAGACAGTGACAGAACCAGATGTGGACTCATACGCTGTAGAATGAGTTTGAGGCTGCTTTCATACCTTTCCTCGTTTTAGCTCTGTTCAATCAAACCCTGCAGCCTTTTGTGCAAGTGTTAACACAGCAATCCCTGTAAATCGTGCAGCGAAGAGTTGGTCTAAATCTGGTTCCTGGTACAAACGAGGTCCTTCACACCTTGACGGTACTCAAAATGCTTGGCAATCATGCCTCATTCACACGCACATGCACACACACTCAACCACACTGATGGAGAATAGCACGCAAGGTGCCAAACATCTGATCAGGAGCAATTGACGATTCAGTGTCTTGCTCAAGGACAGTTAAACACAGAATTTGACCCAGCTAACACGTGGAATCTTCATTTTAAGCTAAACTGCTCTTTCATCCAAGGAAAAAAAGGACATGATATATATGCGAAAAAGTCCAGAACTCAGGACTTTTTTTCTGTAATTACGCCCCGAACACATCCGACCAATAAACAAGGTTCCCACATTTGCTGTGATATTTCTGTGTGAACAAACTGAACATGTGGAAAACACTCACACATTTACAGCAGATGATCAACAGATTTAGACCAAAGCAAATGAAATATAGGTGCCAAAACACCCTTAGCTGCACTTACTATCGGTTCCACTCGTGCAAAAGTATGAATTTTGTGGACAAATTGTGCAAATATTTATATATAATTGGTTTGTTAGAATGTAACAGTAATAACACAAATAGCGCGAGAGTAACATTATTGTGCATGGCTCTTAAAATGATTAATGTCAGCAGTATCCTGATGTATAAAACAAAGCCTGAGAGTTGAGGATCCTCTATAGTCAGCTATTCAGGCGCAGTGTGTTCGAGTACTTGTACAGAAACAGAAAAAGCCATATTTTCATCTTCAGTATATATTCCTGTCACATCAGCTGAGGGACTTGAGGGCTGAAATAGGAGTGCCTGACTTGAGTGTGCAGCTGAATGTAAAGTATGCCGCTGACACAGCCTGAGAAGTATTCCTGCTATGCTTTATTCTGTTTCCGCGTCGCTACATCCTCACTTTGACATTTGGCTGTGATAAGAGGAAAGCCTTGAATCCCACACATATCCACAGTGAATTCCGACCTCTGCAGATCCTAACTCCCCTCCCACACTGCTGCGTACAGTACCACGACTACTGCGCAGGCCTGGGACAATGAGCGGATTCAGGCTGAATACATGAGGCCTTTTCACACTTCCTATCGATAGCATCTGCAATGCTAATGACTGTGTTTCTGTGGCTGGCAAGCAGTGTTTGTGTTTTTCTCTATGCATCTCTGTCTATCGCTATCTCTCTCCATCTTTCCTCAGCTCCGCTATTGCGTGGGCGTCCCATCTGAAGCTGCATCAAAGCGTAAGACGTCAAGAGAAGCCATGTGGCTCAGCTGTGCGCAGAATGTGGCATAACCTCAGAAGTAAATGTCATTTAAGAGCTTTTTTTTTTTTTTTTCTTAACAGTGTGGTCGCTCCATCAGAGGTCCATTGTGCTGGTAAAAGTTGTGATTGAACTGCAGCTGTGGGACGTGTCTACAGTCTCTCCAGGTTCAGATTTCAGGTTGGTATTAAACACTTCATTGTAAAGTCAGAAGTCTACTCCCAGTGCAGCTTCACTGGATTTCTTCCACCTGAGAAATGTTCTAAAATTAATCTTAAACATGTCCTCCCTTCTCTCTCTCTCTCTCTCTCTCTCTCCCTCTCTCTCTCTCTATCTCTGTCCAGCCTTTACACACACCGTCTGAGCACACAAGGAGCTTTCTTGAGCTTGCAGACTTTGTTGCATCAGTGTCAGTTTTGACTTTCCCCCTCCGACCGACTGCCGGCCAGGCAAGTAAGGAGCACTGCTGGCGGCGCTGGGCCTGCCAGAGGTGACTTCCTGTTAAACAGCTGGGCCCTTGTTCGGTTCCAGCCCTGGCTACACTGCGATAATCTCCCATGAGTCTTTCCACATGGGCAGAGAAGCCGGCGTGTCGCACCACTGTTTTTCCTGCCTTCCAACAAAGAAGAAAAGGTGATTGTGTTAAGACCTCTCAACCGCTGCTTGGGGTCCAAATGTGTTTGTGTAGCAAGTGTGTGTGTCGGTGTGTGTGAGTGCTGTGAATCACTTGGATGAATGCATGAATCAGCCTTTTCAGTGAGCAAGGCTGGCTGAGGTGTACAGATTGGGAGCGTTCAGCTGTCACCAGCTGACCACAGACACACTTTGTGTTCAGAAGCGACAGACACAGGGCTTCTCTCTGACCCCCCCCACCACCACCACCACCACCACCACCACCACACCACCCCCGCCCCGCCCCCACTGCCAGCCCTTCGGAGAACACTCACACCTCAGTTAGTTATCCTCTTGTAATCGGAATGTCGGTTCATGTTGTAAACTACCATTTTCATTTAAAAGATCCATCATCCTCGATTTTTTCACCCCTCGTCATGACCTTTGGCTCATCGAACACCCCCAGGGTGCCCCTGGGCACAGGAACTGACCCACTCAGAGGTCACCCGAGGTCGCCTGAGTCGGCTTGGTCCTTGTGTGCCCTGATGGGACTTTGATGGCTTATTAGGGGATGTAATGGTGGGTAAAATGGTAAGACCTGTTATTAGTGGGAGGAAAATCAGTTCCTATAAGTGCATTTTAGCTATTTTGGTACTTTTTAAATAAATGTAATCACCAAAATGCTGTTTGGTTCACAAAAACACAGACAGACACACACACACACACACACACACACACACACACACACACACACACACACACACTGTTCTATTCTGAACTTCTTTTCCAACTGAACGGCAGATGACACACGTGCAGCTCTGAGTGGACCAGACAGCTGCTTCCAGGATGTACAGAGGGCTTTGATTGGCTTTGGCAGCTGCCCATGCTGAGCTTAGTTTTACTGCTTGCTAAGTGTGTGTGTGCATTATCAGTGAGGTCACCGTTATACCATACCCCACTAATGCTTTTGAGCTGATGTTTATCCCACTAATCAAGTTAAGGCTTCGGCTGCTGTGGCCATCACTGAAAGAAGGGTGGTTCAAAAAAGAAAAAGAGAGAAAAAACGAGCTGCACCGTGTGTTCAGAGCCTCTTTTCTTGAGTTCATTTTAACCTTCACTGAATTTACCTGTTTTTATGTGATCCGACGCAAAACCACACATGCATTACGCGTATTCAGTGTTTTGAAATAGCCCCGTACCAGTTGGCGAGAACACAACACACAGCTGATCCTTCAAAAAAACACACGCAATGTGAGAACCCTGAACAGAGGGAACTCGGGGAACACCATCCAGAGGTGTTCATGAGCAGCTTTTTTGCGAAGACAACCTTCTCAACAACATCCTCTCTCCCTCTGCGGTTTCGGTTTGAGCTCCTCTGACAGCTGAAATGATTACATAACTCTCGCTGCAGACCGTGCCACCGCTGTGGCGGCAGGGGATGCCACCATAGACCCTGCCTGCCCACAGATGGCGGTCCTGCCTGCTCGCACCTGTGAGTCATTTCAACCCAAATTGTTTATTTGGCTTTGCTTAAGTGCTACCAGTGTTTCCTCTGTGCGTTTGTCTCCTCCCACCCCAGAAACAGCGTGTCCCTCTGGGCAATACACAACTTTAGCATGACCACCAACAAAACAGAGCCAAATTAACCTAAAGGACTACCCTCCTCCGCCCCTCCTCCCCTCTGCTACTTTCCCCCAAGGCAGCACACTTCCAGAAATGCGCAGGCACTTAACACAAATAAAGAAATAATTCAAACGCTCCCTACTCGAGAAGGAAACCCAGAGCTGTTGTATGTTTTTCATCTTTATGAAAGGAAAACTTCACTTCCTGCAAATGTATTTGTGCGCTGGCCAACACTAGAAGAGACAACTGCTATCTATTAAGCTCAAACCTGGAACCTCATCTAAACAGCAGCATGAAACGGGTGACTCAGCTTGTGGTGAAACTTTATGGCCGCAAGCTTGAAGTTGGTAGGATGACACACACATGCACACACACACACTAGCAGCAGCTGCAGTGATACAATAATTTTCCAGCCCGACCATTCTCATTGAGTTCCTTGAGAGCAAAAAATATTGTTCTTAAGAAAAATCCCTCATGAATGTGATATCTCATTAACAAACAGCAGTATCCTGGTGGAGTTTGCAGGTACTAACGAGGTCCACTCAATTTGCTAATGAGATAACGAGCTGGCTAATGAGGCCTTGAAAAGAAGGTCATGATGTAATACAATACGCAGCTCACACCAGCACGCTGATAGGAGACGTTGGCTCTTCTGGGGAATTAAAGCTCTTAAAATGAATATGCAGACTATTATAAGTCATCCCTGGCGGGGATGTTCCTTAATAAGAGCTTTGATAGTAATATTCAGGAGCAGCACACAATCATAATAAAGTGGAATAAAATGGGCAGAGGGAAAAAGGGATGTTGACAATTTGTTGGAAGTTAATTAGCAAGATACTGCAAGGGTGCATCTTAATTTCTGTTTCATATTATGATTTATTATTTCTCTTGTGTCAAGGTTTAAAAATAAGTCTTATGGAAATGGAAATTACTCCCAGAAGTTTGTATAACTTCTCCCTGTTTATTGAAACAATTTATTAACTGCTATTTAAAATAAACTGATTTTAAGTAACGTTAGGATTTGCTTGTTTAAATATGTCAAAGCAATGAATGGGCAATGCTTTTCCTCGTCCTCATACGCATCATGTGCTTTGAAGCCACATTCCTCGTCATATCTTTTCTCTGATTTAGTGGAAAATTCCCAGATTGCAGTTGCGCCCGGTTCTAAAACATCCGAGGAAGTAACCAAAGCTCCGGCTGTTTCAGTCGTAATCCCTGGTGCCTCTCCCTGGGCTGCTTCCCCATCAAAGGAGTGCTGATTACTGGGAACTCCACTGGGAACATGACTGGGAGATGGGAACTGGCATGGTGGAGAGGGAGGACAGAAACCAGTGATGTAGTGGCAAATAAAATAGTTGGTAGACTTTGCTACCGGATGAGTTACAAGACCAACATGTTTTCATTTTAAATAGCATTCTCTTAAAGTGATACATCACAAAAAAAGTCTAATTTTTCTTTCTAATACTCACAAAAAGGTGTCTTGGGCTCATGGATACATTTTTCACTTCATTGTGACTCCAGAAAGCAGAGAGATGAATATTTAGCTTGAAGCTAATTGTGGCTAAAGGCTAGTAACAGCAACACTGCCTACAAAAAAGTGTATTTTTCCTTTCAAATACTCAGAGAAACATGTGTTGAGCTCATGCGTTCGTTTTACACTGCTTCTTGACATTCTGTGAATCCAGATTGCCAAAAGATGTTTGTTGCGAATGACGGATAACAACAGTAGTGGCTTTATCCGTATCTTTTTTATCCAGCTGCATGCTAAGTAATCTAGAAAACTTTTGATTTAATTAAAAACAAACTATTACCCTTCCAGTTCATGCTGATGCGAATGAGCACAGACAAGCACAGGAAAGTTGGTTAAACTTCATGTTGGTCACGCTTGAAGATACCGTGAATAAACGAATGCAAGGTTATTTGTATAGTTCTTTTTCTTTTTCAGTTGTGGAAATTCAGCCCTTGTCTCTTCCATTAATTTTTAAATGATTATCTATGTGTTTTTTGCATTTGGTTTGTCTGGTTTGTTTTTAACTAGTCAAGTCAGTTCCTGTTTGATTTGGTCATCACTTCCCCGCTGTGTCTTTATGTGCTCTACACTTCCTTTCTGTTTTCAGTTTCCCGCCTTTTTTTAATTGCATCACCTGTGTCTCGCATGTTAATTAGTCTCTACCAGTCACAGCCCCCTTGCCTGTTTCTCTTACCCAATCAGCTTCTTCATTGCCCTCCTGTTCTCCCGCCACTTTCTTGTTGCGTCATTAGCTGAGTTTGTATGTTATTTCATGTGCTGTCGGATCGGTACGTCGTCCTAGCTGCCTTGTGTTACCTTAGACAGGCTCAAGACAGTCATGAAGAAGAAAAGCAGCAGTGGAAAAAAACATCTTGGTGAGCTTAAGACAACTGTCTTTTAGTACTTCAAAGACTAAATGCTCTTCTTTTGCTCAAGTATTCCTTTAACGTGAGCAAGAGAAGTGTGCTGGTCAGCGTCCACATGTATTATAATTGTGTGATAATTTGCCAACAACAGACAGAACCAGGGTGGCACGTTGGTGCAGTGGTTAGCACTGTCGCCTCACAGCAAGAAGGTTCTGGGTTCTCTCTGGTTCTCCAGCTTCCTCCCACAGTCCAAAGACATCAAGAGGGGACGAGGCTGATTGATACTCTAAATTGACTGTAGGTGTGACTGTGAGTGTGAATGGTTGTCTGTCTCTATGTGTTGGCCCTGTGATGGACTGGTGACCCGTCCAGGGTGAACCCCGCCTCTCGCCCGAAGGCTGCTGGGATAGAGAGAGCCCCCCCGCCACCCTTAACAGGATAAGTAGTAGAAAATGGATGGATGGATAGAGAGAACCACTTCTTTGCATAGTAGCGTAAAAGTCAGCAACAGTCACAAACTAATGCAGTTGCATAATAATATCTAGCTAAAATTACCGACTGTTCATTTAATGAATCTGTGTCCTCCGATACGGTTGAATTCTTCTGTTTCTTTGTAGTCAAATATAATATGAGACAGCGGTTGGACTTCACATGTGAAGAAGTGAGCGTTAGAGTCTGAGAGGTGTGGTTTTATATAAACACTGGCATGACGTTTTAACACATCCCTGGTTTGGGCCTGTTTATGCAGATTAAAAAGGGGCAGTTGCGGCTCAGTAAGTAAACAGGCCGTTCAGTAATGGCAGGGTTGATGGTTTGCTGCTGCTGCTGCTGCTGCTGCTGCTGCTGCTGCTGCTGCTGCTGCTGCTGCTGCCCACATGTTGAAGTGTCATTGAGCAAGACATTATAGATGTTATAAATCACCCCCCCACACACACACACACACACACACACACACATGCACACGTATTGGAGGATGGCTGAATATGAAGCAAATTCTATCTGCAGTAGTTTATTTATTTTAACTGTGTGTTACATCGGGGGAAGTCATCGTCCGGTTTTAAATCTAAACAAGTCAAATGTGTCAGTAATGTTTGCTAAATGCTCCAATCTGTCTTTGTTCCATTAGCTACCCTTCAAACACTCTACTGTATATACATACTTCACATGTCACGTCATCACTAAACAGGCCTGTAGCTGTTTGACTTCTACAGGGAGGGGAAGGTATTTAAATCAGATACACTGCAAGAGTAGAAATGGCTGACTCACTGGTGGCAAGGGGCATGCAGCAATGCATCCTTGGCATATATGTGTGTGTGTGTGTGTGTGTGTTATTTTTGAAGCCTTAAATAGATGTGGGAGTACATCCGCACATTCTCTTCTGGTGTTTTTAATCTTCCTGTCCATTTGTCCATCATATAGTGCTGCAGCTCTTCCTGTGTCGCCGTGGCGATGGCAGTGCAGCCAATAAAAAGTCAAACAGGAAACTTAGCAGAGACCCTCTGATTGTTCCTGAGGTGTCTGGAACCAGGAGTCCCCATTGTACATCCGCCAAGCTTTTTCCCTTTCAATACCACACACACGCACGCACACACGTGGGGGAACTAAAGCTCAAATAAGGCCAGCAGGAAAAAAATGTTGTTCTGTGTGTGTGAATGTGTAGAAAAGAAGCGGTCATCTCCGTGTTGTGTACCAAAACACACACGTAGACTCAGTGGGCTTCTAAGGAGAGTGGAAGTGATGAGAGGGGGTAAGACAGAGGCAGGAAGTCAAACCTGCTGGATGTGTGATGGAAACATCCCGGCCAAGGAGGCTTGAAAATCATTCATGTTTTGTTATTTCCTTCTCAGGGTGGAAGGGTGTGGTGCAAGGAGACAGTCCAGCGTCAGGTAGGAGTCACTCAGCTGACCCGCTGTCACGTTACATCCTGATGTTTTACTTGTCACCTTTTTCTCTATCCGGTGCAAATCAGAAAGACTTAAAAGCTTAAAAAAAAAGAAGGGCAATTGACTAGATGTCCAGACTCGACAATGGCGTACCCCAGACAGGGTGGATCTACCTAGCTGATGGCCAGACAGGAGCCACCTGGTGAAAGGCCAAAGCCTGGGCTTTAACCCTGGAAGGAAATAGAGGGCATCTGAGAAGCTATAGAGGGCAGGATGTGTAGGAGGGGCTGGAGCGGCTGGACGGACTCTCCCGCCATCCATTACTGTTCGTACTTCAATACACGGAGGAAACCATTCATCTGTCACCTTTTACTCTTCTGATCAATTTGCCCCTGTTTTTGTTCTCCCTTTTGTTTTTGTCTCTTTCCGAGGCGACTGGATCTTCCGTCATCATTCTGTTGGGTCGGAGTTTTTCTGTTTATGTTGTAGCTGTAGTTGTTTCCCCTCAAATGCAGCTTTTGAGATACTCAAACACTTATAAAGGTTTGTGAATGTCTAGTTGTATGTGAACGCTGAATAAGCCTGACTTCATGCTAAAGCTCTTTGTGATCCTTCCTGTAAAGGGGGGGGGGGGGGTTTCCCTTAATGATTCACCCTGAACCTCACCATAACTTCTTCCTCAAAGCCTTCATGCTCCCAGACGTTTTAACTACACCTAACAGGTGTTTCTGTAACAGTGAATTGAGGATTATCAGGATTTTACTTAAGCTTTTTCCTTTATTTACAATTTTTACTGTTAATTTTTACCATTTCACTTTTTTGTGTGTGTCTTTGTGCTTGCTGAGGCCGGTGCCCTTCACCTACCTGACATCAGAGCTCTACTCGGGTGGCCGTCGTGTCTCAGTCGCTCTTTTTATGGGAGCGATGTGGGTCGTGGGGGCTGCTGACGACGTGCGGCGGCTGCTGCTGCGCTGCCTTTGGCATCCCACTTTTAAACTCCCCGGTCATCAGATGAGCCGGGTGGTGTCATCCAGATAACTCTCTCTCCCCTAAACCCACCCAAACCTCCCCCAGATTTCTTTCCCCATCTTTGCTTTAACCCTTGAAGTCATTTTCTATATACGTGCAAAAAAACAAGGGGAAAAATGTCAAAAACATGTATACAGCAGATCAACAAAGTCAAAATATACACAGCATTCAAGGACAAACATGTAAAACTATGTGGTCTCGACGCCGAACGACTTCGCATGCTGCACTTTATACCCTGATGGCATTAAAGCAAACATCTCTTTGTGCTGCAGCACCTTCTTCCTCCTCCCATCCATAGCGTTGTCGCTCCCGTTATGTATGCTTTTTTCTGTATTTTTCTTTTTTCCCAACATGCCCCGTGTCGCCAGTTTCCTCCACAGTTTGTTGGCTTGCCATGCAGGACGCCAAGCCAAACCTCAGTCTGCATCCTGTTCCTGACGGCACAGGCATGCATTCACATGTACACACACCCATGTTCACATGTACAGTCACACAACAGCATTTAAAAAAAAGAGAGATTAACAAGAGATTAGATTTGTTCCCACACCTTTTATATCTAATCTGATTCTGAAACATACTGTGGAACACACGCCTACACCTTGGTAATTCAACGGCATTGTTCTGTTCAATTGCTTCTATTACATGTAGCAAGTGAATTTATAGATTTAAGGGGAAAAATCATATAAAGTATGGGAGCGGCGTGCCAGACCTCAGGCGCGGTATAAGCAGCACACTGTGTCTTAATTGAAAGTTTCACAGGCCCACAACTTATTTTCCCAGGGAATCAGCTGGGGAGAGGCGATGGGGTGTTACTGGCTCAGGAGCAGCACGCAGAAGCTTGCGCAAAAGCCGCCAATTACAGACAAACGGCTGCAATTTCATTTGTTTTTTTAATTCAAGAGTCCTGATTCTCGGGCTGTTGCCTCACATCATGATTTGCTGACTGATTTTATTTGAAAATCAGATGAAGTAATCTCCTTTCTCTCCCTCTGATCTGTGAGCTAATCCTCCACGCTAACAGAGGAGAGCGTGTGTAAATAAATGAGGAATGATAATCACCGTCATGTAAACAGGCAGGTCTCGACCCAGCCGTTGATTCTGGAGCACATTCCCGTGTTATCCATGAAAACGTCAGGGCCTGCAATAATAAATGAGTCGAGTTTTCTAATTTGGATCGGATTTTGTCCAGGGGGGGTCAAAGGGTGTCACCTTTGTGCTCTTCAGTTCTTTTTTTGGGAGGGGGTCAGCAGAGGTGAGGGTATAGCCACGGGCAAACACACACATGAACACAGCACAATCCCGCTGATTTCCAGGAAGGTCAACAGAAGTGTCTTTGTTGCTTCAGATATCATACCAAGGGTCAGCGATATTTCTCCACACTGTATGTCAGAGACCTCCATGTGAGGCCTGTTCAGATGTTTGATCTCCAGACGAGGACGAGCCCAACAGATCAAAGCTCCTCATTAGAGACCTTACACTCGGGGTCGTTCATAAACGCAGTTGGTCTCAGCCCGGCGGCATCCCTTAGCCCTCTGACCCTGTGAACTGTGCGTGTACAGAGCTGAAGCGGAACTAAACGGGTGGCTCCGGCGGCGTCATGAGAAGAGTTTGCCGTCATCCATGCAGAATGCGTGTCAGGGGATTGGGTAACTCTGCCAAGGGAAGAAAAGGCAGGCAGCACACACTGCACACATTGTTGAAACAGAAGACATCTCACTTACACAAGACAAGTGCGCTGTGTGTGTGTGTGTGTGTGTGTGTGTGTGTGTGTTTGAGGGAGTGAAGGGACTGGAAGGGTCTGTATGTTCAACGTGTACATGACAGAGCTTCTAGTGTTTATGGCTTCTATAGGAGTGTATTTGCATGCCAATGTATCTATATATATATATATCTACTTGTGATTGTGTGTGTACATATTTATACATGTCTGCATGTGATTTTCCTCTGGTTTAACCCCGTCCCCCATCTCTTGCTTTAGCTGAAATTACCCCTCATTACTCAAGGTGCCACAATTAAAGGCGATAGGTCACCGCTGCTCGTGTGTGTGTGTCTGAGTGGGTGTGAGCATCAGAGCCAGTTTTGTCTTTGCATGCAGGCCGAGTTTGTGGAGGCGTCATTTGCATCATTTATCACCGGCGCTTTGTTTTCCCTCGTCTCCGTGTGTTTGTGTTTACCTGTGGCTCTTATCTGATCCGACCACACAAGAGGGTCAAAGTCACAACACGCTCAGTGAGGAGAAGGGCGGCGGGGGGGGGTCCATCTGAAGGACAAATCACCAAGGAGAAGCCCCCTACTACCATTAGCTGCTCGCCATGATGCTGACAACACTGAAATTTGTCAAAATGTCTCAATTAAGTACACAGACACGGACGAGACAGTTATGCTTTGGTAACTGAAGCGGTTCGTGATCGATGCGCTTTCATTCATCCCTTTACTGTCGGTCTCGCTTGTTCATCCGCTAAGTTTCGCCCTGGAATTGCTATTGAGGGTCCCTGCAGAGCAAAAGCTTGTTGTCAATCAGCTTTATTACCAGTGGTGAGCGTCGGTGGTCTCTTCCCTCACAGGCTGCATGGATTTCCAGTCACCAGTGGTAAAATGTTAGCATTGAGGTTTCTGCAAATGGATACAAAAATTTGTAAAAGCTCCTGCTTTATCAGATATTCACCATGTTGGTTCCTCATGAGCGCTCAGTGGACCGATACTGATGAATAGGAAAAAAAAAAAAATCACCATCTGCCGATACCAATAAAATGCAGACAGCGTGGTGGACCACCAGTGAGAAATCTGACTTGGTTCCTTTTTAGCACTGATTTACACAGCAAAATTGTCTATCACAGGTTTTAATATTTAAAAAAAAAAAAAAAAGAATCCCAGGATACATTGTCACAGTTGAATGATATTCAATATAAATATATGACCCAGGCCTCAGATGATATAATTTTACAACCCACAAATACAAAGAATCTGCTGAAAATGATGATTTTTGATTTTTTAAAATCATGTACACACACAGTTTTTTAGGATTTAGACCCAAAACACTTGGGTAAGAAAACAGCGTCACAATCTTTCTTGGACCGTTTCACCTCTCAACCTGCTGCTCTGTCGACGTCAACACGTTACTGCTCTTGATAGAATTATAGATATAAATGCACAGTTGAACTTCTCCTTTTAAGAATTTCTTTCATTTATACTCATTTTCTAATTTTCTAGTTCTCTAGCCTTTTTTTTTTTGCGAATATTGATACCTCAATAAAGATTTCAACATTTTTGCTACTCTTATCAAAAACGGTGGCACCATTGGGCTGAGATGCTTGCAGAAATACAACTGTGTGCATCTCATTCCATATTGTGCTAAAAAAAAAAAATGTGCCTCTTTAAAAATCAATGTTGGAAATTTGAGGGAACATAAGTACGCTGGCGTCGCGTTGCGGCTCCATTTCTGAGTGAGTAGGAAGGAATACATGAACTCCCCGTCCGATAGATTAGATTTGGTTAGATTATGATTAGATTGTGCCAGTAAAAGCGCTTTGGTGGACGTTCAGGAAAGACGGCGGATGTGAAAGTCACAAGACTCATCCCTCCTCACACTTCAAAACATTGAACTAACCTTGTTTCCTTGCTTTGGAACATGACCGAATATGTTACCTGTGACATTTTAATGATAGGCACTGTTATTTCTTCCACTTTGGCAGGTGTTTTAATAGAAGTTAAAAGAACAGATCTTAATCAAGGCGTTCATGTCCAAGAATGGGTTTTATGTAGTGTACAAGTAGCTTAGAGACATGATTTCCAGCAAGTATACAGTTGTCAAGGGTTGTTTTTATATCGTCATCGTCATGGTCAGTCCTGCCACCCGTGGTCATATCCATTTCCTCTGTCCTACATTGCTAAAAAGATAACAGTCGTCCATACAGCGCATACGCTAAGCCCCATTATAGCTTTCCTGACTCACATTCCAGCCAAACGAGCCAGCCGACTGATGCCTGCATGCGTTCCCATCCCCAAACTGATCCTTATACATGCTCTTAACCATCCCCATACTTTGAAAACATCCGGGGCCCTATTGGATGCCCCGCGGAACGCTGGCTGGCGACTCGGCACGTCTCTCAACCAGCTGGCTCACATAATCAGGAGCTTTGAGGAGACACCCGGGAATGCTGGCATTCCCTTGGATGTCATTCCCATTCTCGCCAGTCTTGCTGTCAGCATGAGTAAAAAGGGCTTTGGGTTAGGTTCTGCAGCAGCTACAGTAATGGGATGGACAGATGTTTAGATGTGAGGGACCGGGGGGCCTCCTGGGGCCCCTGCAGCAGTACAGGCTGACAGAAAGCAATCAGCTTGATGTGGAGGAACAGAACCCTGTACTGTACATTCCGAGAAGAGAGTTGCAACATGAGTCAGAAGAGAGGGATTTAGATTTAGGGATTGGATAAGGAGAGAAATTAGCAGAAGAAGAGAGTGAAAGGAGTTACAACACAGCCCTGAGAGAGCTGGGGAAATAAACCAAAAGCAGTAAGAAGGTAAATACTTTCAATAAGATTTTAAAAGCAGCAGGTATCCACCAGAGCATCTGTGCAAAAATTCTCAGCTCGGCAGTGAGTCTGAAGATCCGACAAAAGAGGGGGAGAGTTCAGGAAGGGAGGGAGGGAAGGTGTGGATCTAAATGAGTCATGTTGGCAGCAGCGAAGGGGGAAACAGCTGAGAGGTTTTTGAGGTGCGTCTTTGGCTCAGATCACACTTTTATTTTGGCTGAAGTAAGGTGATACTTTGGAGCAAAAAAAACCTGTGTGTCTCTTTCGCTCTCTCTCTCTCTATCACCCCCCCCCACACACACACACACTCTATCTCTATTTCTCTCACCCTCACCCCTCCTCCCATCTGTCCCTGCCAAGTTTTTTTGTCCTGTGAGTGTTTCCACATGTGGTAGGCCAGTGCTACTAGTTTGGCTTGTAACACTGACTCGACACAAAGCCCCCTTATAGAAACAGAAGAGCAAACAGGAAAAGGCCATGATTACCTCATAATGCTTTACTTTGGACTTAAAGGCCTTACAGAAATACACCCCCCCCCCCCCCCCCATCTCTGTGTGCTTTATCACAGGTATCCATTTACATGCTACAAATGGGCTGAGTTCAGCCAGTTTTATCTAATTATTTTAGTTATTAATTTCCTCTGGCTCTATCTTTCTTGGTTAAACAAGCCAGGCAGGTCATCTTGACAGTAATTGGGACGGGTCAATAGAAGATACCACCCATGGTGCTTCGGATCATTAGTGTGTGTTCAGTGTACTGCAGTCCATCGTACACTCCATCAGAAGAAAGAAAAGACGGATGAGTAGCTCAGTTTTTATGTGTATTTGCTCGGACATATAATCTAATTCTTCATTCTTCTTTTTTTTGTCCTGCAGTTGAGCTCGTTTCCAAACTTGCTTCTTGTGACATCACCCAGTAATTTTGCCTTTAGTTGTTCTGTTCTATTGCGTTCAATTCAAGATACTTACATTTCATTGGGGTATCAAATCATATGTGATTTTATACTTATGCTTCACTACATTTCAGAGGAAAACATTTTACTCAGAAGTTTGTTAAATAAGCAAATGAGTAGTAAATTACATGTTCGTAAGCAGAATTACAGACACTTGCCTAAAGACCAGTAAAAGTACTGCATTTCTTTACTCAAGTGAAAACAGAGCAGCACAGATTCTGAAATGTACTTTTTGCAAACCTTACATCATATTGATATTGGATAAGAGCCACGACACCTACTTGCCACTTCAAACGAAATAAAAGAAATCGCTCACACTTAGAATTAGCATCATTGTGTTCGCCAACGTACTGATCAGCTTCCCACAATAAACACAACCGTATACTTCTGGTCTAATAAGCCTCAAGCAGGGGAGTTAAGATGTGAGTGACTGATTAGATGCCCCATGTGACCGTCCTCTCTGAGTGTTTCTGTTCCATTGTGGAAGAAGTTGCTTCGTAGCTGCTTTTTGTAGAGAAGGCGGTAATACTTACACGTGCTTTGCAATAATTTGCTTAACTGGATATGTTACTGCATTTCCAGGGACAGACACTGTTACCTTCACTGGCACCAGACGGGAGGTGAAGATTGAGGTTTGCTCACTGTGAGGGCAGCTGAGTAGTGTGGAAGTGGGGCAGCATGCTGGGAGGAAGAGGAGGAAGAGGAGGAGGGTGGCGATGAAAGAGAGTGAGAGGACACAACACACACACACACACACACATACTTTTCTCTGTCATCTGTTAGTGCCTGCCACCGTCACAGTGGGGGTGGTGGTGGTGGCGGGGGCTCAGCCTAGCCTGAGAATGCTAAAGGCTAATCCTACAGGAATGCCCCAGGAATGTGAAAGTTGAGTCAGGGATCGAACAAGAGAGAGGTGGAGAAGGGGTGGAGGGGGGTTACAAAGAGAAAAAAAGGAGGACTTATAGAGGAAAGGGTGGTATTGAAGAATAAATTAAATGAAAGGAAAAAAGGAAAAGAGGAGGGAGATCAGAGAGAGTAAAGGAGAGGAGGAGGAGATGGAGAGAGACAGATTGGAAGGAGGGCTGATTGCAGAGTCCTGTGTGTAAGATAAGTGGCGGGATGCTGTCTTTTTCTGTTTGAATGTACAACCATTGTTATGGGAAATAGGATCTTTGTCTTAAATGGAGACGTCTCCTGTGCTGCAGGTACATAGAGATCACCCTGATAGTTCTGCTGCAAGCTTGTCATGTCATGAAACAACAGAACAAAAACCTAAATAGTGTTGTAACAATGACCGTTAGTGGTCTGGCGCTTCAGCTGTCAGGATGAGTTTCTGCTTGTCCTCACTTCCTTGTTCCTGTTACAAAGACGGTTTTTCCACCTCGCACGTGGATTGTGACATACTCTGTCTGGCACAGGCTGCCGTCCTCTACCATTGTGGTTTGTGGACCGTTGGCTGTGGTTCAGTCAGCATCCAGCATCCTGATAACACAGTCAGCCACTTTATGAGTTTACTGAAAACACCTTAGAACGGGTTTTGAGTTCAAGAGTGAAACCATTTAAAAACAGCTCAGACGCAGCTGATAAAATCAGACAGACAGCTGTCCTGTCTCACCTGAGGGACAGGTGTGCTTCTGTGTGTAAAAGTGATTGTGTGTCTGCTCATGAAGGAAGAGAGGCAGGTGTGTGTGTGTGTGTGTTAGTCTACTTGTTCTTGTGCAATAGCAACTGCAGTTATGGTTAAACTTGCTGACAAAACACGGGAGGCAACACTTGAGAAATACAGCTGCGCCTGTGTGTGTGTGTGTGTGTGTGTGTGTGTGTGTGTGTGTGTGTGTGTGTGTGTGTGTGTGTGCGCACGTGCAGCCGCCCGCAGCAAATGTGTGAAAGTGTATATTACTGCAATGTGTATTTGAGACAGGCATGCGTCAAATTAAGCGACAGTTAACGTTAAAACTTTCAGAAACAAATTTCTGAAAATGCTTTCAAATAAGAAAGAAATATTTATCCAACAACTATCTTTCTATGGATATATATATATATATATATATATATATATATATATATATATATATATATTCACGATGATATCAAACAATGACATGAGGTTCTATGAGAGGATGTAATGAAGGATGTAATTGTATTTCAAGGCAGTTCCATCTTCTCAGGCCATGGCAGTCCCAAATATGTGTGTGTCGACTTTGCAATCACACCTGTAAAATGTGTCTTGAGGCCGTAAATGTGTTGGCTAATATAGTTGTAAGTGTAAGTGATTTTGGGGAGAATTTACACCATATTTATAGTTTCACTTCATATCTGCACTGAACCACTCGGCTGTCAGTCAAGTTTCTCCTAAGTGTAACTTAAGTGGTTGCTGTCTGTCTCGTAGTTATTGAATAAATGTACACTTAAAGTGATTCCATTCCTATTAAGGGTCGCGGGGGGGGGGGGGCTGGAGCCTATCCCAGCAGCCTTCAGGCGAGAGGCGGGGTTCACCCTGGACAGGTCACCAGTCGATCACAGGACCAACACATAGAGACAGACAACCATTCACACTCACAGTCACACCTACAGTCAATTTAGAGTATCAATCAGCCTCGTCCCCTCTTGATGTCTTTGGACTGTGGGAGGAAGCTGGAGTACCAGAGAGAACCCACACAGGAACAGGGAGAACATGGAGACTCACACAGAAAGATCCTGTGCTGGAGCCAGGGATCGAACCTGGAACCTTCTTGCTGACCACTGCACCACCGTGCCGCCACTTCATGTGATTCTTCAGCTTAAAATGTTCTTTTGCCATTCAAATACTCACACATAGGTTTCTTGTCTTGTTTTCCCCTCCTGTGTCTTTTCTCTCTGACTCGAGACTCAAAGCAGAAGAAGCCGGCCATTTGCCAAAAATACGGCTGGTTAAAGCAGATATGGATTAACAGATGCGCTTGAGAGTTTGCAAATGGATGTTCTTGGACGGAGTTGCTGTTGTTTGTAGCTGGCGGCTACAGGGCTCCATTAGCTTCAAGCTAAATATATGTGAATGTAGTGTATTAGTATAGTATACTACAATGAAAAAATATGACATTTTTTTGGGGGTACCCTATCAGAAGAATACTATTAAGCAGATCTTTCTGTCACGTTATGACGTGTGTAGTCAGGAGTGGGATTGAGCTCTGCAAACCAAACTTGAGCGACTGCACTGATCATTAGTAGATACTGAGCCAGCATGTTGGGCTCTTAGGTCTCTTCTTCTTTCATCACAGGGTGTGTCCCAGCTCAGAGCATTAGACCAAGGTATGTCTCACGTAAGGATTAGTCTCATGGAAAGCATTTAACCTGTAGTTCCCTTTATCACTGACACACTCTGAATTATTTTGCTTTCACTTTTTTATGTTCCTTTTTGTAAAGCAGCGTTTGGTTTTTGAAAGGCGCTGCCTACCTCCTAGTTGTTGTTATTATTGTCATTAATACTGAATGTCAGATCAGTGTAATGTCCTGCAAAGTGATGGAAATGTGTGTTTGTGTGAGGATGTGTGAAATTTATCCTTGCATAGGAAGTCCTCTGTCTGCTGTGTCCGGGGCAGCCAGTCTGAGAGCAGGTTTAATTGGTGTCAAGCAGGCCTCAGAGACTAGGGACGCTCAGTGAGACAGGAAACCTTTTTATTAGGGGACTTCCTCCCACTGCACGACTCTCTGTGTCCCTGTCTGTCCTATTGCCCCCCCCCCCCCCCCCCCCCATATTCCTCCCTCTTAAAATCTCTCATCACTGCTAAGTTTCCATCTGCTCACTTCCTCTCCAGGCTCACTCTCCATTGGTTTCAAACATTTACCATTTATCACTCGTCCTCCCACCCTCTATGTCTTTCTTCTTTTCTCTCGTGGTGGTATTGTTTTTTAAGTCTGATGTCTGTCCTTGAGGAGTAAGAGAATTTGTCGCTGGGGGGATCCGGTGACCACAGAGGCGCACCAAGCTAGCCAGCCTAATGATGACAGCACTTCCTGACAGCCAGCAGATTCACAAACACACACACACACACACACACACAGTTACAGTCAAGGCGGGTCTTATAACTACTTTAACACCCTTTTCAATCGGCAAACACTTTTAAGACTTAAATTCATCACAGTCTCAATGCTAACTGTTGAAATATTGGGCATGCATCAACTTTATGGTCCCTAAATATTTTACAAATGCAAAATGTAGTTGTACAAGACATTTATTTTTCTCTTTTTCAACAACTTCCACTGAAACAGTGTAAGTAATTCTTTTTCGGTCCCTTTATGACTTCTAATATATGACAAGACTTATTGTGCTGAGGACCTTGTTAAAATGAGCTCCTCTTGTGAATGCCGAGTCATATAAAGTGAATTTATGTTTCTAAAACCCCCAAATCACAAACCGCAAATTTGCCTCTTGCATCATCTTCACACTCAGAGTGCTTCATTCCAACCTCCATGGAGGGAGAACACACTGAACGCCTGTCGAACTCAGAATATTCCTTTGGGAAAGTGGAACGTTTCTGAGATTCCCGAGAAGTAGGTTGGACTCCGCTCCACGTAACAGTGTTTGTGCAAAAGAAAGATGAGAAATATATTCGGCCCCAAGGTGAAATAAGTCTTTTCTTTTCTTCTTTTTTTTTTAAATGAAGTTCGTACTTAATAGAAATTAATATTTGTGACGTTAAAGGATTATTCACATTTGATAACTCCTCTGTATACAACAGCAGATATAATGTGAATTTACTGGGCGTAGCCACGTTGCCAATTTGTTGTTGTTCCGTGACAACTCTTTAGTAGGAAGTTGAACCTTTCCAAAAGCAACTCTCTCAGCTGAATGAAACCACAAATAGCTGTTTTGCTGTCATGGGCCCAGAATTAACACCAGTGTCACTGTAACACTCCTGTGGCCATGGCGCTCAATACTTTGTATTGAAAACGATACTTGAGTGTTAAAATCATGAAGGGGAAAGTGCAATTTCCTAAGAAAATTATGTATTTTGACAAAAAAAAAGAATATAAAAATGATTTTTCTATTTACTAGAATGATGACCAGCTAAGAACCTGTAGCAATAAGTATATACCTTTGCTACATAATGGGAATCTGGACCTAAAATTCAGGATGAAATTAGTTTAAATGTGCAACGCGCTGGTCTGCAACATTCTGAAACTTGGCAGTTTAAACCGGTGTCACTTTCCCTGCGGCTCTCTCATCTTATTGAATTGAATCTTTGATCTAAACTGAGCTAAACAACTTGCGCTCAGTAGGGAATAAGAAAAAAAAAACACCTTGTAGAAGGAAGAACTGTATAGATTCAGTAAAAATCCATTGAAAGACATGAATACTCCAGTTGTTTTGACAGATGCTACTGTTTTTAAAGTAAACATGGCAAACATTGGCAGGTTCCAGACGATTCAATTCAAGGATTTCCTGCTTTATTGGTCATTTATGACAGAAAATTAAAGATTCTTTGGTTTATGTACTTTTTGATGAGCACAAAAAATTAATGTACACATCACTTTGAGCTCAAAGTATCTTGACCATTTGAGCAGCTCACCACTCAATCATGAAAATGATCTGCAGAACAATTAATGATGAAAATAATTGTTAGCCAGGTGATTTCCCCCCCACCCCCCTTCTTCTTCATTTGGCTTGCAATTAACAAAAAGAAAATGGCCAATGGAAGAGAGGGTGATGGGGGGTGGGATTGGAAATTGGGCCTGCAGCCCAGCATGCCGCACTCCAGGCTTTATCAGCCCTCTTCAAAGAGCCCTGAAATCTCTCTAGAGCCACTCAGACAAATTATAGTAATAAACATGTCCCCCCCACCACCCCACCCCGGACTTCTCACCAGCTTCACCTCCCAGGGGGAAAACCAACAAACCGGGATCCCGTTGCCCTGGCGACTGAACCCTGACCAGCCCGCCCAGCCGCTGACCGTCTGTTTCCAACTTTGTTTGTTTGTTTGTTTACTCAAAGACACCAGAGACCGTGGCAGCAGGGAGGGTTATCTTCACAGAGCTTAGGCTAAAAGGAGTTGGAAAAAATAAAGAACCTTCAATTACATGTGATTTAGTCCATCCTGGGGTATTATGGGACTGGTGTACTTGATTGGGAGAGATAAACTGCGCCGCAAGTGGGTACTAATGACCGGCTGGCCTACGGGAAAGCTGGGTGTACCTCATTCACTTGTCTCCTTACTGTAAATCGCCCTGATTGTGTCCTTCCTTGGGTGCCTACATATAGGATGAGACATTTTGTTCTCTCTCGTGTTTCACTCAAACGACTCCACGAGTAGGTGTGCCGAGTCGGGCGCGGTGCCACAGGGACGCGTCAGGTACACAAGGTCTCACCCAAAACTATATGACAGGTATTTGCTAAGAGCTCTTATTGGAAATCATCAAAGTTGGCGCTTACAGTTTGTTGCTAAGAGCCTTTTAACTTCTCTTCAGATACATTTATAGTCTCGAGTCAGTTTCCTCCTATTCCTTTTACACACTGTGTGTGTCAAAAAGAGATGTAAAACCTTAGAATGTATGAAGGGATGAATAGATAAACCGCTCAGGTACGTGTGCACAAGTAAGAATCTTCCCGTCTCGTCCAAGGCCAAATGCATCTAGAAGGTGTGGAATTTGACAAGGCTCTAAATCACAGCCATCTACTGTAGCTCACACCGATCTGCTAACAGAGAAGCTACGAGGGCTCGGGCGAAGGGTGGGCGATCAATCACAACTCTCTTCTTTTATCTGGTGTAGCTAAGAGGAAAGCCAGATAAACACCCTCTGGTACCGATTCTCCAAGGTCAATCCCTGTGTGACACTAAAGCCTCGCTGGAGATCCAACCAGACATATCGGCGAGAGAGGAAGGAAGAGACAACCGAGGAGAGAGGAAGACAGACAGATTTAAAGATGCCGTACCAAACATAAATGTTTAAGTTCAGGATCCGTGTGGGGAGCGTGTACCTCCCAGCGCCTCGCTCCAGCAGATCAATCACACTGATATCAGACAGTCATGGGAGGAATGTCAACAGCGCTCACCTCTAACCCCATGTGTGAAGGCATTACAGTGGAACAGTGACCCCCTGCTTCTCCCCGCTGTGACCTCCAAGCAGCCCCACTCTAATGGAGATTTTATGGATGGTGTTTTACTTTATAGAGATTGCTGGTCTGACTGGGCGGGTCTGGGAGCCAGATGTGTTGCACAGACAAAGTAGGCCAATTACTTGAGATTGAAAGAGCAGGAGAGGGTTTCACAGGTACCGGCGCTCATACGTCTATTAAATTATTCTTTTTTTGTTGTTGTTGTTGTTTTTTCCTTTCTCATCAGTTGAGGATTGTAACTGGTGGGTTTTTACGTCCCTGTCAAGGTTCATAGCTGATATTTAACTATGACAGGAAAACACTGCGGACTAAAACTGTGACAAGAATCCTCGCTTCTTCATTACGAGTCCATTCACACCTTAGATTGAAATGCATTCATCCAGACTGTGTGTGATTGCATTTACACCTGGTATTAACACGCGTGTCAAGTGATCACTCCGTCCAGCACGTCCTCCCCGTTTGTTTGGTAAAAAACAAATACAACCAAAATAAAAAACTATTCACAAAAAAAGGTAGAAGTATAGAAATTGGTGGCAGCCGTCCATGAAGCCGCACCAGTGTATGGCCTTTTGTTTGCTGTGCTCATTAACTCGATAATTGCCGCTAACTAGCTTCTTGATTTGGATCAGCCATTTGCAATTCCACATTTCCTTGCGTGTAATTGCTGTCTGTGGATTGAAACCGCGTGCATTTTGTTTTTATGTGATCAAGCATTATATGAATGCAATCGAATCACCTAGAACAAGTATTCTCGCATTCAATCTCTGTTCAATGACCGTAAGACTCGGTCAGCATTCATCAAATACACTCCTACCTGAGTTACCGTAGCCTGCAATGATGTGTTGATGCTTGTTGCAGCCTTGTGATCACTCAGAAACCTGGGAGGCTTTACAATAAAACCAGAAATTATTTGCAAATGCAACATATTTTTTTGGTCAAAAAAAACCCCAACAACAACTTAGTACATTTGTATTCTGCAAATTATTCGAAGGTGAATCCAGAGGGTCCAAAGCTCAAAACTCGGTCTTTATAAGTATGTAATTGTTAAAATGTTGCTTCAATTTATTGAAATTTTTTGATTGATCTTCATGGTTTTTGCTTTAAAACTGTATTTTCTCCTCTTTTTTTGGGACCAGTTTTATGGAAATCACTTCCAACTGCTTTTTTGTTTTGTTTTGTATGGAAGGAACTTAACACATGGACTCACTGTCTTACCAGTAGGTGGCCACTGAAGGTATAATAAGAGGACTGGCAGCAGGTGGTGATGATGATGATGATGACGGTGGCGGTTGGAATCACCATCACCGTGATGATGACTCGTGATGTAATGTCAGTGAATGCAACAACTGTGAAGATAGACCAGATAAGACGCTGACAACAGCGTTCTGGTCATCTCACCCGAATGAGCTGAAGAAAGAGTTTCCACTGTTTGTATTCAGAGGCATGATGTGACAGGCCGAGACACAGCTGGGTCATAGAATCGACGGGCTCGCTGGCAGTTACTGGAACACCAAATACTGAGAGGGTGAGACTGAAAGATAAGACCAATCAACTGACACGTTACTGAAGTTTGTGGGCATTGTTTTGAAGGACGTGCAGTGAAATGCCTGACTGAGGGGGAAGAGAGGATGTCTCTCAGCCAGAAAGTCATAATTTGCATCACAGCCAAAATTTATGTCATGTGACAGCTCTCTCCCTTTTATCACCTGCAGAAGGCAAGTATGCTCATATCAATCCACAGGTAGATACTTGTTGAAAGCGTGATTTGTTGAGAAATACGATAGCTTGAAGTCGACAAGGGCGATTAGGATTCACATGAAGCAAAACGTCACCCAAAAATTGTATTTTGCCATTCAAGTACTCACAAATAGGTGTCTTTAGCTCATTAAGACGGGTTTTGCCTTCTGTATCACATTCTTCTGAGTCCAGAATGCTGAAAAAGCCAGCCGTGTGTATTTAGCTTGATGCTAATTGTGATTAATGGGAAAAGGTGACGAGCAATATCTGTTACTGCTCAGTAATCCACCCTTTGTTTTGAGCTAAAAACAAGCGGTGACCGATACAGTCACCCATTCACCAAGCAGCTAGCAAACCAGCCGACTCACTCTCATTGTCAGCTGCACCAAATAAGAAGGGTTGTTGTTTGTTTGCTTCTAGCTCAAGTGTTTATGGGTTAGTAGGCATATGACTAGATAAAGAAGACATGGCCAAACGATCCGCTTGAGTGTTCGTAAATGGACATGTTTTCAACAGTTTTGCTATGGTTGGCCATCAATCACCATTTTCAATCTAATATATGTGGCTGGCTCTCTCTGCGTTATGGAGTCAAGAAGAAGTGACGGCGAACACTTATTTGTGAGTACTTGAAACACAATACACTTTTTGGTTTAAGTATTGCTTGAATGTACTTAGCGGAGGAAGGGTCTGAGGGGTGCAGCGAAAAAGTGTGAGACAGCGAAAAGGAGTGATGGAGAAGGACAGACCGAGTTGGTCTGGGAGTGAGATAAAAGGACAAGAAAGAGAGGAGGAGAAAGAGAACAGAGATCAAGTGTCAGGTCCACTGTGGTCCATTTTTCCCGGAGACAGCTGCAGCCACAACTGACAAATCCAGAGGGGCCCCTTCCTCTATAGGCACCGGGGAAAGCACCGGGAATTATCCAACGTCTCAGCTCTCTGCTCCTTGGGGAACCCCTCTCTTTCTCTCTTGCTCTCTCCTTCTCGCCCTCTCTTAGTTAGCGGGGGGGGTCATGGCCACTTCCAGTGCCTCCTCAGAGCAGCCAAAAGGTAAATCGTAGAGAATCAGCAGGAACAACCCCCCCGTCCCCTCTACCCCATCCTCTCATAATGATTTGTATTTGTGTGTGTATGTGGCGCACAAGTGTGAACAGCTGTGATATATTGTCGTACGGGGCATGATAATATACCCATGTCATTAGGCTCTGCTAACATGTGTATGTTAGCTTTTAAGACAAGCTAGTCACAGTTCAAAGGAGGCCACAGCTTGCCGGCGAGGCCTCATACCTGCTGCGCCCGTAAAAGCAGAATAAAGTGAGTAAAGTGAAATGAATGCAGCTTCCCGCCACAGAGGAGGGGAAGAAAAAAAAACAGGCTGTGGATATGAGTGCAACTATCATGTAAATGTGTGCTTGAAGGAGGGAAGAGTGGGGGGGTGGGGGTGGGGCTGGGGCGGTAGCTGGAAGGGTGAGAAAGGTAGAGGGAGGTTTTGATGTTTGGAGAGGTAGTGCAGCAGGGGAGCGCATCGTAATGTATCTATTGAAGTTCAGGCCTCTGATACAGTACATCTGTACCCCATTTCCCTCTTTTCCCCCAGCTGTGCACTCTCACGTGTACAGGAACAATAAGACCAGGCCCCATAAATCCCCTCACTCCCTGTGCATCCATCTCCCTTAGCATCCATGCTTCCCTCTTTTTATCTCTTTTTCTCCATCCTTCAAACTGGCTTTTCAACACCCAAACAAGCCTCTCTAATGTAACGATGCTGGCTCTTTCTACTACCGCCGACGTCTGCCCGGGATTGCTGACTCGGCTGCAACCCCTGATCGTAGACGCCGCGCCGCAAAAAAAAAAAAAGGCTTGAATTAATTGATTTCCTCTCAGTAAGAGGGGTTAGGGCTTCTGCTCTGTTTTCCGACATCTCTACTCCCCATGTCTTCCCTCGCCTTCTCACCGGAATCCTTCCACCGCCACGCTGCAGTGCGAGAGTAGTGGAAGTATCAGTTGGCTCCTGTCAGGTCCGCTGGGGTCTGGGTGCGTGGTAAATGAAATATGGTAGCTGTCGCATTAGGAAATCCATTGAAGTTAATGAGGGCCGGTGTTCTCTGCGGAGCCACATCTGCTGCTGGTTAGGAGCCAACACCCCCCCTCATCCAGAGGCTGCTATGAGGAACAAGAGGGTGCGCTTGATACCTATTGGGAAACTGGACCTGGGGTATTGAGTGGTACCGGCCAGCGGTTGTCTGGGGAGACTGGCGAGGGAACAGAGTGGCTCAGAGGTCGCGACCTCTGGGTAATGGCGGCTGGGTGGTACATCGAGTAATGGATACGACGTTGTTATCAGAGCTATCAGCTGGCTAAGCTGCAGTAAAACCACGGAAACCAGTGACTCCAAACCCACATGCCCCAACAGCATATGATATTGACTTGCCAACTGAGATTCTTTGAGGACACATGATATTTTGCTTTACTGTTGGTTGGTTTCATTGAAGGTCGAACACTTTAATGGATAAAAAAACCCATCTTATATTATGGGCTGGTAATGAGCTGTGGAGCAGATCCTTATAATGTGCCGGCTATTGAAGGGTAATGGCGTGTTATTTAGAGATGGCAACTCTGATAAAGTAGACAGGATGGAGGAGGATGTACACACACACACACACACACACACACACACTTCTAGCCAATTTAAGCCTTAACGTGACACTACGTTGACGGTAGTCTCAAAGAGCGGAGTTTTGTCATGAGAGTGACACACACACACAACAGGGTCAAAAGTTTAATGATTGTGTGTGTGTGTGTGTGTGTAACAAATGAGCTGTGTATTGACATGTCGACAAACGGTTCAGAGCCGCCTTGAATGGCCAGTCACAGCTCTTTGAGATCAGACTGGCGGACCGATCAGGCCAGATTAGCTTCTGATTCATCACTGATCGACTTGATTCAGAAATTGCCGAGCAGACTTCGCTCGGCGGGTTTTATATTCATGAATCAGTTTTGTTTCAAGCTGCTCAGCGTTCCAGGCGCGGAGGGTTTACTATATCAGACCTGTTCAAAGTATGTTGGACAGTCTGTCAGTCACCAACGTGATTCTTTTCGTCTGTATTTATCGTGCTGCCCATCTGGTTCTCCAAATAGTTTCATTAAAAAAAAAAAAATGACTCGCACATCGTATTTCACGACACCATGTATAAATATTAGCTTTAATGGCCTCTTTAGTCACTTGATTTTTTTACATAAATCAGCTTTGGAAAGCAAATACATGTCTGAGAATCTTGATGACAATTACACACACATACACGTATGTGTCTGTATATACATGTACATGCATGACTTTTCTTTTCTTTTTTTTACATTTTCCTTTCTGATGTTTCTTGGAGATTTCTTATTTAATTCACATCCTTTGCAACTTCCTTTAACGAGTTTAACAACTTGCACTTCACAACCAGGACTGCTCAAAATGTGGCCCAGGGGTCCTTGACGCTCTTCCAGAGGGTTCGCGGCGAAATGTGAAATTGTTAGATTTCACCCGTGTGTCAGGTGATTCCTTTTGAATTCGATATTTTCCCCTAACTGACACAAATGAAGTGAATTCAGATGGGGAAAATGACGTTAATTTATTTCGACAGAAAAACATAAAATTCGGCAACAACTAACGCTCTTAAAAAATACATACATGGAAATCTTGGAAATGAGATTTTTAGAAATTACAAGAAAACTACATTTTTTGTCATTTATTCATTGAAATTGTCAAGAATCAGATCAGTGACGCTGGATCAGAATTTTGTTTGTGCTGAAAAACTTTTGAAAGGCATCTGATGATGATTGAAGGTCCCTCTTCAGATGTGGAACTTTGGAGGTCCAGACCCTGAAAAAGTTTGAGAGCTCTTGTTCACTGATTTTAAAGCCCTTTGAGGTAAATTGATTTTTGGCAAAATCACATCACAACAAAATTGTCATTATTTAGCATTGTGTGTGCGGTTAATCAACAGCTGCCAGAGAGAGAGGGTGGGTGAAGAAATGGTCACTTCACCTAACAAATCAAAAAATACCCCCCGTCAGCCACAGCAGGGGGGTCAGTACACCGCTGAGGTGGCGGATCATTTGTCACCTACAGTTCAGTTCAGGGGAGCGTCTTCGCCACGGACCCGCTCCATCATCCATCTTCACTGAGCATTCTAAGTGTGTGTCCGGTGTGTGTGTATGTGTGTCTCACGCCATTTGTCAATAGTTCAGAGTGCATCTTCACTCATTCGTCTTCAGCAAGTGTCCTAAGTGCGCATTCTTCATGTCCATCTCGGGTCATTAGTGGTCGGCGTGTATAATGGATGAATGGCGAGGCTTCTCTCCTCTTGTCTGAGACTGATCGGACAACCCAACCTAAATGAGGTCAAACAACTTTTTACATCGGCCATTTGCTGCAAAATAAAATCTGAGTTTGAGGTTTCATCCTCAGGTCAGTCGGTGCAGGTTTTGAAGCATCCCAACATCAGTTCAAAACACACGTTTCAGGTGGTTTTGGCCTCTCTTTTTTTTTTCAAGATTGAGCAAATGTGCAGTAAATCCCAAACTTTGTCTTCATCTCCGAGCAGCATGAACCAAGTCCAGACATTAAGATCTACTTCAGCTCCTCCGGCCGAAGCGAATTTCTCAAGAAGCCTCTTCTTCTACTCTTTTACCGCCATCTGTAACGTCTATACCGCCATCTTCTGTTGCCTGTTCCTCCAAACCATTTGATAGAGACACACCTTTTGCACGTTATCTTTCTACAACAAATCCAATTCACTTAAAATGTGAACGCAATTATAGACAAGCTTCCAAACCACTGTGATGTCACAAATCCATGCTTATCCTGCACATTGCCACACATATTTTACAGTGAGGCAATATGCAGGATAAGCATGGATTTGTGACATCACAGTGGTTTGGAAGCTTGTTGCGTGGTCGGGACACTTTTGAAAGTCAACTGCGTAGCCTTCCTTTCACTGTCTAACCTTTCTGTTAATCCAAAGGTGTACTTCTGGCCTCATAAAGACTGGTATTGTTCTTTCGAGGGAACAGATGTAGCTTTGAAGGAACTTGTAAAGCATTCCTGTAAGTACAGAACTGTACTCGAATCTCCATTTTTGAGTGTGTATACTGAACGTCAACTATTATTCAAGGGGTTCCAACCTTTCTGGAGAGAATCCTTTTAGTCAACCTCAGCAAACAGCGTTACCTCACAAGACCTCATGTGACTCACCTAGCTGTTTGTTGACCTTCATGACCCCCCCAGCAGTGTGGAGTTCATCTGACTGCTCTGGTTCTCCTCCCATGATGAAAATACAAGCAACTCTCTCTGTCGACGTCGGTGACACATGACAAAATATCAGCTTCAGATTGTCAGACGAATCAAACGCGGCGCGGTTTGGCTGGGAGCTAAAATGTTGCACCTCTGCCCACTTAGTAAAACATCATTTTGGATAGAATTGCCTCTCTGTTGTTGGATATGACAGCTAAATGAGAGGAGGCAGTGAGATGAAGCCTGCGAGTGTGTGTTGGACTCACATACTTGGCATTAGATCAAGGTGAATCTGGTATGAGTGAGGGAATGAGCTAAGGAGAGTGTGTGTGTGTATGTGTGTGTGTGTGTGTGTGTGTGTGTGTGCAGGAGGTATTCCTCATGTTTTGAGGTCATAAATATGTTGCCTCCTTGTTTTTTTGGTGGGGGGTTAAATCGTTAAGCATGGCAAGTAGTGGTTAGTGAAGATATGTCTTAAGGAAATGAAATGTAATGTCCTCTGAGGATGATGGAAACGTGTGTGTGTGTGTGTGAGAGTGCATGTGTGTGTAGCCCTCATTAGCAAACTCCAGTCCTGCATTCACAGTATGAACACGCCACTCCTCTCCCCTTCCCCTCACTCTCGGCCTCTCAACTAAATGAGGTTAATAAACTCAAGCGTTTACTACCATCTCCAACACCATCCCACCTCCATGTGCCTTCACCCCCACATCCACCTCTCTCTCTCTCTCTCTCTCTCTCTCTCCACCTAAGCCTCCCTCCCTCTTTCATCTCAGCTGAAATGCTTTCTTCCTCTTTTCCTCACCTCTTTTTTTTATTGTCATTGTTGCAGGGCGAAAGCTCTGGGATTTCCTCCTTCTATTTCCCAGGACGGAGCTGCAATTACAGCTCAGGAGAGAGGAGGACCAGCTGTGCAGAGAAAGGGGGGGGGGGCGGAAGGACGGAGCACTGGATCCAGGAGGAGACAAAGATGAGGGTGCCTCTCAGAGGTAAGGAAGTGAAACTGCTCCCATTTCAGCCTGAGATCAAAGCAGATGCAGATTTACAGACCTCCTGGCTGCTTCTTCTTTTTTTTTTTTTTTTAAAGTACAAGTCAGGGTCATCATGACCAACACAACCATCATAACGAATAACGTGCTGTGTTATGACCTGGCACACATGTCGCCAACCTTAAAACACACAAAAGCGGTGATACCGAGAAAATGTGAAGAACGCGTTCAACAACCTTGGGTGCTCTTATCTACGACAACCGCGCAGACACCCTAACAGAAGACAACATACCAAATAAAAGTGAGGAGAACAAATAAGGACACACTCAGACAGCTGTGACCTGCATCAGCACTGTTTCTGTACATAAAACGTTTGCCAGCCTGCTTTCATGGAGTCGCTCCAGGCGTAGAATTAATTGCTCGTCATTTTCTCTGGCTCTGCTAGATTGTCAGACGTTCTACTTTTATATATTCTGTACAGTGCAACTCTTTAAATACTCTCTGACAGTGAACTGGATTAACCTCACACAAAGGCTTTCGGAATTATTTTCACCTCAGGTCTGGTCACAGTGTTTCTCCGGTCATATGACAAACGGCCACTCAAGACCCCAGCTGTAACCCCCCACCCCCCTTATTTTTACTGCTCTGACCCACATTGGCCAATAGGCAGCCACACAGGGCAGATAGTTGTGGGACTACAAGAATCTACTTACTCCTGTTGTCATGATAAAGACGCCAGCAGTCTTGAGTCATCACTGAAGAAGAGCTGTAGTTTTTAGGGAGGGAGTATTCAAACTGGAGTGCTTTTAAGGCTCGGTGCAGTGTGTATTTACTGAAAACGACATGTTCAGGGTTCCCGCTGGTTCCAAAAGGTTAAATTTAAGACTTTTTAAGAGCACTTTGGATGAAGTGTAAGACCTATATCCCCGTCATACTGACGAAGAAGGTTCAAAAGATGAGTCAAAGTGTGGTTGCAGGGTGAACTTGTTAGCCTGGGGCTCGCCAATAAACTCAGCGGAGACTATTGGTTCGGTGTTGATTTAATTCTATCTGATCTTATGGGTGGCAACTAGTACATGTTATTACCACATCGCTTACTTTGCCGCCTGGACATTTCCTTCCAGCTCATTAAACGTAACAGAGAAGTTATCGCGGCGTACAACTACCTTCCTGATCCTATACACTTTTAAGACCTATTAAAATCATATTTAAGACTAAAATGTGCATTTTAGGTCAATTTGGGATTTTCGAAGACCCTGCAGGAACCCTGATGCTCACCCTAACGTGCTCTTCATAGTTTTTAGACAAAAGGAAAGTTTGGGGGAAAGAGAACAACACGGCTCTGGCTCGGCAACATTTGTTAGCACTTTGTTAATGTTAGATCGCTCTTATTCTTTGTGACGTCATCACCAAACCAATACCCAACCCCTCAAACAACACTGGCAGAACTACTAGTTCTTTTCAATTACAGCATCAGATTTGTCCAATATTTAAAACCTAAAAAGTTTACAGCAGTCTCTATTTATAAGGAGAATCATGTGAAAATTCATTTTTCTTCGACACATTTCTCTTGATTGTCACCTGTCTTTGTACTATTCACAACTTGTAAAGATGGTTGAAACGTACTAGTGTAAGCAAGTCAACTTGTAGACTGATCAAGTCACACACACACACACACACACACACACACACACACACACACACACATACACATAGTTTTTTTGAAGTAAATTCTGTAGAGTCTAGTCCTCTTCCAGCTGTCCCCTGTGTCTTCATCTTTAGTGTTTGGACAGAAATGGAAATGCACTGAAACTAACAGTGAACACGCTGGACATTTGACGGACATTTTTAGAATGTTTGGCCCTAAGTGGAAATGAACCTCTGACCCCTAAGAGCGCTGCCAGACCCTGCACCACACAGGACCACATTATTAAAATGACTCTTAATATGTGTCTGTTCAGGCATCAGCTGCTTGCAATGTAATGTTTCCTAACAGCTGCTGCACTGTCAGGTCGTCTGTGTAACAAAGAGAGAGTGATGGCAGCAGGAGCCCGTCGGGGCCCGTGGGACGATCGGAGAGGAGCAGACTATCGTGTCATTTCACTGGAAACATATGGTGAAACTCAAGTGTGTAATTTGCCTACGACTACGGGTGGCCCCCCGAGTAGCATATCCACACATGTACACACACACACACACACACACACGAACAGTGACAGGATGTAATTTACCTGGGGCCTATGGGTGGCTCGGGATCCTGTTGCACTTGTCATATCCACAGACATCTCAAACACAGTTCACACTCCCTGACACAGACACACACAGACTCATTTCCCCCTCCGTCCCGTAGACGGGGGGAGCAAGAAATCACAGAGTGACAGATGTTCCACATCAAGGTGGAACCAGTAAAAGTGCATTTACTGTATTGGCCAAATGGAAGACATTACCCCCAAAATATTAACCTGTGGGAGTTGCTGCACACCCCCTCCAATTCATCAACCTGGCTGCTTTTCAAAGCTGCCCCCCCCCCCCCCCCTTTAGCGAGAGAGACAACAAGATGAAGGTCATGGGAGCACCGGTGAATGGGAGGAAGACAGATTAGAGGTGTCCCTCCCCACATTCCTGCTCTGACCTTCATCGTAGTATGGCACTGTAGCTATCATCGACTCGCCATGTTTAACTGTTGATTGTTATTAAGGGGGTGGGATTATGGGTAACCTGCATGTCTCACCTCGGCTCCAGCTTGAACGGGGCCTATCTGGTTTCACATGAGGATTGACAGACAGGCTGTACCAGACGTTTACAGTTGGCACTGTTTGAGGTGTCTCTGTGAAGGCTGATATGATAGCCTGTCTGCAACTTGCTCTCTGTGTGTCTGTGCTTGTGCTTGTGCTTGTGCGTGTGTGTGTGTGTGTGTGTGTGTGCGCCCGCGCGCAAGCGGGTGTTTGATCTCCTTTTCCCAGCCGAGGGGCTTTAACTTCACTCCAGGTGTGGAGAAGTCAACCTTAGGGCATGGGAGGCACATACAGTTGTGATCACAACCCCCTAGCGCGCGCGCACACACATACACACACTCACATACACACACAGGAAGTTTCCTCAGACTGAGTAACTTTGTGGTTTAAACTGGTTTACCAGTCCAGTGATGCTGCAATGGAATGCTTATAAAGACTTGGCGGTGCGCTGCAGGATAAACATCCCTGGTAACGCCTTCACATGTCAACATCAGACAGAGGGAGAAATAAAAAGGTGAAAGGGCCAGTTGGTTCAGTGGTGCAGGACCAGCCTGGAAGTCCTGGTTCAACAGGTGCAGATTTGACTAAAATAATCCCTAAAGTCTGCCTAATAATCTGGGAATTACCGTACATTAATGTTAAACGCTCTTCATTTTTAAGAGCTTTAACGGGAATAATAGCTCCCTTTATCTCCATGCAGGGAATCTGTGTGGTCCGTAATGAGCTCAGTAAACATCTGCTACTCCCGTATTAGAGACCATTTTCTCCACATCTCATCCTGTAATACAGAGAAATTAGAGTGCAGGGACTCATTGGGCATGTTTACACACACACACATTCACAGAGAGCAGACATAACACAAGAAGTCTAAGTGTTTTTATACTACCCAACTGACGCGCTAACATACCATCTAAGCACCGCAATTTTCCATCCACAACAGTAAAACACTACCGGGTGTCCTTGCTGCATGTTCTAAGAAACAGGTTGGAAATCTTTTCCGCGTAAAACTTCCAACTCTGGAACATGAACTTGTGGGGGGGAAAAAATATTCTTTTCAGGGTTTTGCCCCAGCAAATTTGCTTTATTTATTCAAACTGTAAAAATAAGATTATCAACCATGGAAGGAGGTTCCCTGGGCAGGACATAGCAGAGGTTTGGTTATGCAACTGTTGCAGGATGAGTCATATGTGAGGAAATGCTGACGTCTAGTGTCAAGACTCCAGTACTGCATAGCAACTCTGACCATGCAGCCATCCTACATTTAAAAAAACCTCTTTTTTTTGGATGAAAATAACATACTTCAAAAACTTTTATAGCATTTATTAAATGAACCAATTGATGGATCTGCCTCATGGGAAATATCATTCCTGACAGACAAGACAAAAGAAGACGACGTGGTTCCACTGGTGTGGCTATTGAAAACCACATGAATCAACTGATCTCAGTCCAGTGAAGGTTTTCCACTCATGTCAGTCATCCCCTGGAAACGTTTGCCACAAGGATGGAAGTGGAAAAAACCATCTCTTCAACCGCTCTTTAACTTGCTCATCTCCTGCTGGATCTCAGTGTAAATCTTCTCCTCCAGTTTGGAGGTGTCATACTCCTTCAGCATGTCAAATTCCTCCCACGGCCGCCCAGTCTTCTTGGCGTTTTCCATCCTCGTCGGGGACATAGACAGTTCAAATTGGATTCCCTTGATGTTGAACCTTGGGAGCTCCCAACGTTTAGACCATGGCCTTGGTCGCATTTGTACTTTCAGCTGATGAAAAGACAAAGATGTGTGCTTCAAAACTTAAATATGTTGAATTTCTCTTTGACATCTTGCATGATTTTCTGTTTTTAAATCTCTGCCATGTTCAGAAGCATAGCTCCTGTATGGCTCCTTACATTGATGTAAATGCCCATTTAACCTGAAGCAATTCTTATGTTGCCAACTAATGTTCTAGTTGAGCTCACCTTGTTGACGGGCACATCTTCATCTGGGGAGAGGAGCACAGGCACCATGTTTGGATCCACCGTGCTATACTCAGACAGGGCGTCTCTCAGGTACATCAGGTTGTCATCCAGCCTCTTCTCCAGTTTCAGCACCTGGATGCCCTGAATACAAGGACTGTACAGCTCGTAGCAGATCTCCACTCCTGAAACGCACAGATGCATGATTCCAACGAGAACATTCATCTTGTGATGTAGAATACATGAAAGGCGACCTCGAAGCCTAACCCCGTCTATAACTCTCACATCCATGAAACTGTTGGCTGTGAGGAAAGTCATCCTTTTTCAGTGAATCATTTGACATTATCTTTTAAAAAACATGTCAAGATTGAGCCAGGCGTTATTTAGCACGAGGGTTGCAGGGATAATATCAGATGGCCAGTCTCAGCAGATATTGCTCATTTTTAAATATATGTCATGGCTCCAATGGCTGATGTTAAGAGGCCCAGCAAATCAAGATTCTTAATTTTTTCTTATTGTTGCTATTTATGATGAAGAAACAATAAGCTAAGGATATTTCCAAATCTTTTGGAAATACAGAAAAACATTCCTCGTTCGAATTCCACTTGGTTACGTGTTTTTCAGTGTGAACAAACTTGAGTTCGGACTGTTACGACACCAGCACCTTTCTGATGAACTGAATTTGTTTTTTTAAACTAGAAGTGTTTGCACAAAGAAAAGGCAAAGTGCTCTGAAAAATCAGGGCGGACACATAAGGTTTTCTCAGGGCGGCATGCCTAAGAACAGCTGGAAGTGGTGGTGCACAGAACAAAACTATAAAAACTATTTAACTTGAGTAAAATGTTTTAAAAGTTACAGCAAAACAAGTATCATTTAACATGCATTTGTCCCTCCATGTTTGGAGAGAAAATACATAAAAGTTACCTTGATTATTAATGATGTTTCTCAGCACAAATGTGGCACCCAGACCTCTTCCACCTCTCTGGATACAGATGCCAACAAAGCTATTTGTTTTGCCGCTGGCATTGCAGTCAGCCATGGTCACACAAAGCACGCTCCCTGCCAATTAACATTTAAACAAAGAGTACATAGCGTCATTATGATGACAAAGGAGAGGAACAGATGAATACACTTAACGTTGTGAAAGCTAAAATGATGGGTGAGCAGTGAAAAACTAATCTCAGAACCAGTCGGCTATGTCTGACAACTCAGCCTCTAGGAACAAGGGGCGGTGATTCTGGACTCTGATGCAGCCAGCAGACTTATGCTCAAAGCCTTGTGCTGTCCTCCGCTCTTTGTTTACAGACCGTGTCGCAACTGGAGATGTTTGCATGAAGGTGAAAGACAGCGGGTTGTTTCAAAAGGGAGACAGTTTGCGCTCAGTTCACAGTTCAACAGCCACTACAACGACTTTGCTATATCATCAGACTGCAGTCATTTTGCAAATGCATTCCTCTCTTTTGCGCTCCAGAGTGTTAACATGGACGCAACTGAGGCTGCCCAAACATGACTGGTCAAAGCTACTCATACCGAAACCAGAAACTTCCCTGTCCTGACATTTTCTCCACTGCCTGCAAATTCTGAAATTATACGAACAATCTGTTATTGACAGTATTCTAACGGTAACAAGCTCTGAGGAGATAACGCCTTGTACAAGGAGAATGTCCATAATGTAGCAACAATGAGTATGATCCCAGAGATGTTCTTCACCGCTACAGAGAGGCTTGCATTAATCAGAGCAGTCACTAGGACTTGTCACTGCAGGCTAATCACAGGAGTGAATACAAGTATTAACAATGGACCTGTTCCATTCATATGTACAGCTGTAAACAGGATGGAAGTAAAACTGCCCCAGAGTGGAATCAACTCTGGTTGTAGTTCAACAAGTCGACCATGGGAATGTCTGCTGATGTGAGTATGTTCTTCGGTTCCTTACCGACATAGAACTCAGGGATGTTTAACACGCTCCTCCTGCGGACCATGTCTTTCCTCTCCATGTAAAATTTGAGCGGATCTGTTCTCTGCCGAGGAGGGATAAACTCTGGGCTCAGAAACCTGCCACATGCAGACAAAACATATTGACACCTACAGTATGCAGAGATTGTGTGTGCTCCTGCATGTGTGTCCGTCCATACTTCCTCTGAGGTACCGGCGCTCGACTTTCATCTTTGATGAAAGGTTTGGGTGGAGGGATGAATTTGGGAGGCTTCCCGCCGACTTTCACCGATGCAAGGCAATACAGAGACGTAGACAGGAACCCTGACATGAACAAACTATTATTTGCCATGATAATATGCCAAAGCTACGTTAAATTAGCATGTCGTTTAAGACTGAAGGTCAAAAGCTAACAGACGAGCTAGGTTAGCTCCTTTGCTCAGGAGGAGAAACAATGTCATTTATCGCCATCTAACAGTCAGTTGTATACTGTAAAGATAAAGGCAAAGTCTTTTTAATGACTTACGTTCATTTTGGAGCTGGAAATTTCCAAATAATCGTAGAGAAAAAACACATTTATCGAACCCTTTGCGGTGAACAGCCATGACTGACCGCCTACATGCGAGGAGCTACGGGGGCCTCAGTGGGCAAATTTTGTAAAGGCGAATTCATTTAACCTGCCTTTTCCCCCTACTGTCCACAAGATGGCGCAACTGCTTCATTTGTAATTCCCCGACAGGGTTGCTCCTATTTGGAAACAGAGTGAAGAAAACGAAGGAACTAGCCTTTAAAATAGTCCGTTTCTGAAAAGTGATAGAAAATTGTAAGTAACCCTTGTGTTGGAACCTTGGAATGCCGTGCACTTTTCCTCCTTGTCTGGTTTGATTGTTTATGAGACAAGTATACATTACCACCATATGTTACATCCTTTGGGTGTGTAACTTCTTTCAAATTCATCGCCACAAGTTTTATATAACTTGTCGGAATTTAGAGTCAAAAGCCCTCATTCGTATGGAATGATGCCTCATTTTTGCAAGAACAAACAACATTTCTAGGGCAACCTTAGGAAAAGTAAAATTGAATGAGGGCTCATCGTGTATGATGACGTTGCTGTTGTTGATTCCTCAGGATTCTAGCGCTCTTCTTCCCCCTCTGAACACCTATATCTTTCTAACATGCTGCTATTTATTGATAATGCTTACAGTTAATCTGTGTAAGTAATCAACAACACATGGATTTATCGCTACGGGCCTACATATTGTCATTTTCCACCGTTTCATATTTTTTCAACCTTTTATAAGTATTTCTACCTCTTTCCAAATTACGCAGGCGCCCCATGACAATTAGTCCCTCTTAACAACACATCCGTAAGTTTCCGCAGAAGTCCAAACTTACAAGGGAGCAGTCGCAGGAGGAGGAGGAGATGATTAGTTAGATACACGAGTGCGCTCCATGTGGAATCTGAAGTTTCAAATGAATAATCTTCTAAATAGAAGTAAAGAGAAGTGTTACCGTTCAGAACATCCAGCATGTTCGATGAGTGTGTGGTGGTGAGTAGAGTAGATGGGGGGGGGGGGGGGGGGCGGGTGACGGTCCTCCAGGTGGGCTGCCTGCCTCCCCCACACAAGGCGCAGTTGGAAACGCGTGCAGAACTGCTCACTGGCTCAGCAGCGCAGCAGCCCGGAGGACGGATCCTCGACCCCAACCTCACAGCAGCGTGGAGGGTGGACTAGAGAAGACCATGTGAACTCCCGGACCGTGAATGGTGCCCCTGGACCCTCTGATGCTACGGAGAAACTCACCAACTTCGAGGCTTCAAGGATGTTCCTCTTCGATGGGACTCTCTCAGCCGTCAGTGTTGCGCTCCTGTTGGGAATAACGTGCCAGACCCTCCTCTGCGATCTCACCCGGGGCTCCTCGGACTTCTCAGGTTAGGAGTCGACTTGCTTGTCTTCCTCACGTTAAAAATAACTCGTCCTGTCTGCACATCCTGCCGTTTTAGGGAGTGTTTGTAGCAGGTGAATGTATTTAAGCTGAAGTCATTGCGCATTTTTTTAAACGGGTGCTCTTAAAACAAATAGCAACTTGATTTCAGTATTTGTGTCGCATCAACTTTTCTTTCTTGTCTTCGGACATGCAGCCGTGCCCGTGGCGTGCTGCAGCATGCACACACTCACATTTTTGGCTTCATAAAGCAACGTAAACACGCGGAAAAGACCACTGATTTGTGCTGCTTATCATTTAACCAGCTCTGACACAGTTTGTGACCCGCATAAGGAACTTCAAACAGGTTCTCTATCCCTACAGTCACCCGGCTGTTTGGATTAGTTTATCAGAGGAGCATATTTCCCACACAATATACATGGGATAATGTGGTTAATGTGTTACCAGATGGAAACTATTGTTTAGAGCAGGGAGAGTCTATGGATTCACCTTAAGGAACCAAGAAGAAAACACTCACTGGTCTGCAGTTCTGATGCAATTTTTTTTTTGAGCTTATTAAGCTGAGATTTACGGTGAATTTGACAGAATCTGCAAGCTTTTCTGTCCTCATAGAAAACGCAGTACAATATCAATGCGCTCTTCTGTACTGCTGAGCCTAAAGCATGCCTGTAGGATTTGTTTACACTGCCATAAAACAGGAAGGGAGCTTTGTGTCAGTGTTAATTGGCCTCTAATGGGTCTAATGGTTAGAAACCAGAACTCTAAGGGGGAAAGGTGCTACAGAGCAGGCATGGAACCTGTGTTCTAAGGCTACTGCCTAATGAGCTGCTAAAGATCAGTGGATTGAAAGCTGTTAACTGAGATGTATTTTTCAAATTTACTGTCATGCATGTGTTGGTTTTGCCATAAATAATACGATTAACTGGATCAAATGGTGGTTAATTCAGCAAGAAAGGAGAACTGTTAAGACCCAGTGATTCCACAGCTCGGAGTAGCAACACCCGGGCTCAGACGAGATTATTTAATTATGTCATAGGAGGGAGTTAGTAGCTTTGGTGCAACATGTCCTCCTTGTGATGTTTGTCCTCCTTACTTTTCTGTGTGCCATTGTTACCTTTGCCAAGGAGCAGAAGTCCAGGTGCTGTTTGTCTGTTTGGAGGATTGGGCAAAAGCTATGATGCTGATTTTCACCAAACTTGGTGGAGGGGGAGAACTACGTATGAGCCAAGCAGGAGCTCATTAAGTTTTCGGACAAAACCATTCGAAAAAGCCATTTTCTCACCAAATAGGTGAAGGTTCTTGAACCGCTGCCATTCAAGATTTGCTGAAATTTGGTTCTGTCAACTGAAACGGCTCACGTTCTTTTGTTTTGAGCTGAACCACTGCAGCATCGTGGTGGAGAGTTGCACAGTGCTCAGTGGAAGCAGCGAACCTGGTCGAGCTGTTCTGCAAACTTGATTTGGGGGTTTGGAACAAATCAGTTTTTGACGAGAACCTTAAAAAGGGTTTCAAAGTGAAGGTCTGTAAACAGGTACAGAACCCATTCCCTGTCAGTGAGAGAGGCCTATTCATGAAAAAGGGTTCCTTTTGTTTTTTTGTTTTTTTACATTGGGTTTGTCTGAGGTCGCTGTTTTGGAGGCTTCCACTTCCGGAGTCCTCTCTCGTTTACGTCGTTCTTTATAGGGGTGAGGGAGGAGCGCTGCTGTCATCCGGGGGTTCTCTCTTGTTCTCTGTCTTGCGGAGGTGTCTCCTCAGATGCAGCGTTGTGTGCTGCCTGGGTGCTCAGTGCACCACGCTCAGACAGATATGCTGAGCAGACATCCCTGTGAATGAAACCAGAAAGGAGACTATAGAATACCTCCGGGACAAAGACACCTTTTAGTTCTCACATTCTTGACCAGCTGGAGTCTCCCTGGAGACCAAGGAGGGCTTTGACTGACAGATGCTCCAGGGTGACGGAAGTAGCAACATCTGTCAATCAGACCCTCACGTGGCCCGTGTCAGTTCACACTTCCTTGTGATACATTTGTTTATTTCATCAGTGTTTCTGAGCTCAGTCCCTGCAAGGACATTTGATTCCGTCATCTCTTAAACAGCCGCCTGACCAGGTAATTAGAGGTGAGGAGTGAGGCGAGCGTAGCGGCGAGCCAACAGAACCAGCGTGTTGGCTAATTAATGCTCCCTGTCTTACAATAATCCTTTGTTCCATTACTTAAAACCTATTTTCTACAACCTTCTATATATCAGTTCATGTTAACCGACTCAGCAGTTTCCATTCTGGAGCAAAAAAAAAAAGTCACCCGTTTTTGTGCAAAAATGTTTACCACCTTTGCACAAATATATTAAGATTATCTTCAACATGTTGACGATAACAGGTAGGCGTGAGGGTCTGGAAGATTTGTCAACACGCTGTTAAAGCAAGGAAGTGATGCGGTCGAGACGTTTCAAACAGAATGGTTCGTTCCATTGACTGTACGGTTGCAGTAACTGACCCGGAGCTGTTAAGAAGCCTGCCTTCTCTCCTTCTCTGTCGTAAAACCTGTCGCTTAAAAAAACAAAACATTTAACCTCAGTCAATGGGATGTGAGGCTGTTGACCGGCTAAGAGGTCACCTGAGGTCGACAGTAACTTTGAGTGTGGGTGGGTGGGTGGGGTGGGGGGTTATCTATCTCCCCTTTTCGCCCCCTACTCGCCCATAACCTCAGCACGCATGTTGACCTGCGGTGTCAGCAGATTGACTTTCTGGCGTTCACGTTTGAGGTTGTAGCGTCGAACAACCGCGTTTCTCAACTGCTATGGAAATCAAAAAGGAGGTGAAGCTTTAACGGAATAACCAAACGAAAGTCGCAACAAAGAAGATCGAAAGTGAGATGGGGAGTGTAGGACACTAGTGCAAGAGACGCCAGGCTCGACCATCATCTTCTTTTGCCGGCGAGCCCCCTACAGCTGCCTCCAACGTGATACCGCTCGCACGAACATCGGCACACTGTCCTCGTGTTGGGTCTCAAAAGTTGGGATGATGCAGTGTTCTCATGTGCGAAACAGTATAAAGCAAGATTTGACCTTGAACCCAGATTGTTGACCTTGATCCTTCCCAGGTGACTATCAGATGATTGCTTCTCTGTGGAGTTTCCTCAGCTGTTTATATACAGACACACAAACCCAGGTCTGCTGGTTTCCTAAACTCAAGTCCAGGATGAAGCCGCTATTCTCTCCCCACCTTCACACGCACCCCCTCCACCCACTGAGCCTTACTCGAGGCCCCTCAAATCTTAATCTGCTCTGATTTGTAAGTGGCTCTGGATAAGGGTAGCACACTGACCCCATGCTCTCTTGACACAGCTCCCCGTCCCTTCCCCCTCTCACACACTCTCCCTCCCATTCCACCCCACCCTTGTGCCTCTACCCCTCCCAAGGGCTTGCCTGATCACTGTTTCTGTGTGTGCCAGGTGAGGTCTGTCTAAACAAATCCTGCCTCCCGGTTGTTTTGTCTACCGCGGCGGAGGCAGACGGTTAGGCGGACAGCGAGCGCCTGGAGAAAGGCTGCTTTTCTCTTTATCTGAACACAGAAGGGATGTCTCTCTTCAAAGGGCTCTCTTTTTGAATGAACTTCTCGAAAGGAGCGAATCGTCGTCATTGCTTGATGGTATCAAAACACACACAGAGCTGTCGGGTATTCAGAGCGTTCAATTTCAAGTTTAAACTTTAATCCCCTCGTTGATTCCATCTGTTAAATCCACCTAAAAGCTGAGAGGTGACAGGTTGAGAGTATTCTATCTAATCTGAATCAGGTTTTGAATCACTTGAACCTAAATCCTTCCAAATCCTCCTCCTAGGTTTGGCTCCCAAAGTTAAAAAAAACCCCACAAAACAGCTCGGATGTGTTCATTCAAGATAAAAGAAGTTGTGTTTTTTGTTTGATCGTTTTTCTATTTGTTTTTACCAGCGATTACAATAAATCAGTTAGTTAAAGTTAGTTTAAACCTGGAGCCAAGTTTTGAAGTCAGGTTTATTTAAGCCTCTTTCTGCCCCCCCCCCCCCCCCCCAAACCTGTTGATGCTCGCTGACATCTCTGTTTAATCTGCAGTGGCAGATTTAAACCGTATTCAATCCTGGTCAAGTGAGCCTGCAGCACACATTGAACGACACTGATGCGGCCACTAAATACAGATAAACACGTTCATTTTCTACCACGTTTTTTTGTCAGCTCTTCATGTACATTGTTGATAATGATCTTGACCACTGGCACTGGTATTTAAGATGGCGTCTCACCGTTCTTTAACAGTCTGACGAGTGTTTGTTACCAGATTTCACTTGGGGCATTAAATCAACAAGCCGGAGTATTTGCATTGTGCCAGCTGTTTTTTGATTTTTTCTGTTTTCATGCTGGTTCTCTTGTTCATCTCAGCGTCTGCCTGTAGTTCAGTTGGTGTTGCTTTCCCTCTCCCACAGTGGTTTGGGCTCCGCTATCATACTCAAGACACCTGTTAGCTTACGTCTTGATGAGTTTTTTGCTAATGAACTTGTGTGAAATGATCATATCGCTGCCATGATGTTGGTGACCGTCCGACTTCTAGGTGGAATTGTTTTCATGAGATCACTTCCTGCCTTTCGTCATGACTTCCTTTTGTGATCAGGTGGGTTAAACATTTTATGTTCTTGACAAAGGCTTGCACGCTGATACATTGAGCTTCAGTTCTAGCCTCTGTTTTCTGATTTGTAACATCGATTAAATCTTTAGGAAATGGAACATTTTATATCGGTTGGAGCCTTTTGAACTGTCTGGGGCTGCGGAAGCGAGGAAAACCTCTTGCCTCTGCTGGCAAATTCTAGCCGTTTGCATTCAAGCAGTGTTGTAACATTGTTCATTCCACTGAACGGAACAGATTGGAACAAAAGATAAAAAAAAATAGCAACCATCGAAACAACGTTGCAAAACCCACATTATGTGCTGTGGAAAAAGGGTGTAAATGTATATCTTGGTCTGCTAATGATTTATTGCTGAGATTTGAATCATATCCAGCCATTCAGTTCAGTCTGAAGTGCAGCACGAAGAACCTAGCAATGCTACCAACACATAGCCCTGTAAATCCCACCTTTGGGAGAGTGGAAGCACCGAGCTTGTCGTTGAAAGGAAATATGACACCGGGGAGCCTTGAGTGCAGACAGTTCAGAGATGTAATGAAGATAACGTTTGGATGTAAACCTGACACACACACACACACACACACACACACACACACACACACAGTTATGGCTCTGTGTGTGGGCGGGGTGTGTGTACAGCTCATCCCTTTGGATACATTATGTATATAAACACGTAAAGCAGTGATGAATCTCGTGTGTGTTCCCCTCGAATGATCTGAAGGCCCATTTTAGTGAGTTCCACATGCTCCCTGCAACAAAAAGAGCAGATTTAGACTGACAGCCTCACTGAGGAATCAGCGACATGTGCACTTTTATGTTCACAACTTCTTCTTTTCTTTTTTTTTAACAGATCAAAATTTTTAATCTTCTTTTGGAAAAACACTACAATGATCTCATGGAAATTCCTGACCGCAGCGTTGAGGTGGTTAATGTGAAAAAGTGTGTTCAAGCCTTAAAGCTTTGTGTCAACTGCTTCAAGTACGGGCATATAAAACCATAATAATGTGCACCGATCAAATATGTGTTGCCAAAATATGTGTGGGGAGGAAGCACGTCCTGGCTGAGGTAGTGCTGCATCAATGGCTCGGTTGCCAGGGTGATATTACACTAAATTATGTGAGCCTGTTTATAATGTCATGGAGAGGCACTGGAGATGTTTTGCAATCAGTGAAGGTTTACTTAAAGTAGTAGTGATACACACCCTCGTTAAGTAGAAGTATTGACTCAACCTAGTTAGTCGAGTAATACTGAAAGGTAGAATTTTACTGAAAAGTTTCAAGTAACATTTTGAGTTGATTTTGTTATTTTTGATTTTTTTTTTAAATGTACAAAAAAAAAAAAACAGACCCAAACGATGAAATTGATTTTTGACAAAATAAAATGTGTAAAGCCATGTTATGTAAATCTCTGTCAAAGATGCTTATTTTAAATGTTTAATGTGTAGGCAGGACTTCTCTGCACTGCAGTATTTCATCAGAAAATGGTATTTTGACACATAATCAAGCTTAAACAAATTTGTAACCTCCTGTGATTAGAAAATTGCAGTAGGACAAATTGCAATTATTTATACTCGTTAAATTCTCACCATGAACTTTAACATTTTATTTATTAACTAGTTGGTCCGGCAGGCACGGTGGTGCAGTGGTCAGCACTGTCGCCTCACAGCAAGAAGGTTCCGGGTTCAAGCCCCGGCTCCATCACAGGATCTTTCTGTGTGGAGTCTCCATGTTCTCCCTGTTCCTGTGTGGGTTCTCTCTGGTACTCCAGCTTCCTCCCACAGTCCAAAGACATCAAGAGGGGACGAGGCTGATTGATACTCTAAATTGACTGTAGGTGTGACTGTGAGTGTGAATGGTTGTCTGTCTCTATGTGTTGGCCCTGTGATGGACTGGTGACCTGTCCAGGGTGAACCTCGCCCGTCACCTGAAGGCTCCTGGGATAGGCTCCAGCCGCCCACGACCCTTAACAGGATAAGAGGAAGAAAATGGATGGATGGTCCAGCACAGACAGGAATGGTTGAAATTTTGTTAGATGGCAGTGTCAGCGATGATAAAGAAAACAATTCTGAGGAAAATATCAGCTCACCTCCCAATCTAATGTCTGTCATTTAGAGTCTCAGCATTCTACCACATTGTAATCACTAAAAATCCCTATGATTTGAGTGAGAGTTGTTTTTGTCCTGGTCCCTTTTTTGAAACGGCATCTGTTTTTGGCGTGAAACTCCTGATTTAGACTCAGACTGCTGCTGCAGCTAAATTGCTGTTGTAATAAGTGGCTGTAACCTGGGCTGGGTGTCTTCATCAAAGTTTATAGTCCCCAGAAAACTGCTCAGCGCTTTAAGTTGATAATCACTATTTTGCATCAATTTCTGTCAATCCTTAAACCCTCCAAATGGCCCAATCACACGTTGTACTTGATAGATTTATAGTAACAACTATAATAAGATGCATACGTACACATATGTGGGGGTGTGTGTGTGTTTGCACTTGCCCTCTCTTGCATGTGGAGGTTTAAAGATGTGCAGAGAGGATTCTTGAGTGACGTTCGAGCGTTGCCGGGTGCAGCTGCAGTTTAACAAGTCATCCCCACATCTATGCTTTCTTCTGTTTACACAACAGTCCAGAGAATTCTGTCTCATTTGTCATGTTTGGAACGCAGATTACATTTGTGAGTGAATCCAAAGTTTAATTCACTTCAAATTAAATGTAATGCCTGCTGCTGCAAGTATAGAGCTGCGTCATCCATGTTGATGGGGATACTCGAAGAATACAGAAACAAGTGGGAGGAAAGAGGCTGTGTGGTGTGTGTTCACCAGCGGTTATTTCCTCATGTCCACCCTGCTCATGTTGGTGGTTGAATATGCAATTGATCTAGCCCCATGACACACACACACACACACACACACACACACACACACACACGCTAAAAAAAAAAATCTGAAAAAACAACAATTTACGCACCTTTTCTGGAGAATGTTAACCATGCTTTGATCCCCCTCCCGACATTCTCTCCATTTCCTGGGAGCTGATTTATGTTTGCTTTAAGGGTTGACATGTCTGCCTTGATCTGGCTTTCTTTTTTTGTAAAATTCTCCCTCCATCCCTCGCTTCCCTCCACACTTCATGTGTTTAAACGAATGAAAGTTGTTTTTTTTTCATAGTTTGATGAAATCCCCTGGAGGGAGGGAAAGCGAGAGAGATGGAGAGGTAGAGAGGTGGGGCGCAGGAGGGCCAGTCGAAACAAGGAGGCATTGTGTAGCCCCCCAACTGTGTTGGACTGACAGTCTGCATTACAGCACGCTACAGCAGCCTGCTCCCCAGAGCACGGCTAATCTGATGCTTACTGGCCCCTCTCAGGTACGGGGAGGGAGCAAGACTCAGTTTTCTGCATAAACCTGGATATTAGAAATGATTATTTTGCTAAACTGACTTGTTGGCCCACTCTTCTTTCTTAGCGTCTATACTCATTTATACCCCAACCAAAGTTGGGCTGACTGTCTCTGGTCTCATTCCTGCTGAATCATCTGGGTTTGCTGTGAATGGAACTACTCGACGCTAAGTCCCATTGGACATGCTAGTGATGGCTTTCCGCTCCCTCAACCACTCAGGAGTTGTTTCTGTTGCTCAGCCCCTGTGTTAAGCTTGTTAATACCCAAAAAGCTCAGCCTGTCAGTGCCCACCCACTCCCACCGTCCTCTAAAAGGAAATACCTCTCCTTTCTTTGCAGCGCATTCTTGAACCTTCATAAGAGCCGTGCTGTCTTGCTGTTAATGCATTAAAACGGATTCTTGTGTTCTTTTTGGGGGGGGGGGCATTGCGGAAAATAGGGAAGGATAGAAACTGACGGAGCAGGTGGAACACAGCGATGCCTGGCAGGAAGTAGATGGGACATTACCTACCGGGAACAAGTTGCACGGCTGTTCATGAATATCAGTCTGCCTATGGGAGACTGAATTTTATAGGTTTTCTTTTACAATGCAGTACAGTCCTTGTTGGGATGTAGCTGTAGAAACTTCTGTTAGATATCATGAAGCACCCTCACAGGGTGGATAGGCAGAACCAAGGCTTTGAACATCTAAATCTAATAACTACCCGCCGCACTGACAACTACATCCACTCGACTGTGTGCCGTTGACTTCCTTGCATGGTTTTCAGTAGTTGTAAGCTTCCCCGGAACACTTTTGAGAGGCTTCATCCATCCTTTGGGAGACTACGTGAAAACTTACTTGAAATTTAACAACTTATATGTTGCGTTTAAGTGCTGTCATGTAAATAACAGTACCAAACAGGATGTAGTCCAATAAGTGGAGGAGGTTCTGTCTGTTTGTTTTTACACTTACTGTCATTGAAACAACTTAGAAGCACAGTGTAAAGTAGGCTGGGTAAGTTGAACCGGCACATCATTTTTAAAATTTAGGTCCTAATCTGTTGAGGCTCACGTCAGTTATCTACACCACTTTGCTTGCATTACTTGAATGTTAACAGCTGCTTACGATTTGGCACTGTAAGTGTGTGTTGTGGCCTCACACCAGCACTGCTGCAGCTGCCTCCTCCACCATGGGTTTCTTAGCGAGGATCTATTCTCCAGTTCCCTGAAACACAGAGACCAGTTTCTGACGTGTTTCTGCACATCTGTTGAGAAAATAAGTGAAGCGAGATTGTTCGTTGACCTCTGTCACAAAACCTCGGGCTATCTTCCACCCGACAATCCCTTGAATCCAATCTGCTGTTGCTACAGGACGACAGAAGAAAGATACATCTGTTGTTCACTCGGTGACAGTGAAGCTCACACACTGATGCATCTGTCTGCTGTGTGCTGGATTGTGGTGGTCGACGGGGCGGTCTGGCTGCCACGCAACTCTCTCAGGCCGTAAAAGTGACCATTAAAATGACAAATCTCACCTCGGCTGGCACATTTGCTCTTTCTGTGTCTTTCTCTCTCTTGAGTGGGTGTCTGGACACGTATGCAAACACCAGGCAGGGTGTTCCCGAAACCTCTTTGGCCCTCACTCTTTCACCCCTATATCCCTTGTCACCAGTGATAGGAAACACACATCCTCAGAAGCAGAGAGTAAAAGCGTCCTCTTTATTAGTGCCCTTTGACCCGTAGGGGTCATAAATAGAGGCACGTGCTAACAGAGGTCATGGGAGGGCTTGTGTTTGGTTTTTGGGTAGCCTTTGGGGAGACTCTCCAACTGTGAGGCCATCTCCAAGCCTGGCAGATGTCTTACCAATCACCCCCATCAGGATGAACTTAGACAACACACCCCGAGGTGGAGGTTCTCCCGTTGTCATAGCGCTTTGCTAACCAGTCCCCCCAGGGTTCTAAGGAGGTTTCATCTGTCATTGTCCTGGTCAAAAATGCTTGATTTTGTGGCAGCTTTTCTTACAAACACACACAACAAACATTTTTGGGGGGGGGGGGGTAGTTTTTTGTGGCAACGTTGCTGGAACTGGCAAAAATAATGTTGTTGTTGTTGTTTTTTTAAGGAAAAAAAGCAACCCCCCATGAATCCAAACTACTTCCATCTATTGATGACAGGCATTCTAGACAAAGCTGAGAACATTTTAGTACTCATTTCATTTTATTTTTTTAAAACATTAAAAAGAGCTATGTTGTAAAATCAAGTGCACAGATGTTTTTTAGTTTTTTCAAATAACCCACACAGAAGAGTGATGCCATGATAAAACTGATGTCAGTAACCAAATTACGGTGCACAAAAAAGACAGAAGTCACTCTGTAACTGTAAGATTGTATAAATCTCATGTAATTAATTAGCTGAGTTTTGCTCTCTATGGTGTCACTCGCATGCACACAGGAGGCGATGATGTGTCACATAGTTGAATTCACGTTGCGGAGTTCGTGTCACTTCTCGAAAATTTTAGCTCCTTTGTCAGTGAAAAATGCAACATTTTCCCGTTTTTTTTTTTTTGCGATAAAAGCGCACAAATTTTGAAAATATGCAAGCTGGCGCATGTTCTGCAGAGTTTGTCTGATTTTGCATTCGTCATCACAGAAATCCCATCACAGAGTTCAGCTATGACCTGTCAGTGTGAGCTCCTCTCCATCGTTTAGTTTGGATTTGTATTAAACAGCATTGTGCGTTCGTGTTCTCCTCCAGACCATGAATTCCTCTTCCTGCCTGATCGGTGTCCAATGTAACATGTGACCCCCCCCACCCCCCCCGCATTTCTGTCTGTTTAATCCTCTTCTCTGCCCGATGGACAAAATTGTTAGACACAACAAAAATTCGTTTCCTGCTCTAATACTGTGGCATCTGCCTGCCTGGGCCCTTCAGGCAAGTATGATTGCCATAATATTAAAAACCCTAAAACAATATCAACACGCACTTGGTATCCTACACTACTAGCATGATTAATCCCATTTAATAACACCGTCACCCATCGAAAACACAGCAGATCCCACTGCAGGGTTCCTGGAATATCACCTGCACATAAGAAATTACTGTTTACTCTGGAAGCTCATACATAACCAACATGAACTGACAACAAAACAAAACACCGAAACAAACCCTGTTACATAACCAGATAGGTACCTGTGCTACTCCATAGTGGTGACCAAGCCTGGCCCCCCGCGGCACCGCCTCCAACAGGTGCCTCTGCTAAACTAATCCTCGCAGCTCCACCCCCTCCCCACCATCACCACCACCACCACCACCACCACCACTGCATCCACCAGGACATCAGTTCTGCCTTGGTGCAATATATCTAATGCAAATTCACATCAATTAGCTATGTTTTACATGTTATATCCAGACAACCATCTGCCTAACATGAACTCATGCTTCACTCTAAGCTTCCAAGCCACTGTAATTAACAAGAAGTTTTTGTCCCGACAGCAAGAGCGGTCAAGGCTCCTATCAAAAGAATCCTTCAGTTATGGTGTGAATGAATAAGTAATCCGTGTTCAGGAAAGTTAGGAATGGATCTGGGAATTTAGTTTCATGTCCAGTAGGGTTTGTTTTTTTTTGGTCTGCCTCTACATGCCCCATGTGTGTTTGTTCGTCGGTGTGTGTTGGAAATAGCTCGGCTTCTCAAGGAGGAGGAAAAGACAAGGCAATCAGTGTGTTTGTGTGTGTGTCTCTGGTTTTGATCACTTCGGCTGCTCAGCTTTATCTCCTTGGGGGAGGAAGACGGGTACGTCAACCACGCTGCCATTCAAATTAAGAGACCATCCCCTTGTGGATAATAACAACGCTCCACGAGGAAACAAAAAGGAACACGTCAGAACTTCTGCTTCTGAATTCCAAACCGTAGAATTTTAGTGCATCAGTGAACAAAATCCAAACATATTAATCTTATGTCTTCTTTGGCTGATGACAGTCTGAGTAAGTTCAGTGCTGCAATGCATAATTCCTCTGGACACGTTCAGTTATGAATAGTTTTGCCACAGTACACAACTTATTAGATCAAAACGACAAGTTATTTTCACCCACGTGAGCAGAAAGAAACGCGCAAACATGCCCAGATGTGTAGCTCATTTATTGTTTGTCAGTCAGGGGCCCTTATGGAGAGCGAAGCGATGAAATAGGTGAAACATAGCGAAGGCTATGCAACCCAGGCTACATGCCATCAGAAAGTTGGGAATTCGGTTTTAGATGTCAAATTGTTGGCTTTTCCTCCATTTAGAAATATCTGCATGAGTTAATCTACTGTAGAGAGAAGGAAGATACTCTGGACTTGTGTCGTTTACATCACGGTCCTCGGCAGGTTTTTGGTCAAGGCTGACGTTAAATCCAGGGGACCCAGCTCATGTGAGTAAGCCCCCTCAGCTGAGGTCCTGATGAATGTCTTAGGAAGGACTTTTTCTGTGTTAGGTATCATATGAAGTGATGTCAAACTGGTGTCTTAGGCTGCTTTGTGTTGAGCTTCTCCGGGAACGAATAACATTATCATGGTCCCGTAGGCAATCAGGAAGGATCAGTAAACATCAGTAGAGGTCATTTGGTGTTTGTTTTTTGTTCCTTTGCTGCAGAAGACAGAGGTATTATAATGGCTAGCATACAACGTTTGCACAATCAATGGATCGCATTTTTGCAAGCCAAAATTACAAGCTTGTGCATGGTCCAGCTTCACGCACGCAATCTTGGAAGGTTTCAATCAACACTTAACGCCACACTTGAAAGAACCTGCAGCAACATCCCCATTTACAGTACTTCAGTGATTTAAACTGTAATCCGACGCCGAGTTATGTCAAATACAAGTGCTTCGGATTTTTCTGCTCCATAGTGCAATTAACCAAAAAGTAGGCTAATCCGAAACGTGACTTTAGCGGCAAGAGCCGTGTATTGTGAGCAGAGGAATGCAGTGTAATTTAGGAATGTATTTTTCTTTCGGCGGTCTGAGTGGCTCAGCAGTGAGGAGTGTGTTTGACATGTTTACTGCACCCTAATAATAAAGTGTGAACTCTGGCTCTCATGTTTGAGGTCTTTCTGCCTGTCAGCACAGCTCATCAGCCCATCCCATTCAGCTCACGTATCGCATGTTCAGGTGAGTGCAGAGTTTTGACCACACATGATTTAAACCCTGCCTTGTTTTATCTATCTGTCACGCTGCGCTCCAGGCCCTTGTGCCATCTCTGTGGTCTGCGGAAAAAAAAAGTAATTACTACAGGACCTAAAGCCTCCAGCTCTGGTCTGTGGAGCTCCACTACCACATCCTGTAAGCTGCGGCTTCTCTTAGAACAATCTGCTCTCTTCTCATGACCAATATGCTGTGAATTTCCAGCTTGCATTCTCTCTTTTTCTCTTCTCCTCCACTTAAAACCACCAACCTCTCAAAGTCTTTTCAGAAATTGAGTCAACAAAACACTCGATTATTAAGTAGTTTGCTCTTTGCATTCACTACGTCTTCATCCACCTCTCTGTCCTCTCGGCTTTTAATCGTCCTCTTCGTCCCCTCTCTTCATCTCCGCCGCACTCTACCAAGGCTTCTCTAGTGTTGCCAGAATGCGGCGCGAGTCTTTGAGGGGGGAAACCTCGACTCGTCCCAGTAATCACCACTTAAAGGGAATTCCTTCCCCAGCAGCGGGCCTGAAGCTCTGTATCTGTAAACATTTGATGGTTTGACGGCTATAATTTGCTTAAAATAACACCAATAAAGTCACGAAGCTGTAAATGCCGAAATACCTAATATAGAGAGATGAAACAGCCTTTGATTTTTTTTTTTTTGGGGCAGCTTTTTAAGAACATTTTGGCCGCTTAGTTCCTGTCGTTTTGAGGTGTCGTTACAAATATATCTTTATGATCCATTTAAAAAGATTGCACTTTTGACTCTAACTCATGAAGGCTATTGAGTATCTTAAAAGCACATACTAAATCATCGTTTCTATGGTGTTTAGCTCCACTGTAATCTTTTAATAGTCTAATATTACACATCAGACCAATGCAAGAGGCACTGCATTACTTTGCAAGCCAAATAAAACCGTGTTGAACAGGAAAGCGTAGGAGGGAGAAGGGAAGGAGCACATCGTGGTGCGGCGCATTGTTCATTGTGGGGGCCGAGCCAATAAGAGGAGGTGGCATCTTTCAAAAGATGGGGAAAGCCCACCTGCACTTGAGTCAGACAACCTTCCCGCCCCTTCAAGCTGCCCCCAGTTCACATCAGACAGCAACTGTAGCGGCGCCAGCTGTATTGCATAGTGATGGATCCATATTTCTGGCCACCAGTGTGCTGTAAGTTAGCACCGGTATGTGACCTGTAATGCGGTCTTTTCTAATCAGTGATTCCCAGGGAGGAAATCCTCTTCCAGCAAACCACTTTCTGTGTCGTGTTGACACAACACAGTGGCCCGTCACTAATCTCCATCATACCCGCCCCCCCCCCCCTTTTCTGTCACAGGGCAGACCCTAGGGTCAACACATGACTCTATGATTTCAGCTGGAAGCCTAAATATGATATAAGACAGGCTAAGAGGCATCACATGACTTGGTTCGTTCTGTAGATGAGAGATTAAAAAAAAAACAAAGGTCGGCTGCTTTTGCAAAAGAAACGCAACTTTCATCCCAGGGTTTGTCCTCGTCTCGACCGCAACCTCCTGTCTTTTGATGGGCTCATAAACAAACGGGCAGAGATAATAGTGAGGTGCTTTTTGTTAAGAGAAAGGGCAGAGAGCTTGTTAAGGAGTCTGAAAAGAAAAAAAGGTAAAAGGGGGAGGAGAAGAGACGTCTGGGTGTTCCTCCAGTATTGTTCAGCCTTCTGCCTCTGAGGGACACCTGTCATTGGCTGGGTGGTTTACACAGGTGTCTTAACCCCACCTGATCTGTTAGCCTTGAAAGGAGGCTTCAGTCAACAGGTAGCACGGAGGGAACAATAGTGACAATCCTGAAGATAGAGAGAGAGAGAGAGAGACACACACACACACACACACACACACACACACACACACACACACAGAGGGTGGAGGAAGGAGAAGAAGAAAAGAAAATAGAATTCTTTAAAAAGCACCTTAGGGATTGTGTGAGGTAATTCTTCCTTCAATTCTACTGCTTAAGGAGAAGGAGAATGTATCAGTGGTGGTCAAACTGTTACTCAAGTGTCTGCTCCTCTTCCAGGAGTCCAATGGAATTTCAATCCCCTCACCCCCCCCCTTCATACCAACGCCCCTTTCCATGATTTTGCCTCTGTACCCAAGGCTTGGTTAACTGCAGGGCTGCCCAAAACCCCTGGCCACTCGCTTGCCAAGAACCAGCCCCAATAACTTGATACCATAATGCCACACAGACTCATTGCTACCATGTTGTTTGTGTTGACGCTTTGTATGCGTGTGTGTGTGTGTGTGTGTGTGTGTGTGTGTGTGTGTGTGTGTGGTCTCAGTGCCTGGGGGAATGCCAAGTTCCCTCTTGCCCTCAGGGGAATGTAGCAGACCTGTGTGTTGGAGGTAGATTACTGTGCAGGAGGAGAAGCGATTAAACCCAGACAGACACAGATTGCAATAGTGATGATGCCATGAGGAGCAATTCTAAAGCTCTTTTCATGTTCACGTACACCCACGAAATATGTCATCATTCTATCCAAACACGTTCATCTCTCAGTCTGTATTACTAGGGTTGCAGTGTGTATGAATTCAAAGAAGCACTACATTCTGATTGTTACGAGATGGAAGAAATAAACACGGGTCAATTTGGGAAGTTTCTGTATAAAGTTACTTTTCCATTCACTGAAACCCCGGCTAACATGCTGCATCCTGCTGCTGTACTGTTTACCCAGTGTGTTGGTGACACTGAATGGGATTAAATCAAACTCACCTCCACCTCCGTTTTAGGGGTTTAAACGCTGAACACGCTGAGGTATGTGCAGTGAGAAGTTAATGTAACTCTGAGCAGGTGGCTTTTTACTCCTTCCTTTGCATTTGGAATGAGTATGGCATGCAAAAAATCTCCCAACTAAACTCCTAAAATACTCAAAATAGTATTTCACACACACCTGCCCTCAGTTTTCACAAGCTGGCCACAGGTGGAAATCTGTTCCTGAGTAATTGGGGGTGGGTGGTGGGGGGTGTAATACCCGTCTGTATTTAGACGTGACCTTTCAAAGCCTCAGAATGTCTCCTGTTTCCCTTCCGCCTTTTGACGGTGGCCATGGTGATAAGGGGGCACAATGTGTGTGCACGTAAGCGTTTGTGTGTTAGAGAACACAGTTTCAATGTTGTTTCCTCTTCCCAACCAAACACTAACCAAATAAAGATAATTGAATCACAGTGTGTCCACTTTGTGTGTTTGTGTGTGTTGACTCTTTGTAGATGTGTTTGCAGAGCACTTAACCAGGTTGCCTGAACTCATTTTAGAGGTTGTTTTCAGTCGTTTCGATGGTAAAGATTTGGAGTATTTGCTTGTGACAATATTTTGATAGAAACAAGCTTCAGTGCTGTTTTTGAATGAATCATTCCTGCAAAACTGAGGAATGGTTGAGTTCCAGACATGCACATGTGATGAGTGGTTCTCTAGCATGCTGCAGTGCCATAGATTCAGAGAGCCCTTATATTTGTATATGGTAGTGTCCAAGGGAGTTGTTCCCTCCTTCATCTGTGTTTTCCTTGTCCCAGACTGGAATATTAATGGTGTCTTTGTGATGGGTTTCGTTCTCCTGTGTGACTGACAGCTGACTGGCAGCTCTCTAAGACTCTTAATGGAAGAGCAAGCTGAGAGACGTCAGTGCTTTAAAAGAGGGGCTTTGCTTTAATTCCAAGGAGCCTCCAAGGTTAAATAATTGTTCCCTCAGGACTTTTTCCTTTCATGTAATGTGTATGTTCACAGTGGTGTGTTGCCTCATATTAGAAGTCAATATGGTAACTTACAGGCAGAAGAGAACACAGATATTAATTTAGCCTGAAATACGAATCATTTCAAGTTTTTAGAAGGAGAAACTCGGCACGATTACAAGGTTTGATCAACACTTTATCCCTCTTTCAGGAGAAAATGGCTCTGAAACGATTATTGCAGAATCATCACAGCATTCTTATGCTCAAAAATCAAATGTAGCTGTTTAAAATTGAATGAAAAATAAAGCTTCATACAGATTCCATCAGTCCTTATAAACTGACAACTTCAGTAGAAATGATCTTCAGATTACTAACTACACTGTGCAAGGAGAAGGAGCTTCTCCTTCACGATCAAATGTATTTTTTAATTAGCACCTTCGTTAAATTTTTAGAATAAGCACACGGGGCCAAATGGCCAAGCTGTATGACAGTATGTTTTTTTTTGGTCGCTGTATTAGCGCCTCCTCTGGTGGGTCCAGGGAGTTAAACTTAGGTAACAACATGCTACGTCCCCCTGGTTTGACTGCAGCACGCAGATCAAAGAGTGGCTCAACGTGGGTGGAGCTAAACATTTGACCCCGCACACTTGCAGCAACCATTTGGAACCTATGCCTAGACCTAACCTTTATCAATCTAATGACTAAACCTAACCATTCAGACCCTTAACCTAGCCTCTGTGAATCTAATGACTAAACCTTACCATTCAGACCCTTAAACTAACCTGTCAATCTAATGACTAAACCTAACCATTCAGTCCCTTAACCTAGCCTCTATCAATCTAATGACTAAACCTAACCATTCAGACCCTTAACCTAGCCTCTGTCAATCTAATGACTAAACCTAACCATTCAGACCCTTAAACTAACCTGTCAATCTAATGACTAAACCTAACCATTCAGTCCCTTAACCTAGCCTCTATCAATCTAATGACTAAACCTAACCATTCAGACCCTTAACCTAGCCTCTGTCAATCTAATGACTAAACCTAACCATTCAGACCCTTTACCTAGCCTTTATCAATCTAATGACTAAACCTAACCATTCAGACCCTTAACCTAGCCTCTGTCAATCTAATGACTAAACCTAACCATTCAGACCCTTAAACTAACCTGTCAATCTAATGACTAAACCTAACCATTCAGACCCTTAACCTAGCCTCTGTCAATCTAATGACTAAACCTAACCATTCAGACCCTTAAACTAACCTGTCAATCTAATGACTAAACCTAACCATTCAGACCCTTAACCTAGCCTCTGTCAATCTAATGACTAAACCTAACCATTCAGACCCTTAACCTAGCCTCTGTCAATCTAATGACGAAACCTAACCATTCAGACCCTTAAACTAACCTGTCAATCTAATGACTAAACCTAACCATTCAGACCCTTAAACTAACCTGTCAATCTAATGACTAAACCTAACCATTCAGACCCTTAAACTAACCTGTCAATCTAATGACTAAACCTAACCATTCAGTCCCTTAACCTAGCCTCTGTCAATCTAATGACGAAACCTAACCATTCAGACCCTTTACCTAGCCTTTATCAATCTAATGACTAAACCTAACCATTCAGACCCTTAACCTAGCCTCTGTCAATCTAATGACTAAACCTAACCATTCAGACCCTTAACCTAGCCTCTGTCAATCTAATGACTAAACCTAACCATTTGGAAGTGCGGAGTCAAACGTTTAGCCCCCACCCACATTTAGCCCAACCCTGATCTATGTACTGCAGTCAGGTGCACCTGGGTTTACATGCTCACCTTCAGGTGAAAAGTCTGTGACACCACATGTGAGGCTGGATGTATACGCTTCTCCCCAGAGCTCAGAGGGTCTGGAGCAGCAACCAGGACAGCTTGGGAGGGTGGATTTTGGATGTTGAAATGGGGAGAAAAGGGGGAGTAAAAGGACTAAAATGAAAAAGAAAGAAATGCTCACTGTTTTGGCTATTTGATAATATTAAATTGTCATCTCATCTCCCAGGTTACCTGTCTAAAGTACTGCGGAACTACACCGAGCAGGCCTGTGACGGAGACCTCCTGTCTGTTCGCTGCCCCCCTCGCACTACCATCACCGTCCAATCAGCTTTCTATGGAACCAAAGGGGCCTCGGACCCCCAACAGTGTCCTCAGACCTACCAGGCTCTCCTGAGTTATTATTACACTCGGGAGAATGACAAGTATTGTTCTGTGTCCACTGCACTACAGGTAACTAACCGATTCTGTATTTCTGCAGTAGTATTTTTTAATGGCTTGTCACCAAGATGAAGTAGACTGTCCCTCTCACATGTCCGCACGCTTCCAAACCTCCTCCTCTCCTTCAGCTCTCTTTTAGCTGCAAATCCTCCGGACAGAAACTGTCCTGTATTGCGGTAAACGTGGCCAAGGGTTAAAATTCGGAGGACCACTGATTATGTAATGCTTTGTGAGGATGTTTTCCGGCAAATTACCCTCTCTAAAGAGGAAGCAGGCTCCTATGTTCCCATGACACAAAGCGATTTCATGGGGTTTTTACCTCAGCATCTTCTTCTAAATTGGGATGCGGCTGGACTGGAAGCCCTGCTTTACAACACCAACACAAACACTTGCTTTTCAACATTCATTCACTTGTTTGGTTTAGTTTCCCTGCCTTCTAGCATCATGTTTCCATAACAGTCAGGACAGCCATGAATGCACAGCCACAGAGAGGGCTTTGTGTTGAAGTGAGAGAATGACTGACTGCTGCGCCACCCACATTAGTGTGACCTCTGGTGTTCCCTTGTGCCACCTGTCTTGACCCTTGCATTGTTGCTGTTTCACTGTAAATGTCTCCCTGTTGTTTACAGGGTATCCAAACTAGGCCTGCAGCTGAGGATGTTGTTCAAACCTCAAACCGTGTTTGTTTCCAACTTTACAAATCTGTGACAGATCTGTCACATCGCAGTGCCGTAAAGGTCACAAGCCAACAGGGAACGGTTGCAACTCTCAACACCGGAGCGGACCTGAAAGCAGCTCCTCCTGCAGCTGATAGGGGTCAAGGTGTCGGGGTGTGAAGGAGCGCTGTAGCCACTAGCTACACGTGATTGGAACACACAGATCTTAAGAGCAACCAGAGAGAAAATCTGAGACCAACTGAAAAATTGTGTTTCAATGTCAAGTTAGATTATTGAACCATGGATATGCCATTAAAAAGCAAAGGTGCCTTAGACTTGCTTCCATCAACTGGCTTGGAGCAAATAGAATAAGCTACATAATTTCAATAGAAGATGTTGGTTTAAGTTTTATTTGTATCAGAATAGAAGAAGAAGAGCCACCTGTCAATGAATAATGGGGAGGTCTTGAGAATTACCTTCTGCTGGACAAGTTGTAGCTGTAAATGTGTTTATTCTGAAAAAAAAAAAATTCATTTCACACAAATTTCCTCAGTTTCTTTTTTCCTTACTTCCAATTTTCCTTTTTTGGTCTCCATTTGTTTGTCTGGTTACATGCTGCGAATTGACTCACACAGTCCTAAAAGGAATCTGCGGTTCATTGAAAGTTAATATTGTAGTTTAAATCATGACAAAGTGAAACCTCCAGATTCTAGGAACGTTATCCGTCAGGCATTCCTCTGGAGAATTCCGTCAGGTTGAATATAGTGCGTTGGAATGTGCTCACCTGTGTCACGGGAGGCTAAAAGACGATGAAACTGGAGATGCTTAAGGTTGTCAGGAAGCGATGGGACTGGACCTACATCTTCTCTATTCTCATGGCTGTAAGGAGCCCGTCTGAAGTGGTTTTAGGTTTTCCCATCGCCAGTTTCACCAGCGCTGACTCATTGTTCTCCCCTCTAAACCTCTTTCTGGTTGTCTCCCACTCTCTGTCACTATCCCCTCTTTAGAAAATGCTGGACGAGTGCCAAGACAGAAGGAGCTGTCAAGTTCTTGTCAACAGCCGCGTGTTTGGGATCGACCAGTGTCCTGGCAGCAGTAAATACCTCATTGTCTGGTACAAATGCAGACCTAGTAAGTCCCTCAGCGCCTTGTATCCTAACACTGACACACATTTCAGTCTCTCTCTCCTGGGACCCTTCTCACTCTTGATCTCACACACAGTCATGCAGATGTACACCGAGACTTTGGACGCTTCATTTACACCTGCAGTCTGTAGAAACACAAATTTATTGGTTCATTCCATTGATTTTGTTTTCAATAGCTACTGTGTCATAGTTGTCGTACTGTCAGATTTTAAGTAGACTAGACAAATAAGGCACACCTACTTTTTTGCAATTTTCCCGGATATCTCATGCTTTCCGATGCAAATTTCTCCTTCTTTTCTCCCTCCTACAATAACTTCTCTGACTTAATTATTGAAAACGCACGAGACTTGTACATTTGTCACATAGATGTAAAAGTAAGTAGTAAAATCTAGATAAAATGAAGAAAAAGAGACAAATCATAACATGTGAGTTCAGAAAAAACTCACCCTCCACTAATTATTTAACATCATACCAGCATGATCAAATCACACTACAGACCATGTTGATACAGTGATTTCATTTCTTTTTTTTTGAATGACTGTAAAAAATGTGTGTGTGTATATATATATATATATTAGCATTTATTAATTTAAAGTTTCGTACAATGTCCAGAATAGCCAATAAGGCATCCCCAGAAATGGTGAGAAATGGTGCGATGATGAAAAAAATTATTACCAAAAAAGTTATTTAATTGATTTCTCTAAAATGACTCATTTGACTTCAGCATGAAGACTTCTGGTGCTCTAATGAGTTTGAATAATTTGTTGTTATTTTGTAAGGTCAATTCAATCGTGGACTAATTTATTTAAATGTCATTTACTGTTCTATTTCATGACCCGTGAATCAGTGAATTTATCTGCTGTCTCTCCTGCGGTCTTTAAAGGAAGGGACATTTTTGCGTGCCTCTGTTTTGATCCCTCTCCTTCCCTCTCTGTGTGAACCAGGAAGCTAAGAGTATCACTTCAGAGGGGAGCCACAACAGCCCAGTAATCCCACCCAGACTCTGGTCTTCATTCTTCATTCATGTGAATGGCTGCACAGCTCAGTGCAGCTGGGCTCTGAGCTGTGCTGTGCAGCCATTCACACTAGAGTGACCAGAAGTGGAAATTAATCCACTGATCCCGCTGCCCTCACTACTTTTTCTTTCTCCACCAGACCCCGGGGCCAATCAACAGCTCTTTGTTCACTGTCACTTAACCAATGACTTCTCAGGGGGGAGAGAGAAAGGCCGCATGGGGTGTTAGTGAGGTGCGACGGGAAGGTGTCACTGCCTCTGAAAGGAGAGGTGGACAGAGGATAGATAGAGGAAGTGAAGGAGAAAGAGGGAATCCATCACCAAAAGGTTTTTCCTCTTGTCTCTGCATTCCTGTTCCACTCCCCACATGGACGTAGACATGGTTGTTGCTGTTTTTATTTGCTGGCCAGTGGAGCTGCTCCGGCTGTCACAGGTCGCCGTGGCTGCATGTGTGTGAAGAATGCTTCTGCGTGGCTCTACATGTCCAGCCAGCAGCAGCTATGAGAACTGTGGTTTCTAAGCCGACGGGGAGCAACTCCCTTGGTGTTTAATATGATTAAAAAAAATGAGGAATTTTGTGTCAGTCATGAAAAATTAAGCAACTTTAGCGGAAAGAATTCAGAAAGGGCCAGAAACACACTATTAGAAGGGTTACAGTGAGATGATGAAACTCAAAAGCTCACCAAAGAAACTATTATAGCTTCAAGTCTGCTTTTGCAGTATTTCTGTGCAGTGAGGGGAGACGACGGACATTTCACAGTGATGCATTTTGGATTCTGTTGTCAAATATAATTTAAACATTCTGTCCAAAACAGCTGAACCTGTAGCCTGTCTGAATTTGTGTTTTCCTGCCTCATCAGACTTTGTTGTAGAGATAAATTATTCTCCCAAGAATGTCTCAAGAACCCGGAAGACCAAATTTTCCTGCTCCAGTTTCACAGAAACTGAATATCGAATGTGTTGATAAATCTTTATCCTGCACCTCAGTCTTTCAAATGTTCTCCTGTTAATTCCAATCTTTTCTGTCCTTCCCCTTCCACCCAGATGAGTATAAGAGTAAAGTGGTGTGTGAGGAGGAGAGGATGAGGCTGAGCTGCAAGCGAGGCATGCAGATCGCCGTTTACTCTGCCATGTTTGGCCGAACCCAGCAGGGCACCCTGGAGTGTCCGCTGCACCATAGGAGAGCGCCGTCAGTGGGTGAGTAGGCAGCCTGACGATAGCATGAGTGGCTGGTGGTCAGACTTCAGTGTCCCCTTACTGAATCAAATTGGTTGCGTTACTGTTGCGTTAACATAAACCTGTTAAGATTAAAGACTGACGTACGCAGACAAGGTCAGTAATAATATCTTACTGCTCAACATCAGTCAATGCACACGAGAGATATTTGGATTGTGTAAAGATCCATAATCAGTGTAGCGCTTGTCAATACTTTTGATTGTGAAACTTCTTGGAAATGTTCCTATTATTTCCTCACAAAGATCGTACGGTCTTGTAAAATGTGAAAAAGTCCAGGCCTTGAAAAAGTTAGTTTAGTTAAACGTACGCCTGTCAAGGTACACCTGGATTTTATTTTATTTTTCATGTGCAAACAGGTGCTGGAATGAATGTAAGAGCACAACATTTTCCTTGACGGTTATGGAAAATCTTGGAATTTTATTTTTGAAAAAAGTGTATGAGCCCTGCGGGACCTTTGGGAGGCAGAGATCTGATGGTTGTATCATTAAAACTGTTTGACGATTATCGTTCTAAGCAGCAGTTCTGGGGTCACTCTGAGGTCATGAGAGAAATATTCACACATATGCTGGTCGATGCAAATCAAGTCCGTTTGGGATATTTAAATGAGTTTTCTTGTTGTGCTAATGCTGTTATACGTGTCACTGAATGGTGAGGGTGTATCCTGCTGTGGGCTCCTTCTCCCTTTTATGACGAGGAGAGTGAAACATTTTTATTGATGTCTTTTGCGTCACCTCGACTGACCAGCCCATCAAACACAGAGACTCATTTTTAGAAAAGAAAACAAACCACCACTGTCTTCATCATGTTTGGAAAGCAAGCTGAGATATATAAAACCGCCACTCAAGCTACCCACACGCACACACGCGCATGCATGCACGCACATACACACGCACATACACACATGCGCGGGTGCACACACACACACACACACACACACACACACACACACACACACACACTGCCAGGGGAATTGGGTTGGAATGTAGATCAGATGTCTGTCATCCAAAGAGTTTGGCCTGTAGAAAAGGGACAGTATTGAGTTCCTTGTGTGTGTGCGCGTTTGTGTGTGTGTGTGTCTGTGTGGTTATGTGTTTGTCTGTGTGTGCGTGTGCGTGGGATATCCAGATGTACCCTCACTTGTTTAGGGAATGTTAATGACTTGGATCTGTGACAAATATTTGTGGAACCGTAGCTGCTGCTACTGTGGCGGTGACCTCTTTCCCGGGAAACTCATTTATTTCATTTAAGGCTGCTTTTGTTTCATGAATGTATGGAAGGAAATGGGTAATCGTGTGTGTGTGTGTGTGCGTGTGTGTGTCTGTGCGTGTGTGTGTGTGTGTGTGTGCGTGCGTGTGTATGTGTGTGTTTGTGTTTGTTGTCTTTTTAATACCGAGGTGTCAGGACAGGGTCAGGACGCTAGCAAGGTTTTCAGTCATAGCTCAGTCAGAAATTGAAAGAACAGCATTTGTTTGTGTGTGTGTGTGTGTGTGTGTGTGTGAGTGAGTGAGTGCGTGCGTGTGTGTGTGTGGGGGTTTGAAGCAGCTCAGTAAGCCAGTGTCAGTCCGCTGCATGCAGGTAAGTTTAGCAGCTCAGACGGGGTTGCCATGATATTCAGTTTCCATCTTGGGATTAAATACAGTAGCTGAGTTTTCTCAGCATTGATGACAAATGGACTCTTCTGTTACAGTCGTACAAAGGCCAGATTAGAGCGGGGGGGGGGGGGGTTCACTGTCAAATCACATGTGTGTGTACCTCAACTCAACACATCCTCAATCAGTAACACACACACACACACACACAAACATGATCAGGGTGCTCCAGACTGTCTAGTGGGATTTCCCCCTGTTGTGTTTGATGTGGCTCCTGCGTCACCAGGAGCAGGAAGTGAGGCTGTCCTGAGTGACAGCTCAGACCCCACACTGTTAATTATCTCTACCCATCTTTAACCTCCTCTTTTTGCCCTTGCCAAGATGGTGTGGTGCCTCTCTCTCTCTCTCACACACACACACATAGTCTCACACACACACTCACTCACACACGTGTAAACGCATGTAATTGCTTCGTGTTGCCTTGCGCCTCTGCCATTTGCCTGAAAACAGGATTACAGGGATACAGGTCAGGTTCCATGCAAACTGGATGAAGTTACAGAGAGAAGAGCCAAATCACAGGGAAAACACATGTTTTTTCACGGTTGTTTGCTTATTTATCGCTGATCTCGTTGATGGGATTTGCAGACGCTTGAGTGGGTGACATCACTTCCACAGTGGAACACGATTTTAAACCATTTTAAACTTGTCCTCAATTTTCTCTCTTCACACCGATTTTACAGTCTTCAGACATTTTCTGTCATAGCTGAGAAAGTACTACACGGACCTCAGCGACGCGCCCTGCACTTGTGCCTCTTCCAATGTGTGTTTAAACGTGTCAAGGTTCAGATGGGTGACAAATGTGAGGGAAAAGCTGAATATATGAATGCACTTACCTCCCTGTATGTTGAGAATGATGTGAATTATATAATCGCGTATTATCCATGAGATCAGATATCGTCTTTTAGATATTGTTACGTCATAATGTAGCACGGGTCGTCTTTTCCTGCTATGAGAGGCTCCAGTGCAGAAAGTGAGGTCATCTTCTGAACCTGGCAGACTGCCGGAGCCGTTCCGATTTTTTCCTTCAAACACTTTGCCGTCATATCCATATTTATGGTTGAAAGCGTCAGTCGTGAAATTTTCAACCAGGTAATGCAACTTTTGATTTTTTTTTTTTTCCACTGTGCCCATCAAAAATGATATTCTATGGTCTTTACAGTCACCAGATCTCAGCCCCTAATCACCTATGGAAGATTTTGGAGTGAAGAGAGAGTTCTGGTATGCCAAGATGTATTGACGCCATTCTGGCAATTCACTGTGGCCCAAAAAAGACATTTGATTATTTTTTCCCTCTAAGTTGTCACCCGTCTGAAAGCTCACCAGGTGTCCTGTGCTCAACGCTTGAACAGGCACCGTTAGATGATGGATCCACGTACAGCAGCGGAGAATTGATTAAAAAAAGAAAACCATTGTATGCAAACCTCTACATGTTCTATTTCGATTTTAAACCAGGGTTGCAATTCTCCGTCGTGGTCCTGCCAAGAATTGGAAGGTTTTCGTTTGTGGTTTGCTGTGTGGTGACATTGTCTGAAATCGAAGTGCTTTTTCTAGTGCACAAACCATATTTAGATCCTGAAAGTCGCTGCTGTGGAACATTGTGTCTGGTTGATTGTTGGAAAGGTACTGAAGACAAAAAACGCACACACAGACGTGCACAGAAATGCAGGAGCCCTTTGATCTGGTTCATCCCCTTGGTTTGGGGGTTTGGTAGGAGTGGTGGAGACAGGCAGGTCATAGCTGTGATGGAGGATCCTCAAAGCAAAGGGGCTTGTCTCAGCCCTCCTCTCTCATCTGCCCCATTACCATCACACACACCTCTTGACATCTAAATTGCCCCCCATGCCTGGCATGCAGGATCTTTTTTTTTCGTTGTTTTTTTTTTTTTTTTTTCCTGAAGGACGCTGCATTTTCACTTTAGACCATGAGGTCCAGACCTGAGCAAGATGTTTCAGACTGTGGGGACAGACGGTTGGTCTCTGAAATGATTATAGCTGGTCCTCTGAGCGGAGCACAGCTGCAGTTCGAATTTAGCAGTTGGCTTCTGGGAGCCGGTTCCAGTCGTTAGTGTGAGAGCCGCTTCTCTGTAACTCTATCTGCGTATCCTGTTCACTTTGATGTGAACAGATAGATAACAGGAGGACTGTAATGTTTTGACCATCCCAGATTAGATGAGATGGAGTGTCATGTGTATTTAAATTTGCACTGAAGGAGTCATTAAAGGTCAGGCGGAGGCCCATGTAGGTGGCACTTGAATATTGGGCTGTCTGTGTACTCTGGACATTTGATTTATATCCCCGGCTGCTAAAACTTTGTCCATGTGTCATTGAAAAAAGATTGTGGACGAAGGGTCACCCCTGATTGGAATCTGCTTTCATCTAATAAACACAGATGATTTTGCCGCCACCCCCCCCCCCCCCCCCACACACACACACACACACGCGCGCACTCATTTCTGTTACTTACGGTATGTGCAATTTACGTAGATTATTGAATCGCTTAGATTTGGGAATTGATCTGGATCTGATGACATCATATCACCATGACAGAGGTGTGCACTGTAATTCTGTTTTGTGTTGGACCGTGTAATTATAGATGCAAATGCATGTGCACACAGTTTTTAAACTATTATTATTGATACATTTACAGTAACAGTCTGTTAGTCTCTTATTAGAAATCTCTTCAAACCACATTAAAGCGAAACCTTAAAGCACTTCTCCATCTGAATGCATGTGTGTATTATATGTCATTTTTACGCAATGCAAAGACTTTTAATTTGACGAGAGCGGCCCAGTCTCGGCGGGTGGGGTATCACATGATGTGTGTAACCAATGAGTCAGAGCAGAAGAGGAGATAAGAACTTTGAACGAGTTCATCCTCCCATTGTCTTTGGAAATTCCAGGAAAGGTGCGCGTGGGTGGATTAAACTGGAGGGTTGTTATGGAACACCGCAGCTGAATCCTCTGGGAAAGTGTGCGTTCTTGAGTTGGCTCGAAGGTGTGTGTGTGTGCGCATGTGTTTTTAAATACAAGGCGGCACTCAGAGCTGTCATTCGCACATGCATTAGTCTGACAGCAACAGCAGATGGGGGCTCTGTGACAACTCCCAACTCAGCCGTTCCACCACATAGGAGGTGTTTGATGACGTTCGGCTGATGTTGGTCGCAGGGAAGCAGAAAGGTAAATGATGAATGATGTGACAAAGAGAGCGGAGGAGCTGCTGGCACCGGGCAACACATCAAGAACACACTTGCAAAACAGTGAAAGAAGATTTCTCAACCATTTTTTTAGACACCCTGGGTGTTTCTGTCACTCATCAGAGCCTCGCTTCATCATATTTGTAACTCTGACCTCAGTTTTTGTTTGCCTCTCTGATCAGTCATGAGTGAGATGAAGTGTGTGTGTGTGTGTGTGTGTGTGTGTGTGTGTTGTGTGTGTGTGTGTGTGTGTGTGTGTGTGTGTGTCCAGGAAACGCCTCCTTTTCCCTCCATTAAAGCTACTTCTCTTGACTGTGGACCTTTTCTCTTGAACCATAGGGCCTGTCCTTGTGGGGTGTGCAGAGGGTGGTCAAGGGTAAAGGTTAGAGGTAATGGGGATTATTCATGCCTATTCTATATGCAACTACATGCATTTTTGTATGTGAGTGTGTGTGTGTGAGAGAGAGAGAGAGAGAGAGAGAGAGAGACAGAGACAGAGGTTTGTTGGTGTTAAAGCTGCTAATGAGAGCCAGAGGAGGTCAGACCTGAGGAATGCTCTTTTAAACTACATAAAAACATTGTCTGTGTGTGTGTGTGTGTGTGTGTGTGTGTGTGTGTGTGTGTGTGTGTGTGTGTGTGGCTGCATGCATGCGCGTGAGCAAGCGTGTGTATGTGTGTGTGTATAGGCATGTAAAGCCAGTGGACAAGTGTGTCTCCATTTTCTTTCTAAGTCCCCCACCTAGCCTAGCTCAGCCCCACCCACTCCTCTGTGGGCCCCCCTGCTCAACTAATCACCCGGCCAGAGAATCAAAGCTGCGGCTAATAGGGGCCTGTCTGTCAGAGGAAAGTTTTGAAGCATCGCACTGCACAAACGAGTCCACTGGGAAGGAAAAAAGAGCCAATTTAAGCACATCAGGCACACCAGCAGGTCACTGGGTGGCACAACACTTTATGCACATAGACAGAAGTCCATGCACACACACACACACTCACACACACACACTGCTCTAGTTCCTGTCAAAAGGTTCATTAAAGGTAGTAAAACGGAGTTTGACTTGTTGTACTTGCAATTGAAATATTTGGTTTCTTTCTGTTCCTTAAAACCGCATTGAGATTTTACAGTTAAATATTTCGCCCATTGTTGTTACTTCAGAAATTTGTTTACTGAGGTGGTTAAAAAAAAAATAATTTTCCAGACATGAGAATAAATTCACAGGGTCTTCTGCAGCAGTCTCATGACATTTTTCTTTTTTGGTGTGTGTGTGTGTGTGTGTGTGTGTGTGTGTGTGTGTGGGGGGGGGGGGGGGGGTGTCCTTGCTAAGGCTAACTCACAAAATAAAAACCAAAATGGTGAGTGTTTAACTGCAGCTTTAGGAGCTCTGGAATGATTGATGGCTGACACCTACAGTCAGCGAGGGCTTGTTAGGTCTGCGGACCATCAGCTGATGGGGATAATGACCCGTATATTCATATTTGTTTTGAACTTCAGAAAGAAAATGACAGGCCTCAGGATGTAGCTCAGCATGCGATAGATTTATGATTCTCCAGTGTTTTATTTAATGCTGTCACTTGGTTAATTCTCTCTGACAGAGCTGACATGCCAAACTCTCATTTTGACCGACTGGAATAAATGTTGATTCTCTCTGATATCAACCACACATGTCAGATGTGTTTCAGTCTTAACCGGTTCAGTCTGATCCAGTCAAGGTCGTCCATGACTTGTATGTTCAATCTTTCAGCTTGTAGGAAACTTAGCCGCTGGACTTGTCGAGAAGTGTAGAAGATCCAATCAGCCATGTTTTAGTTTCTCTTCACCAATTCCCAGTTAAACTGAACATTTTCTCAGCTACAGTGCTGAGCTCCTCTTCCCTACCAGCCGGGAGGAGCCTCAGATCCTCGGCCAGAGCTTTGCTGGATCTTCCTGAGTCCCGCCTCAACACCAAGGGTCCACTTGACTCTGGAACTCTCTATCTGAGGATCTGAGGCTTACTGAAGCATTTAAATCTAAAAAAAACAAACAACACATTTTCAGAAATCCTTTTGTAATGAAATCTTACACATTATCATGTCTTTTTCTGTTACTGTTATATTTCTTTATTGTTAGGGTTCTCTTTTTTGATATGTATTTAATTGTGTCCATTTCTTTTGATCCTGTTTTAATCTCATAAAGCAACTTTTTTTAAAAAACAATAGATAAAGGTTGTTTTTTTGTCATTAAACCTTTGGTTCCTTTTTTTTTTTAATTGCAGATGAAGCAGGTTGTAAATGTTCCCTATGAGTCTCTACCAGTGAATCTGCGTGTGTTGTGTGGGAACTTTGGAGGTGTCTGACTGGTTATCCAGTTTCACACCGATTCCCACAGGCTTTCACCTCACGACATCTTCGTTGGGAATTCCGGTATGTTGGCTCCAGCTGGGGAAGTGTCCGGTTGCCTCTTAGAACGGTAGAAGGGTAGATCTAGGTTCACATTGTTAAGAGTACACATAGTCCGTGTTACCTTTTTTATTGTGCGATTTTTTTTTTTCAAACACGCATCTGAGGGAACAGACGGCTTTTTTTCCCCTTCTTTATTTTTTATTGTGAGTGTGGTAATCCGATATAGCGTCAGGATTCGAAGACCAATAGAATGCCCAGTGTTGACACTCCTCATGACCACTAGATTGCCCTCTTTCACTTCCTGACTGGGACATTTACCCTTTGACCTGCGCCATCATTAGTTGTGGGCTGTTGACATGTAAAGGCAAGCCTTAACCAACCTGTCGGCTCCACCTTTATTCTCATCCTCTCGTCTCCTTCTGGGGCCCGCCGGGGCAGACGACGCAACGGCCCAGTGTCCACTTTCAAAGGCTCGTCCCTCGGCGTTGCTTTTAGGGGTTAGACTTGGGGTCTTGGAGGCATCCATGTGGAACCTCAGAACAACCACATTCCCACAAGTCTCAGGACGTTTCTTCAGCTGTAGTACAGTGGCGTCACAGAAAGGGGACACAGAGCTGAACCGGGACATGTGCATTTTCAGTTTTTGTGTCCGTGATTCTTCGTTTTATCATTTAGTATTCGCTCGGAGAATTGCCCGTGCATATTTAAACTCTTGTCATTGTAGTTGAGAGTCAAAATGCATTCTGTTATATTTAACTGCGCTGAGGAAGTTAAATTATTTAACTTTTTCCTCTGAAAATTGAAAGGACAAGAAGACATGAGCCAAGGAAGAACCTGTTTATTTTTGGAGCCTATAAAGGTGCAGAATGTTATACATTGCAAAAAGAGACATTTGCAGATTTTCAACAAATTCTTGGAAACCACCAGATCTGTCATCATGAATAAAGGCAGGCATGTGTTTTATGAAAAGATGACAAAACATGCTATTTGGTATAGATTTGGATAAAACGGTTGCTTTTGTGGCTCAAAATTTTTCTATTTGAAAAGCTAATGGCTGGATTTGAATAACATTTAATGGAATGCGACAACTTCTGGAGTCGATCTGGATCAAATGGTAGATCCTGAAGACTGTCCTAGATCATTAGCAGGAATTAGCTACCAGCAGTGTTTTTCACTTTTGTCCTTTCTCGTTGCTAATGTGCTCAGTTATGCTACAGTAAGTACACCAAGATGACATTTTTCCAGCTCTGTCATAAATCACTAGCCGTTAGCATGCAACCCCATGTTTGTCGGCTTTCTGAACAGGTTCCAAGCAGTAATTCACTTGTAATATGTAATATGTATTCAACTCACTGCTTGGCTGAACAAAGGGCATATAAAATGTACTTTATGAGCTCTTTAAAGTTCATTGTGAAGTGCGGGGGGTGGGGGGTGCAAAGCCGGTCAGTATATCATCTTCTGCAGTCGCATCATAAACGTGTGAGTGGAGGGAAGTCCAAGCAGAGCCTCGTATGTCAGTCCTCACCCCCCAAGAGGAGGAGTGGAGACGAGGGGGTCGAGGCCGTTAGTGATGATGTGTCAGGAGCACATTCAGGACCGTCTGCTTTCATACTCAAACACACATACACATGATGGATCGGGTGTCCTTTACATAATATGAGGCCCCTCTAATAGTTGTGTGTGGGCTCATCATAGGCACTCCATAGGAGGAAGTGTGTGTGAGATGTACCTTTGCTGTGTATGTGTGTGTGTGTGTGTGTGTGTGTGTGTGTGTGTGTGTGTGTGTGTGTGAGTGTATTATCCATTGTTATGGCTGACAGAGGCTCATGTAAGTCTTTGTGTCATCTGTTTGTGCTTATTCGACTTTCAGTGGTTTCATACGTGACAACAGCAGTGATATTCCATCTAACATGCAACAACTGGCTGATAAAAGAACTAAGGATGGAACTGAGCTCTGCCAGATATATATTTCCTCCTCAGATTACTTCATTTGGGCTTTGATAATGCCTTATTGTCTCTTTACAGAATCGTTTCACCTAACAGTTTCCAGATGATGCATTTGAGTAGTTAAGGAAGATCAAGTGAAAAAAGTACACCTTTTCTCCTCACATGCTGTTCAAAGGAAGGAAAAGGTTTTGAAAATATACGGCAGTTACACGGTCTTTTAAGGTTATCGTTGAGTTTTTGCATGAAAAAATGAAAATTAAAGAACAGGAAAACATGATAACAAACCATGGAGAATTCTCCTTTATTCATATGTTTGCTCTTAGTAGCTGAGTTGATGTTCACTGAATAAGATTTAGTTTGGTTGCCAATGATGAAAAAAAAACAGTAAAAACAGTGTTTGAATTCCTTCTCTCATGTACCATTCAAATAGCAGTTCTAATATCAACTCTGTTCCTCCTCCGTGTGTGTGTGTGCGTGTGTGTGTGCGTGTGTGTGTGTGTGTGTGTGTGTGTGTGTGTGTGTGTGTGTGTGTGTGTGTTTCTACCAGACTGCCAGTCATCACTGGCTCTGCAGGTTCTTACCAGTCGCTGTCAGGGAAAGAAGACCTGTCTGGTTCGAGCCTCCTCCAGAGACTTTGGAGACCCCTGTTACTCTGGCACCAGGAAGTACCTCAGCGTCATCTACACTTGTGGTGAGTCCTGACTGACCTTTACAATATCATGGCCACCAGGGGGTGCTGTTTGCTCACTGATGAGTTTGGTCTGTGTTTAACTTTATGAGTACACATTATAGGTGTTTTAAGGGTGATGAGAATTATGCTGGGTGCAAATATCCTCTACCAATATCGTACAAGTGTCACTGGCTCAGTTTTTTGTGGCTCTTCCAGTGCCCAGGTCATTAGAATTAATCATTAACCCTTTAGAGTCTTGCACTATGTTGGCCATTGTTAATAGTGTCTTTTTTCTGTTACATATTTCTTAAGAAATGTTCTTTTCTTCAGCTGCATATCACTTTTATTACCTGAAAACTTGTTCATTTTGACATATTGACATGTATCACTGCGTCATGCCTTTCTTTTAAGCTTTAAAAAGGAAATTTAAGGAGCCCACTAAGGGAATTTAGGATCATTGTTAGACCCTTAATGATCTTCAAAGGAGTTGTTTTTCTGACATTTTTTAATGCCAGTCTAAAGCTAATACACACCCTCAAATATGAGATAAGACAAATGTTTCGTTGTGTCTTTTGTTTTTACTACGCATCCGAGGGAGACTGATGGTCTTCTTTCTTATCTGCTCACACACCCTCGGGCTAACCCTGAAAGGTCAAGGCTGTAATTCATTAACACACACTCTCTTGGAGACACACAAACACATACCTGTATACACACAAAAAACTCACTTTATCCAGACGCCTCCAGCACCCAGAAAGAGACGCTCAAACGCACTAATATCACTTGCATCAGTCCGGACCAGGCCTGCTCCTCACTGAGCTCTCGCAGCTCTTGAGAGGTTTTTTTGTTTGTTTTTTTCCTTCAGATTTTATGCGTCTCCTTGTGTTGAATTGTCCTCTGTGAATCAGTGCGTCCATTATCTCAGCAACTTAGCAGCCACTAGGCCAGCACAGCTGTTCAGCCGCGTTTATTATGGTGTCGTTCAGCTTGAATCTTTGTCTGACCTCCCTTATCTGTCTCTGATAACACATCACACACAGCTTTGTCGCTGAGTCGGTTCGTCAGGGTTTGTAAGGAAGAGGCAAGTATGAGGGAGAGAGGGGAGGATGCAGTGGGAGGGGCGTGAAGGAGGGAGGTGATGGACCTGAGTTCATCAGTATAACTCCCGGAGACATGAAGTCACCACTTGTTGCAGCAAAGTTGTAATTTTAGGGGAGAGGGGGTCTGTTTGGGTTTGATCCAATTTATGTCAGCGCAGGGGGCAGAGGATGTCTGTCAGTCCATGATGTGTGTGTGTGTGTGTGTGTGAGAGAGAGAGAGAGAGAGAGAGAGAGACGACAATGAACAGTGCAGAATTTAATGGATTTATTTATATAAAGTCACAACCAGATGGACCCAAACTTTTTCCCTTCAGGCCAAAACTGAAACTAAATGGTGGTTGTAGGCACATATTGTCTTATTAAAATGTCTGCGTATCACTGTCTCAGGTGCGTCCTCATTTATTTTTTTCTCATTTTTTAATTTTGTTCTATTTAATTTATTAAAAACTGATTCACTGCACAATGTGTCACTCAGCTACCTGATAAGATTATAAGCAAATTATTCATTATGAAAGATTCTGCATATTTAAAGAAAGATTTTTGCCTCACCAAGAAAAGAAAACAGCATAAAAAGTTATGTACAATGTAGCCTTTACAAATAATTTCGATTTTTGTTCTTCAAGCTTGAAAGTATTATTATTTTTATTATTTTTTTAAATTAATTTCCTTCTTAATTACATCCTGTGGGCTAAATATGAAAGCCCCTCCTAGGCTTTGTAGTTGTGTTTCTGCAGTCTGTGTGTGTGTGTGTGTGTGTGTGTGTGTGTGTGTGTGTGTGTGTGTGTGTGTGTGTGTGCGTTCGTGCGTATGCACATCTTTACCACTAGAGGGGTTGTGTAGGTCACCCATCCTGAAGGAGGTGTTACCCCACTTAAAATTTTTACTGTCCCTTTACGACCGACGTGCTATTTCACAGGCTTCTGCTGCTGCTAAAAATAAAATAATTGGAGAACCTGTGTGTTTAGGTGCCCTCTCACACACACACAAACACACACACACACACACACACACACACACACACGCATGAGTATGGGCTTGCTATCGGCTACAGCTATTCCTTGATTTATAAAGCCATCAACCCTCTTAACTCCAGCTTATTCCTCATAGCCCCCAGGGGTGGACTCGCTCCCTAGCAATAACAGAGCAGCAAATGGCCTGGAACCTGCCATCAGTCTCCCAGTAGACCTCTCTCACACACACACACACACACACACACACACACAAACACACACATACACATGTACACACACTCTGCCCCCCCGCCACTTTCAGGCTTCATTTCATTCATTCCCTCTGGAGGAAGTCCCTATGGTTTGTTTTATTGTCAACAAAAAAAAAAAAAGAGCTGTGCAGGAGCAGGATGGCAGCGTGAGAGCATCGTCATACATCTGTAGAAGACCAAGTGTAGAGTATGTCTAAACATTAAACACGCTACTGTCATACAGTGATAGATGAGCCTGCTGGGGCGCTCGCTTGAAAAAGCAAGAGATGCGGCCTTTCAGGGTTAGTGTTCTTGGAACACTATTTGACCTTCAACTTCTAAAGGAACAACAAAAAAAACCACGTCATGTATGAAAAGAGAACTTGTAAACTTGTCTACCCCCCTCCTAAATCATTATTACTGTCTGAAAATACACAAACAATGAATAAAATAAACACATACATTTATGCATTGTTAATGAGTTATTCAGCTGGAGTCTATTTATAGAACGTTCTTATCCAAACCTCCGGGGTCTGTCATGCAGCGCCGGATCCGTGGTCCTTCCTCTGTCTAGTGCCTGAGGACTTTCTGTGGCTGTTCAATAACGCACAGTGGTAACCCTAAACTAGAATTAACAAAATATGATTTATAGGGATTCCTAACTGATCAAATCATACCCAGAAGCAAATGTTTACCTTCACCGGCTCCTCCTTCCTGTGTCAGGCCCCTCTGGCCAGAGCTCTCCTCCCTCGAGGGGAATTATAACCTCAGACTTTATATCAAGTCGAGGAGGCCTCCTTCCTAAACTTCCCCTCCGAGCGCTGCGGTGTAATGGATCGCCCTCAGCGAGCCCGGCAGCCACACAGCTCTCTCTTGGGGGGGAGGTGGGGGATAAAAAGGTTATGGAAAGCCTAATGAACAGGTCTAATTGCTGAGCAGGAAATGGATTAATTGTGGCGCTTGGCTGGTTTAGATGAGATTTGGGGTTGGAGCCGGGGAAGTCAGTGGAACACACAACGCAGGCATTTCCAATCGTCTCATTTCCAACCTCAAAATGGGAATAAAATCCTTCAAGAATGCTAATGAAAGTATAATGAGTCCATTAATATCCGGTTCTCAAGTACAGGCCTGCTGCTACTACTCTGACTGAACCGTTTCCTCTCGGCTTCTCAACCAAATCATCTCACCTTCATGATCCATGAGGCTACTGTATGCAGTAGTAAATTATTCGTAGTATCATTGTATCCACGGTACTGTAGTATCTGTAGTTTTTAATCAATGCTTTTAATCATATCACATGAACCAGGTTTAGCTGGTTAGTACCTTGCCCAAGGTTAAGTTTCTTGATTGTGTTTGTTTGGCTTTTAAGAGGATTGTGCAAAAACTATCAGGAGGAATGTCAGCGAGCTTGTGGGAGGGGCCAAGCAGTGGCCAAGGAAGAACCCACATCTGATTAACAGTGGCTGACGTGTGCACTCACTACGAACAGTCCAAAATTAGGGTTCGGCTTTACAGTAAGTCTCCCGCTATTAAATTCTTAAATGGTAGTGAGTGTGTTATTGCTTTCATTGTAAACACTTCATAAACCATGAATTGACACTTGTAAGGAACTTACAACCTCATTTCCTATCAAAACACCCAACATCTATGCAGGATCACTATTTGGCAAGATGAAGCTGTACGACTGCATTTTGAAGTGGCAAAATCTCAACATCTGACAGCCTATTGAACTCAAATAGATAAAAATGCAGTTCTTAGAATCCCTTCATACTATAAAGTGCTTCCGGTTACTTTCTTCTGCTCCACCATATTGGTTTCAAGAAGCATTTTGACCATTAAATCTTTCAGATTGTAGATTGCATGATTTTATACGCTTTCCAGTATGGCATGTTTCCTGAAAAACTCAACTAAATGTGAAACATTATTAAACAGCATCATCTTTACATGAAGACATTTCAGAATAAAAGGTATATCGTGTGTTGCACAATGCATTTTGGGGCAAGAATATTTAGGAACCATAAAAATGATGTGGATGAACACAGAACACAATATCATGAGCTACAGTGGAAAAGCACACGGTCAATTATGGTTAATTGTGCTTGCATGACAAGGCGTTTATTCTTTCACTCACAAAAAAGGCAATTTTCTTTATATTTCACAGTATTGTTATGTTGTTATGTTTTATGCAGTTGTTGCTTTTTTTAGGTATATTCTTAAAAGTATTCGTAAAAAAAAAAAATTTGTGTAGGTTTTTCTCCTGCATTATTTTTGGATGCCCCTATGATTGGATGGTATTGTCTACACAGTCATTTAGACACACACACACACACACACACACACACACACACACACACACACACACCCCTCCGCTTCCCATACACTCACACATTCATGTTATGGAGCCTGAGGGGAAGGTGTTTATATTGGCTCAGTTGTGTGGAGCTGCAGTCCCACCAGGCACTCGCTGCTACCAGGCCCCAGCGTTCTCCCCTGTAGCTCAGACACACTCCCAAAAACACACGCTGAAACACTGGTGTATTTCCAGTTGTAGTTCCACGCAGCTTTCTGACAGTATTTTGTCTCTAATTTAATCTAATGTAATCTGTAAACTAAACTCCAGTCTGGGGCCTGGAAAGGACTGAGACTGACATGCTCTGCTAACATCCATCAACAGCAACATGAGCGGATCAGTTTCTTTTATCAGTACTGGAATGATTTTAGATTTATTTATTTGGAGGGAAAATGCAAGCCAATGGACAGTTCTAGGACCAGACAAGACGATGTAAACAAACTGGAGGCTAATTTCCATCTTTTGAATCTAAACAGATGTTACTTGAAGCAAACAAAAAGATACAGTAATGCAAAATCACGTCAGGAAGGTTTCCATCATGTTCAGCCTGTAAACATCGTATCAAAGGGTTTTTGAAATGAATAGATGACATCATAATAGGAGCATTACACGTAAGTGGAGACTGGTGCATTCTAGATAAATAGCCTGCATGATAGTGGAGTGTTATACATAGGACACATATGACACTGCACACACCGTGCATAGAGACGGCCCTTTTTCTGACTGTGTCAGTTGCAGTGATGTCACGTGTCTACGCTGCGGTAGAGGAAAAGAGAACTTGATACCAGCGTCAATATCAGTAGAATCTTATTGATTTCGCCCCTAGCAAGAAGCACTTTTTATTAGTTTTCCCAAAATCAGAGGATATACAAGTTGCTGTTGTCTCCCCGTCAAATGTATCCCTGTGGAAACTCTGCTGACCTGGATTTCATGGTGATCAGTGCAGTTTTTGTGCAGTATGACTTGTGATGTCACTGTAAAAAGCATGAAGGAGCTTTCAGGAAACAACATGCTGTGGGTGTACTGACCCACATAGAAGTGTGTTGTTGTGAGGTCAGTCATGTATAGATTTACACACACTTCCTTCAGAAGTAATGCCTCGCACTTGTCTAATCTGGAGTCCCTTTCGGATTAGATTGGTTTAGGCTAACCCTTAAACGCCTCAGCGATGACGTCCGAGGATTCTTGCCGTCTTTTCGTCAGTTTATCGATAGAACCTCTAAAAGTTGGTTCCTCTGACGCAGAGCTGCAGCGTCTGATTCCAGCGAGTGAAGAGACGAGCGTCGAGGCACGAAGCGGCCCCTCTGAATCCTCTCCTGCCTTGTAACACAAACCTGACTCTGCAGAAATAACAGCCGCAGTTGGCACTCTCAGGAACACCGCTGCGAGAAAACACACACCAACACCACGTGACCTCAGCTGACGTGTGTGTGTGTGTGTGTGTGCGTGTGTGTGTCTGTGTGATGTATTGGTGTGTTGCATTAGTAGTGGTTGTTGTGGCTCCGGCAATACCCATAAAAGGCATTGAGTGTGGTGTAACATGTCTGCCAAGCCCTCTTTTCCTTACACACACTCGAAAAACGGCCAAATCGTCTTCTCTGAGCTCCAGTTACGCTCGGTAATATAACTGAAGGGAAACGTAGCTCACAGTGTGGTCTCCAGAATAAAACTGGTTTTGGTGCAAACAGTGTTACCATGGTGATTTGCCGATGCCAGGGGGTGTGGGATTGTGCTTTGCCAGCATGTTAAATCAGCTGATGTGTTGCCCTGTGCTCCGTCTCATTGACTTGTACCAAGCATCTGGTATCTGCTGGACCTTTAGGCCAGACAAGAGACAGGACACACATTCCCTCTCTCTCTCTCTCTCTCTCTCTCTCTCTCTCTCAGTCACACACACACACACACATACAGGCAGACACACAGGCACGAAATCACCCTCCTTCAAACAATTTTCTGTCTTGCATTACAAATCTAGTTTAATGCCATTTTGAGGTTATCCTGAGCCCTCAGGGAAAGACTGTGAGAAGTTTTAATTGGATTAAAATGAATTTTGAACAAAGTGGACTTTAAAAAAGGAAGAGGTGTTATATTTCCTTTTAAGTTGTCACGGTCTGACTTTCATTCAACCTTTCCCCTTTATTCAGCTTCCCCCGTCCCTCCCTACACTCACACGTTTTTTTTGCCAACATTTTTGTTGTCATTCCCTCTTTCTCAGTCACCTTAACAACCTGTATTTCCTATCTCAATTCTTTGCAGCCTAGAAAGAGACTCTAGAAAGAAACACAAATCATATCTATGTTTTCACAGACCCTTTCCACAGTGGTGGTGTATATGTAAGCAAGGGTTTCCTGTAATTCTGCACACCATATTATGTATTCAAGCTGCTAGCAGGCTGCTATTGCCAACGAATCTATCACAATTCCAAGTGAGCTGAAGCTCAGGACGGCTGACTGTGTCTCCATATTGCTGGACAGTGAACAATTATCGTGTTACTGTAATGTAGTGAGCACAAAAAGATCTATTCTCTCTCTCTCTCTCTCTCTCTCTCTCTCTCTCTCTCTCTCTCTCTCTCTCTATGTCTATATATATGTCTATATATATATGTATATATATATATGTATATATGTCTATATATATGTCTATATATATATGTGTATATATATGTATATGTATATATGTGTGTGTATATATATATATATATATATTCTATTTCATTTAAAAGAGTAATGTAAGAGCGTACCTAGAAGAGGTCTCCTAAGGTGAGTCAACATCATCAGATCCAGATTCCAACCCTGACACCCCCCTCACCCCCACCCCAACCCTCCATTGAACTTCTTCTCATCTTAAATTCTATCATCCATCCAAGTTTTAGCTTCATCGTTCCACTTTTTTTTTTTTTTTTGTTTTTTTGGGGGGAGTTATCTTGCTTCCAGGCAGACAGACAGACCCAGACTGGTGATCACATTAGCTCAGCAAAGGTAATCAATATGAAATGAGTAGCTGGGACAGTTGAGGGTGATCACCATAAATCACACTCATGATTGTATATCACAGCTGTATTTCCATCTGATACCACCAACTCTCGCTGTAAATGACAGTTAACATTTGTCAGTCTTCGCATTCATACAGAGATTAGTAAATTATAGATTAATTCAGTGCTTAATTTGCACCTCTAATGTGGTCTCGAGTTTACACATTTACACTTGTAACGACTAATGTTGTTAAATCAGCACAATGAAATTGCTGATTGCGACTGCACCACAAAGTTGGCCCCGGGTGCTCCCTGCCTGTCACAGTTCTACACTGTGACGCGACGCTTTGCATCAACATCCGTGACCGATGCACGTTAGGAGTTTTCTCAGGCCATTTTCATTCGCCCGTGAGTCAGTGATAGTGTTTGAGCAGAGCTGCTCATAGGACCAAACCTTTTAAAAGAATGCACCTTTGGTGAAGATGAAAAGAGTGCCACAGGAAAACAAGAGTGTGTATCACCAACATTGTGATTCCTCTATCTCCAGACTACTTGGTAAACAGGATGATGAAGCAAGGACAGATACAGACTGATAACGTGGAGATAAACTTGACAGGATGGGTGCTAAAGAGCTACTCACAAGGTACGATTGACTCTGTCTCACCCTTTGAGACGTGCGCTGATAAAACAACATAACAGTGTGGGTTTGAAAGGGTTATTCTTGCACAAACAGCGGCTGTTCATACTTGACTCCATGCTACTTTATATTTCCGCTCCCCTGGAAGATAAAGGGGAAATAATTCCACAGATTAGAAGGATGTATTTTTATAAACCACCTGATAGATTAGATTCAATTTAAATTACCTCCAGATCAAAGGATTAAAACCTGGCTGTGGGGATAAGAGCCTCTCTGATGATCATTTTGGGGTCCGTCGCGTTTAAGTCACTAGTCAAAACCACTTATGTCCCCGTGACCGTTCCAGCCCCCAAAGATAGGAAGTGTTTTCCAGAGCGGAGGAATGTTCTGTGTTTGGCTTCAGGCTGTTTGTCTGATTTAGAATTGTAGGATAATAGGAGCAGTTAACGTTCATATACGCTCATACTGTTTGTGCACAAATGCATGTATATACATGTGCAAACATAATTGCACATTATATAATATAGCACAAGCTGAATGAACAAACATCCCCCCCCCTCCTCTGTTTTGCGGGTTTTTGCTTGGCCTGTTTTCCCAAATGAGCAACTGCATCATTGTTGGTCTGGAAACTGCAAAATAAGCAAAAGCTGTGGATGAGAACTCGTCGCCAACTTTGTCAGCTTCGCAACCTCGTAAACTGGGCGCTGTACTGTTTTCGTGTCGCTCCTGTGCTGACGGCGGAAAAAAGCTACTTCACCCAGCACACTCGCTGTGATCTGCCGTTCATGTTTTCATTTGTATGGTGAGTGTGTGGAATCGTAGGGGTGAGGAGGAGGAGGAGGGAGAGGAAGAAGAAGATGGGAGGAGGAGGGGGAGCGCACTAATGCTTTTCAGCCTGTAGCTGGTTTCATTTTTCCTCCTGCGGTGGATGAAGACAGAGGGGGAGAAAGAGAAAAACAGAGAGGGAGGAACGAGTATGTGTGTGTGTGTGTGTGTGTGCGTGCGCGTGTGTGTGTGTGAGGGGGCTGTTTGGGGGGTGAGATTCAAGAGGAGAAATTCCCATGGCACCTTAAACTGGAATTATAGTTCTGCTGACATAATTTTAAATGCTTCTGCAAAATGTGCAGAGAGAAAAGGGTGTTCACCGTGCGCCGTAGATTCCACACAACGCTTGCTACACGTGAAATGTTTGCATTTTGTTCGAAATTTGAAGCTTCAAAACCGCATTTCTGTAAACATAAAGTCAGAGTAAATGTTACTGATGACCCTTTTGATACCTTCACATAAAAGCTCTGAAGGAGAAACAATAGACGCACACGACAGCACAATTCAAAGTCCTGTGTTTCTTTCACTGTGTTTGATTGATTGCTTTCTGTCTGGAAGTGGATCGCTAACAGAGAGGTTCATTCAAAAAGTGTATTTTCCCTTTCGAATATACGCGAATATGTGTCAGTCAGTGCTTTATCCCTCTTCCTCCTGCATCCTGCGACTGACAGCAAACAACAGCAAAATGGTCCAAAAATACCAATTTAGAAACTCTCAAGCACGTTGTCTGGTATGAAACAAGTCCTCTTTATCCATTCGTACGCACGGTGATCCACAAATACTTTGATTTGAGCTAAAAACAAGCTAACTGGAACATGTTGGGCTGTGTGGCGACCAGCTGGCACATTCAACTGAACCAACTCACTCGTGCTGCAGTGGAAGAGTTGTAGTTTTTCTTTTTTTTAATGCACTTTTTTTTAATGAAGTATAATCTTAAGGTTTAATTTAGTAAATTTGATAGCCCACAATGGTGTAAATTACCCAGAGATGTTACAGGGGAAACTACAGTGAATGTGATCAGAAGTAATGGGCTTTCATTTGTCGATGGCCCAGCTTAACCATGCAGCCCGGAGCTGCACGTTTCCAGTCTCAGCTGAATGAAACTCTCAGGTCATTTCCTGGAGCTACACACTGCCGTCTCTCTCCTCCTCACTCTTACAACACCCCCCCTTGTCCTCCTCCTCTTTGCCTTCCCTCCCCTGTCCACCTCTCTTTGACTGCTCACTCACAGTGGAGGTGGACACTACATGCTGCCTCTCTCTCTCTCTCTCTCTCTCTCTCAAACTCACTCACTCTCCCTCCCTCCCTCACCACCTCATTCTCTGTCTCCCGCTTGCTCCCGCTGTCACATTCCTGTTGTCTAAAGCCGGGTTTAACTTTCTCTCTGAGAGGAGGAAGGACGGGGAAAAAAAATCAAAAGAGAAGACGCATTAGAAAAACTCCGGATGAGAAGAAGAAAAGCAAAAGGAACTCACTTTATGCAACAAGAGAGAGTCACCATAAAGGACCATACCTTCTTAAAGGGTCTATTCATCTGTTTTCCTCCCTCCCTCCCTCCTTCCTATCTTTTCCTTTTTTGGGTCTCTTGTTTGGGTCTGACCCACGGTGGACTATTCACGTGAGTGCTTGTTTTTACGGCAAAGCTCTTCTGGTGGGACGGAGAGGAGGAGGAGGAGGAGGAGGAGGAGGAGGAGGAGGAGGAGGGGAGAGTGTTTGACAAGACAGACGCTTGCTCACAAGTACACACTCTGAGGGAAAGTTGCTGCCTGGACCCCAGAGGATTTTCCATTCAGCGATGTGTGTGTAAGTGTCCCCCGGTGTGTCTGAACATGCTTAAATCACTCTGTTGATGTCTCGCTACTTTCCTGCTGTTAGTTGTTCTGAACGCTGAACCGTTTCCCCAGTTTTTAATAGCCTGGTATTTGTCCAGTTGCTGCAATCTTTCTTTGCTGTTAGTGATGTGAGTAAGTAGATTGATTGGTGTGTGTGTGTGCGTGTGTGTGTGTGTGCGTGGTTTCTGCTGTATGTGTGTTAATTGTAGGATTCGGGTAAAACATGAGGAAACAAGTGCTCATCATCTTCATTGGGAGCTAAGAGGGAGATTTGCCAGGTTGACTCACAGGATTAGAATCTGACGGGGAACTGAGGGTTTCACGTGTGGACAGACGAGGTGTGTGAGATCACTCAGATGTACCTGGATGGGTCCCAGTCAGTGCTCTGTGTGTGTGTGTGTGTGTGTGTGTGTGTGTGTGTGTGTGTGTGTGTGTGTGTGTGTAATTACCTCTGCTAAGGAGGTTCATCTTTTGTTGCCATTTGTTTGTTGGTTATGCCAGACCCCAAGTGCAACTTTGTACTTATTTTGTATTATTTTATTTAACATGTTGGGAGTATAACATAGACCTTAATGGAAAATGTTTGACTCATTCCTAATTATTTAGGAAATGGATGCTAATGTGTGCAATGTTTGGGTTGGGTTCAGATTTACATGTCATTTTTTTTTTAACATTCAATCTTTTTTTTTTTAGGAAATATCTCATAGACACATATGGGAAAAAAAAGCCTTATCCCTAATATTTGTGGAACTGTACTTGGACATGTAAGTTTCTCAATACGAGAGATACTGGGCATTTGTCCATGGAGGAAGTCTATGCTATCATGTCCATCGAATCTCCTAATGAGCTGCTCGTAACGCCCTGTTGGCTCCGCTGTAACGAACCGGCACTGAAGGCAGCAGGACTGAGCTCTCTAACAAGATGCCACTGAACCCCTGAACCCCTCACAACTGTTAAATTACTTCTAAAGCTAAAACCCTTTTGCAGCAAATCTAGTCTATTTCATTTAGGTGGACTAAAAATACTGAGGTGGCAGTGGTCAGCACTGCCACCTCACAGCAAGAAGTTTCCAGGTTTGAGTCCTGGCTCCAGCACGGGATCTTTCTGTGTGGAGTCTCCATGTTCTCCCTGTTCCTGCGTGGGTTCTCTCTGGTACTCCAGCTTCCTCCCACAGTCCAAAGACATCAAGAGGAGACGAGGCTGATTGACACTCTAAATTGACTGTAGGTGAGACTGTGAGTGTGAATGGTTGTCTGTCTCTATGTGTTGGCCCTGTGATGGACTGGCGACACGTCCAGGGTGAACCCCGCCTCTCACCCCAAGGCAGCTGGGTTAGGCTCCAGCCCCCCCCCCCTTAACCCTTAACAGATAAGCAGTATAGAAAATGGACGGATGGATGGATGGATGGCCACAAATTCAACTTTAAGTCTTGCTATAAGGGGTTAAGACAATAAACTGAGAGTAAATAAATATGCATGGCAAAATTATTTACTTGAATTGGTCGTCTTCTATAATAAAGAGCTCAACGGTGAGGTTACAAAAGTGCAAACCTGTTCATGTCAAAAAAAGAAAAAAAGGTTTTACTAGCAGTTTCATGGTGGTTTTTCAGAGGGAATTGAATGGTAAATTCTTCTTTACTGGTGGACGGTTGCTCACTCTTTAACTCCATGTGTCATAGAAACAGAGCTGCAGTTGCTCCAACTTCCCTGGCAAATGATCTTGTTTTTATTTTTCCAAAGAAAGCTGCTGGTGTTTGCACAAACACACAGACAAGTAAACAGACTCCGAACAGTGTTACAGTCAGATCCTTGGCTACAAACTCACAGGAAGTTACACTGGCTATGAGATGGTATCCCTGCCCTTAATTTTGCGATACTATAAGAGTGTGTTTTGCATCCACACCTGCGTCTCCCTGTCAGCCAGGTTTCCCCCCGATTGACGCCTGGTTGTTCCTCTAGAACGCTGTGCTGGTCCCTCCCAAACCACAAGGGACTCTTTGTTTGTAATTTATGAATTAGTCTGTGGTTTGGGTTACGAGAGGAGAAGGCAGGCATGAGGCTTGCTGACAGAACAGGAACAGGAATAGGAATAAACCGAGCATACAATCTGATCAGATGGATGTTAACTCAGTTTATCACTCCAGATTAGCTCCCGGCCTATCCTCTGGAGATTCTTAGTGATTGTGATGACTTTAGAAATGATTAATGGGCTTCTTCTCTGGAGTTTTGTCTTACCACCCCCCCCCCCCCCCCCCCCGTCCCTTTACACACACACACACACACACACACACTGCTGGGTCCATGTTTGACAATGCTGCGATAATCTGTGTAAATCTGTGTCCAGCCATCAGATAAAGCTCGGCTGTAAAAACAGGAAGAACAGGAAGGCGGACCTCGTCTGTCTCTTCCCCGTCATTTTCATCGTTTGATAGAGAGCTTCTCTTTCCGTCTTTTTTTTTTTTTTTTTTTTTTTTTCTTGGAGTGTTCTTGTTTGGTTTGTCTAGTCTGAATGGAACCTGGCACACTACTATGCTTTGGTTCTCTCGCAGAACAGCATAACCTTCCCTCATTTCCAATCTTCGCTCTACCGTTGATGGGATTTTTATCCTCTTCTCATGTTCTCCGTTGTGTGTTTTTGAAAACTCAGCATGTATTTGTAACAGCTTCATAGTGGGGTCTTTCCTTGTGTTTTTACTTCTTTCCCTCCAGGAATTCTTTAAAAATATTTAAAATACATATCATTTTGCAGTAGAAGGGGGATGGGTGGTGTGTGTGAGGGGTCTCTTGATAGCCAAAGCAGATGTGTTCCCCTTGACCCCTCACACTCCAAAATAACTTCCTCATATTCTTAATCACCAACATGCAGCTGCTCGCAGGAGGTGATGGGATTCCACCACCAGCTCTCTGTGGTAGCCATACATCCTCATAACATAATCTGTGTGGCACTAAACACCTGATCTTCGACCGTATGTCGCATAATCAGCCATGCCTGTGTCCCCATATCGTTACACCAAATATACTCCCCCCATCCGTGCTGCCAGGGACCCCCAGTCTCAGCTAGCTTCTCTCTACCACCCACACCGCAGTTTTATGTTCATAAACTGATGTTACAGACGCCATTCTCTACACGCTTTTCCTTTCCTCACGGGACAATTTTTTTTATGGTTTACAGAAAGTTCTGTCCTGGAGGAGCGGTGTGTGTTGTCTCTCCTCTGATGTCTGTGTTATCCCCTGGACTGGTCCTGCATTGGAGAACGGGGTTGGGGGGGGGGGGGGGGTATGGAGGGTCTCACAGCTACATGGAGTCATTTATCTCCCAGTAAGATCATGGGGGTAAAATCTAGATCCTGCTGGACTTAAAAGGTCAGCGAGGTGTGAGTGGAGAGAAAAAAAAATGTGCATGTGAGGCCCAGTCATGCACACATGGGAGGGTGCAAAACATGCCCATGGACACACACACACACACACACACACACACACACACACACAAGCACATTCGTGACTGTGCTGATGTGAAGATTCCCTTGTTGGATTAAGCGAATGGTTTGTCTTCACTGTACTGGCAGTATTTCTGACTTCCAGCCTCTGAGATTTAAGAGTCTCTGTGCTTTCTGCAGGACTAAATTGCGGAGGAACAAGAATGAATCCGTACAGAAGCGTGCGCGTGGTTTCTGCTCAGGACTTGACGATGTTGACCACGCTAAGTCTGTTGCGGTTTGCCAGTCTGCAGGTAGAAATCTTAGTGTTTTAGGGGTACTGACTCAAATCGGTAAGGGTCTGAGGAAAAGAGTCTCTCCTAACCTGACTGTATCAAACACATTTCATTTTTTTTCCCCAATTCTCCAATGGAAGCAGTTGGGTAGCGAATACTAGCCAACATCAGTAGCCATTAGCTTATGTAGCCTAGCCTTGGCTCCAGAATGTTACCACCTCAGACTCCACGCGTCTACCCCTCTACCACTCTACCCAAATGCATTTTTTTTCCTATTCTGCCCTTTTTTTGACGCAGACGGTAGCACATGTAAAAAGAAGCTGCTTCATCTCTTGCCTTCAGGTTTTTATTATTCTGTACACTCTTGTTCTCCATGAGAGTTGTGTATGTTCAATTGTTTGAGTGACAAGTCATGTAGTCTGAGGTCCTCAGTTAAATGTACAGTATGATCCTCCAGCTCCTTGCAATAGTAAAGGCAGTCTAATGTGTCTGGAGTTAAATGTTCCTTTTATAAGCAATTAGGAACATTAATTTTTATCCTCATGGAACTTGGCTGGGCTGAAGGCACCCAGGTTGGGCTAAAGGCACCCAGGTTGGGTTAAAGGCACCCAGGTTGGGTTAAACGCACCCCGAGTGTTTTCCTGGAAGCGTGAATTAAACCAGAACATTGCATCGTGAGGAAGACAGAAGAAGACCATTGTTGAAGTGCATAGCAATTACATGTGATCATCTGAATGTGCTGCCAAAGGTGTGTATGTTTGCTCACCTACCTGTCCAGCCAGGTTTTTGTCAACTGGATGTTGGTCATCTTCCAAAAACTATTTCATGAGACAAAGGCCACCAGTGTTTGATAACTCCAGGGATTCGCGGGATCAGACATCACGTATGTTTTTGCCTTATGTGTGTCTTTATGCCACATGTGCTGTGGATTTGGGGTACTAAGTCGTGTCAGTGGGTAAAAGCAGCACTTGGAGAAGCACTGGCATGAAGGAGCATGTGGTGTGTTTTTACAGCCCCCTCTCTTTGCCCTCCCCCCTCCGCTCACCCCACCTCACCCCCATTAAAGTCAATTTGTTCTGAGAAGGACCGCTACGAGCCCAGAAACATGTGTCGAAACTTGATTAAGAGCCTGATGGTAGGAATAGGAGAGATTTGGGGAGACATTTCTTGATCATACAGCTTGAATATATGAACTAATTTGCTTTTTTTGTTTTTGTTTATTTTTAACTGCATATGCAAACATGCTAACAAGCCACAATTGTTTCTGACCTCACTGACATGGGATACGCACAAAGAGAGGTGGTGAGGAGAGACAGACGTCTCCTCTCAGATCAACAAAGTTATGTTTCGGTTCCTTTTTAGATGTCTGGAGTCCTTCGAGAGAAAAAAAACCCCTCCAACACTCCAATAAAGGTTGAGTTGGATTACAGCGTGCAAATTTAATGACCAGTCGAAGTCTCATTGAAGTGAGGTTCTTTTCTTTTCTGTTTTGTTTTTTTTTTTTATCAAAACATGTACTCGGCCAAATCAAGCAGGTTTCAATATGTAGTAAACATGTGTTTCTTTAGTAGTTTTATTGCCGCGGTATTTCAGGTTTTCGAAATTAGCAGACATGCTTAATGATGTCTGCAGATTTTACAGTGAAGGGTTTTTGAATGAAGCATTAAATGATTAGCCGCAGATGTTCGGCAGCATTTCAGCTGGTTGGAGGCAGAACATCTGCCACTGGTGAGCAAGCATTTTAAAACACACAGTTACATAGTGATTCACACCTAAAAAATACAAATGAATAGCTACGAAATTACAGATAGGAAATGAAACAGGTTTTTGAAGCTTTATTACACAAGTGGTACTCATGCATAATCATGGGTTCTATTATATTTAATATCTTATATTCTTATTTGTGTGCCCTTTTCTATCAAAAATATGTTTGGAGATTCTCACTCAGGTAAACACTCGATGGATCACAAGCTCAAACAACCGGCACTGGTTTACTTATCAGTGAGTTCCCTAACGCAAGACAATATTGATGTGTGATTGCTGATTTCAGGTCAAAGGTTATCAGTCATCAGCAGCTGATGGGTCAGTTCTGTGCTCCAGGCAAAGGTCATGAGGTTGTTTTGGAGGAAGTAAACCTAACAGAGGCGTTTGTTCCTGGTGAGGGATGAGTGACATTTGTGCCACTTTGCTCACAAGATTTCTGTCTTTCCTTTCATAAACATTTCAAAGAAGAGCTCGATTTCACTCAAGCGTAGTTTTGTTCTGAAGCTGTTGTTTTTAACCTTGGTGCAAGTTAATATCTGCGATCGGGGAAGGCAAAAAGGACAGGACAAACACAAGGGCTGTCAAATAATCAAAGAGATGTTTAGCTCTGCTAGCAGCAAGAGAGCAATAATGGTCCATCCGTTGGTCAAAAATACCTACTTGCTCAGAAATGCTCCAGACATTCATCTCAGTCTCAGGAACAACTCTCTACGTATTCGCAAGCCCTTAGCCTGCTGTTATCAGCTGGGGCTGAATTTTAGATGATGAGCTTGGTGAGCTGCATTCTGCCACTTGCAAGAGCGTGGCAGTGACCAGAGGTGTTTCAATAAGAGCCGCCGCCTCTTAGTAGCGAGCAGAATGGCAGCTGCTGCAACTGTAGCCAATGTGGAAAGAAGTCTGAGAGTCATCTGACGGTGCTGTTGGCAGAGCAGCTCTCATTTAGATTCCTCTGTTTTGCTCAGATGTGGTGCACATGTGATGAATGTAATATCAACATATTTATGTGTATTCATAAATATGATTTAATAAATTCATGGATCCCAGGAGCTGGCGCCATGGCGTCAGCTAATCCTTACTGAAATAAACTAATGAATAATTTACTGCCACCCTGATCATCTTTTCTCTCTCGCATGTATGTTTAATTTAGCACTTGTATTCCTGATGTTAACGATAAACACGGCATTCGATTGCCGTGTTATTCCCCCTGAAGGCTGGAAATCTATTTCCACCTTCTGCGATGTGTCCTACAGTTTGTCTGAAATAGCCTGCAGGCTGCTAGTGGCAGCCTGTCCCAGTACAGTGGAGTCATGTCGGGCTGTTATTTAAAAATCTCCCAGAGCTCTCCATCACTCTGATCTCTAGCCAGAGCCCACTGATCCAGCCTGCGAGCACCATCACCGCCTCACTCTTCCTTTTCCTTCCAACAGGGGATGAAGAGATGATGGAGGGAGAAAAGAGGGAGAATGTCTCTCTCTCTCTGTCTCTCTCTCTCTCTCTCTGGCCTTCTATGGCATTTGGCTTTTTTTCTTCTTCTTTTTTTCCCAGCAGGCCATCTGTTTCCTGCCTGAAACATGACACCGGTGCCCAGTTGGGTTCTGCTACTCATGAAGTGTGTGTGTGTGTGAGTTGTGGGTTTATGAGTAGCTGCCGTACTAATTCATTTGGTCATTTATGTTAGTACACATAAGCCCATGTGCTCTCATGTGATTTCAGTGTCAGACGAGTGTGTGGGAACCTCTATAACGTGTGTGTCATCGATTCATGTTAAGTGTACTCAGCGGCTGATGTGACGTGATAATGCATTATTTTCTCCGCTGTCCTTAAGAAGGCTGTTCAGTACAGAAGTGTATTACTGGTACTTCGATAGTAATAAATGATGGCATCCAAAAACACACATGCATGTGATGTGAGCAGCAGAATAAAATCTGGAGGCGGAAACGCATCACTGCGAGGAGATCAGCTCCACATGTACTTGGCTGTGGCGTGTTTGACGCCTGCAGCTGCTCAGTACACACTCTCGCTTGTCAAGTTGACCTCAGAGACTCTGGATGCAGGCAGGATGCAGGCAGGATGCAAGAGACAGTAGCTCATGTCTCCTCTGCCTTTGTTGGTGACTTTGAGTACTTGAGCACTGAAACGCACAACGCAAAGACACTGTCGAGGTGGCTTCTTCTTGACGGGACTGCTGCCATGAGTGCTCAAAGACAGGCCCGAGGTTTTGAAAACATCTTCATCCCCGCCTCCAGAGCGTCTAAAGCTTCCCGTCTACCAATATTTGTCTGTGTACATTTATCTTGGGAAGGCACTGTTGCATTGGAATACAAGTCCACCATATCTATAGTATCATTGTAAATCCTCCATCTATAAACTAGGATTTATGTTTTTTCACCTCTGATAGGTGTTGATTAGTTTCACATGCCTAAACTAGCCAATCAAAGGCAGAGTAGGGTCAGGGTGGGTCTTCTGGGGATGTGCCAGGAGGCTTCTAAAGGCCCCTAAATAAGGCCCTCCAGCACCAGACATGTTACCCACTGTGGATAAATATGAATAAACGCCTGAAAAAGCTTGCCCTAGACTCAAGGAAGGGAGCGGAAGGCAGCGTCCCAACTATTGACTCAACCTGCTGGGGGGCTCCTTGTCCTGTCCGACGGTGTTAGCATTCATATCGGCTGTGCTAGTCCAGCCACAGGAGGTGGTAGCGATAGCGGAGGTAGAGGGGTAAAGCTGGATATTGAATGTTTCAGAGGGTACAGGACTTAAAAATGTCAGGGAGCCAGTGTTGTAGACTAATTCAAGACTAAATCTGAGTGTTGAAGCGTGCCATTGTTGATCAGGTACAGCATGATAATCATCACACATGTTCTCGAGTGGATAATTAAGCGTTGATAGAATTGATTCAGTTCTACCAATTTGGTTTCTTCATTCAGTTCGACAAAAAAAGACCAAATAAAACTTTACTGTCATTCAAAAGTTGTCTGTTTTCTGCCCCTCGCTGTTTCCCTCTGTTTTCTATTGTCCAACCCCGTCCAGTGGGGACTTTCCATCCTTTGGCCCACACTGAAAACCTGGATGTCTCTCTCTCTCTCTCTTTCTCTCTCTCTCTCTCTCTCTCACTGCCAGTGTGTTTATTTTTAATCGATGTGCGTAATGACATCCATCAGCTACAGCGAAGCCAGACCTCCAAGTTGTGTTTGTTTAGTGAGACTACTGTGGATCCAGGCATCCGTAGGCCTGGTTATAGCCTAGCCTCTGCCAAACCAGAAAGACTTTGGAATGGTGTACACACACACACACACACACACACACACACACACACACACACACACACACACACACACACACACACACACACACACACACACACACACACACACACACACACACATATATATGTGGGTATATATGTATGTATGTATATAATATGTGGGATTTTTACGCCATTTGTAATCTGGTGAAATTGACTGGATAGACAGCAGATATAAAATGAAAACAAGTCTATGTATCTGGATTATGGATTGAACACTTTTACAGCAAAGATAAAGATTTAGGCAGCAAGACAGGGAAACAGCTGTAAAGACAGATATGTATCACGATCAAATTAAGGACTTAAGAGGGCTTTTAAGGATCCAAACACGGCCTTTAGACGTGTTAGATAACCATATGGTGCTTTTGAAGATGCGACATCTTCTCTTCAATTCATCTAATAAAATGGCTGATTGTGCTAGCGCTCATTAAGTCATGGGTGGTCTTCTGTAGCACCCCCCCCCCCCCATGACTGAACAATAACAGCATATTTCTTCCAAAAGCAGGAAGAGATTTGGTGAAACATCAGTAAGTTATCATTCCTCTTCCTGTGTATTGTAAATCAGCTTTTTTGGTGTAAGGCTGATCTCTGCCAAGGAAAGCCTTCCTCCTCTTCCCCCCCATCACATCCTGTCTTCCTCTGTCTCCGGTCTGAATGTCGGTCCTGGAAAGGTGTTCTGTGTAATGTGTTTGAGTTCAAGTGTCAAGTGTTGACCCGTGTGATAATGTGCGTACGCCTGTGCAGGTCTGTCTTTTGTCAACCACCTGCCCCCCCAACCCCTGTAGCAATGCTATGTGGGGGGAAAAAAAAGACAGAACTGTTGCAGATCATATTGCCTTTGCTAACTCTGTGAGCTCCAGTCGGCTCTCTGACAGAGGGTTCCTACAGCCGTTTAATACCGGAAAGACTTACAGCACAGATGGAATGAAAATAGTGCAGGCCGGGCTGGTGAATTAAGACGCCACATTCTCTCCATTTTCGACATGGCCTTGACTCTCCTAACTGTTGTTATGTACTGGGTTCATACACGTTTTTACTTGTTACATTTCTGGGTTAGTCTTTTTGCACATGAAAGATAAACAGAGGCAACATTTACCTGCTTATTCGTATGAAGCACACTCGTATCTTTAACAAAAATGAACGACAAGGAACGTCTCGGTAGATCCTACGGGAACATCATACGCTCTCATTCATAAAGCAAATTTCCGTGGCATTTCTGACATTTTCAGCCCGTTTTAGCTCCTGTGCGAATCTTGTTAGCTTCAAAAATGGATGCGCTGCTTGCTTTTATAACAAAATATAGCTCATAACAGAATGGTAATCCGAGCAATCAATGCATCATATAGACTGCACATCCATTATATAACAAGGTGAGACCAGATCAAGTGTAGCATCCATGATTTATTGAAGTCATATTCATGGTCTCAATAACCTTTTGTTTTTCATGAATGTAAACACTTCACTCTCACTGGTTATTTGTGTAATCTATTCCTAAAGAACCTCCTAAAACCTGAGTGTTTCCTAAAGTCTCAGCATTCACTTCAACCTTCTATATGATCCAGATACAACAACCCATGTATCACAAAAGGCCTAAAGGTGTTATATGTAACAACTAATCTTTAAGAGCTCTTTCCCTGTTTGGATAAAGGGCAGAAAATCCATCATTGATGCACATGTGGTGCTCAACTCATCATCACATACATCATAAAGTAGGCCTGCTCCCTTCTGATGGACCTCCTTGGTTGTATGACTGGTGCGGCTCTTTTACTTTAACAACTTATTAGCCGACACAGCTTGTTTTTAGCGCGGTCGTCCAATTCTAACACACATCCTCCTTGAACTTGATGCGCTCTGGCTTCACTTGTCTTAATTAAACGCAGGACAAAATAGAAGGGATGTTTTATTTATTACGGGTCTGGATTATTGAGCGTGCGCCAGGAACCAGTAAGTAAGAGAAGAAAGTTGAAAAAGAACAACAAAAAAAGGTCTGTGATTATTCTCCTCCTCTGTTTTTCTTCTCTCTCATCTGTCTTCTTCCTCTCATGATCACAAACAGCTGCAGAGGGAAGCTTGTGATAGCAGCTGCCCGCTACAGTCTATTTCCAGAGTGGGTTCTAATAATAGCTCATAGTGGCGTATTGTCAAAGTTTTACCAAGACGACAGGGGTTCGGCCCATCATAGAACTCGGTATCAAGCCTTAAATATACATGTGATGCTGTCTTTCCATTGATGCTTGGATACCTAGCTAAATCGACTGTTTTGGTACTTTAGATAACGTATTTTGCTTAAAGTATTGAGGTTCTGTTTTATGTTTTATCACCAAAATGGTGCCCTCACACAAGTCAAACCTGAAAATGACCTCAGGGCCGGCTTTCGTCAGCAGACTAATCTAAGGTTGGTAAGGTGTGCGTGCGTGCGTGCGTGTGTGTGTGTGTGTGTGTGTGAAGAGTGATGATAGGCTGACTCAGACCTTAGCATCATTATCTCTGTCCAGGACCGACCGCTAATATGACCTAGCGCTCCCACATATCATAGAAGGAGCCGCGTGAGTACAGCGAAGCCTCACCGATGGGGTCTGTGTTTATGGAATCGGCAAGTATTACTTAAGTCTGAGAGATGCTGCCTGTGGTTCACTCTTCCTGAGGGATCATCTAATTAGCTGACAATGACAGAGCGCAGACACGTGTATGACAGACGAGCGCTACATCATGCAGGTGGTCGGTTGTGACCAAAATGATAAAGCAGGAGTGATGTGTATAAATGAATAGAAACAATCCCAGGCCATATATTCAGACAGAGGCTCTGATGTGGGCTACGTTCTGTGTACTTTAGAACAATGGTTTACAGTCTGATCTAACTGGTTCTGGCGCTTATTAAAAGGTCCGTCTGTTATGGCAAGAGTCTGGACACTACAACTGTAAGGCAACTGTCCTTAGACCCTGGTCTCACGGTTCAACTCACCATTATTCCAGCACAGTTGGCTCTGGTTGTGAGGGGAGGTTTGTTCTTATTCTGCTCAATTAGCAAGTAGAATGAAGTTTTGTAAGTGTAGTGGTAAAAATCCTTTGAATGGGTTCATCCTTTAACACTACTTAATGCATTTTCCTCGTATTTAGCACATGAAGAAGACGTGCACTGTGTTAGACTTCTTTGGATAAGTACCAAGAGCAGTGTGATTCACTTATGCTTAGAATTTATTGTAACCATAGAAACCAACGTTCCTCTGACCTCAGCTCTAAAAAAAAAACCCTCCACACTGATTTTGAAAAAAGAGCTTTTAAATATTCCTCTGCCATTACTTGGAAGACCCTCCAGAAAGATTTAAATCTACCTAAACGAAGTCGGTATGGAGACTTTGTTCCGATACTGAAAGTTAGTGTCAATTAATCTCACTTTCAATATCTGTGTACTTGATTGTTGTCATATATACTGTATTTGTATACCTGCAATTTGAAGTATATGTCTTGCTCTCATTAGCTTGGCTTCCATCTCAGTGTGAAGAAAATCTTTTCAAAGTTTGCTAAAAGAAAAGACATAGCAAATCAGATGCGTTTCCGTCAAGTGATTAGATCCGATAAACTGCACTAGTTTTGTCTGAAGATCGCGGTATAGGCAATGTACACTTCACGATGTATATTTTTGTCATGGATGAGGCTGAGGAATATTTAGGTCACGTCTTTGGTCCACATGTATCCATTGTTGTCATCAGTCGTGTTGTCCCTCGTTATTGGAAAACCAGAAATACGCCATGAGCAAGAACATCCATCACGTGACTCCAGTAAGTAAGAAAGAACCACCTTAGTCAAGCTTTAAAAACTTTTTTGGAAATTAATTTAATTCAATTTAAATTCAAATTACTTTGAATTAATATTGACAAAATCATAATATAGATGGCGGCGCGGTGGTGCAGTGGTCAGCGCTGTCGCCTCACAGCAAGAAGGCTCCAGGTTTGAGTCCCGGCTCCATCACAGGATCTTTCTGTGTGGAGTCTCCATGTTCTCCCTGTTCCTGTGTGGGTTCTCTCTGGTTCTCCAGCTTCCTCCCACAGTCCAAAGACATCAAGAGGGGACGAGGCTGATTGATACTCTAAATTGACCGTAGGTGTGACTGTGAGTGTGAATGGTTGTCTGTCTCTATGTGTTGGCCCTGTGATGGACTGGTGACCTGTCCAGGGTGAACCCCACCTCTCACCTGAAGGCTGCTGGGATAGGCTCCACCCCCCCCCCCCCCCCGCTCGCCCCTTAACAGGATAAGCAGAAGAACACAAAAGACAGGTTCCACGAGACGAAGGCTGCTGGAGGTTGTTTGAATAATCATAATGGTAGAATTAAACATAACTTTTAGTTTATTTCCAGATGTCAGTATATTGTAATGACACAGTCTTTGGTCACACACCGCGGCAAAAAAAACATTTACAAATCAAACCAAAAAAAAACACAAGATGATTCACTGTCTCTGGCTCACAAACCGAGACTGAAAAACAAAACAAAACAAAAATTAAAACACATGCAGACATGTGGGTCTCTTTTTTTAAGTGTCATCTGGGAAAAACTGTTGTCTAATATAACTGAAACTCTGCGCTTGAATCTGTTGTGTTTGGCACATTTTCTAGGAAAAATATCGGTGAAATTGCTTCAGGTGTTTTCACAATTCGCTGTGCGTCAAACTCTGAGGGTGCTGACGATGACTCTGGCTCAGATGCTCTCGTTTTGCTCAAGTCTCTTCTTTGCTCATCAGCTGTGTTTATGATGAGGAACCAATACTCTAAATATGATTTATGGGCGTTCCCAAACTTTTCAACATTCAACATGTTTTCATGTGTTTGTCGTTTGCTCATCAGGAGGTATTTGATGCACCTTGGAAGTTCTCCCTCCCTCAGCTGGTGGCAATAAGCCTGGCTGAGAAGTTATATAAGGGATGTGTGTGTTTATGTGTGTGTGTGTGCGCGCGCGCGCCTGCAGCATCAACACCGACAGCTGACTGCCTAGAATTGAGTTTAGTTTGTGTTAAAAGCTTGGCAGTTACTCCCAACTTTGGTTTTCTTTTGTTTGGTCCTGTTTGTCTGTCCTGTGGACAAATATAGTCTCTTCACCCCCTTTTAGAACCAGAGTTGTAAAATAACATTACTTGTTCATGACCTTCAGTATTTCTTTCATCGGTTTCCCAAAAAAGGGGATCCAGACATCTCGTTTGCTATTGACTAAATAATTTAATATCGACTTATCAGTGAAGAATTCAATAGAAGGCTTACTTTAGGTGTATTCCGTCAAGTCCAATTTAGGATAAGCCAGGTTTACTTAAATGACAGTCCTGTTTCATCAACATGGCTCATGAATAGTAGTTTCTATTCCAGAAGTAGCTTTCCAAGGCGTATGCTGACCGTCAAGATTATTGTAAATGTGTGGCAGAAAATTTCACACGACAGACTCCCAAAAGACAGATCTGGTCGGTGGATTTCTGCACTTGCATCACTCATTCATGTAATAGAATTAAGAGCTCATGAAAAGAATGTGTTCCGCTGTCTGTAAAATGGATAAATTAAATAAAATTTGGTGATTATATTTCCCATGAAGGCAGCACGTTGGTGCAGTGGTTAGCACTGTCCCCTCTCAGCAAGAAGGTTCCAGGTTTGAGTCGCGGCTCGAGCTCGGTGACTTTCTCCAGCCCCCCCCACGACCCTTAACAGGAACCATGAATTATGAATCAGAAGACATGCACATCCTGAAAGATCTTTGATAAGGTCAGCAAGCATGTGATGACTTATCATGAATTGCCAAGAACACAAAAGAGCTCATTATTCATCACCCAAAAGCTTTCCCCTAATGTGCAAGATTCTGTTTTTTTCCTCACACACTTTATGAAGAATCAGTGTGTGGCAAAGGTCACCTCCATCACCTTGTTAAAGACAGAAATATTCTTTTTCTTTTTTTGCCACCTCTTGGTGTTCTTAATACAGTTCAGTACAGCTGCTCAGGCTCTAGAAGAAGCCTGCCTCTGTTTTACCATCATTTTGCATCAGTGCGTCATCTTTTCTGCCATCGACTCTTCGGGGCTTCTTCTCTACCGGGGACGTGAGCTCAAATCAGCAAGGCTGGAAGGTGATAGTGGAACAACTTGAGGCTTAATTGGTGGTTATTAGGTATTGATTATTGATGGCTCAGTTGCTTTGATTTTGGGTATGGTGGGTGCATTCTTATGTGGGTGGGGGGTTGAGTCTCAGTTTTGCACTTGTTTGTCTACTCTCTGCAGTTTGTGACCCTTAACGTATTTAATGTAAACTGAGAGGAGATTGGGAAGAAAACAATTCTACTTTTAGCTCATGGCAGTGCATCATTCATTCCTCAGGTCCCAGATGACTTTAATGTTGCCACGTGTTGATTTTATTAATCAGCTTGTACCCACAGTTGTTGCCTTCTGCTAAAGATAGACTACTTCGGTGGGACAAATGTTAAAGCGCGCTTGCCGAAGGCTCTGCTTGTGTCTCGACACGTTCGCTATCTCTCGGCTGTGTTCCGTGTGCCAACAAATGACCGTCTCTGTCTTGACTGTTTTCACAAGATACTGTCATGTGATGACCTCAGCAGCTCTCTCACCCAAACACAACTGCATCCCATTACCTCAGAACTCTGATATGAAGGAGTGAGTTTAGGCGGGCGGCATGGTTTGATGATTCAGCGCTGGCCACATCCTTGTTGACCCAGTGGAATGTTAGATAATGATGAGGCCATGCTGACTTCAACAGTGAACCCCCCCCCCCCCCCCCACACACACACACACACCCACGCACACACATGCACACACACATGGCTCTCCCCCATCCAGCCAATAAAGACGAGGAAGGGCGATGCTCAGAACTGTAGTCACACGACAGCTGGCCTAGGCCTGCAAGAAGATGGATGGTGGTGATAGTAGTAGGAGTCGTAGTAGTAGTAGTAGTAGTAGTAGTACCAAGGGCTCATGTTTTACAGTTATAGACCTTAATCTGATTAAAATATTAATATTCAGTTTGGGTTACTTCTTATTTTAATCATGAACTGAGTACAATTCATATCTTGGACTAAATTCTGCCAGGCTGAATGTTTGTAGAAAGTCCTCCTACATAATCTGAATGGCCTGAATCCATCCAGTTGTAGACACGGTGTCAAAACTTTGTCTTTCCTTTGATGTACTGGCCCCCTCCCAGAGTGTAGTAACTGTAGCTGAATATCCCCTCTGCCATGCCAACAAGCCTGTGAGGATGCTGGTACCCTGCAAACCCAGATTGAAGACCAGGGTGCGGCGACAACCTTTGGTCTTTGCATCAAGCACATGCAGAGAATGCTGGTCTGAGGCAGGGGCGGCTATACATGAGTGAGTCCGATTATTTTGACTCCACATTGTCAACAGTGCTTCTATTTCTGTTTGAGCATCAGCGTTAATGACGCCGTGTGTGTGTGTGTGTGTGTGTGTGTGTGTGTGCGTGTGTGTGTGTGTGAGGAATGTTTAAATAGCCAAACAGCTGGGATTTTTGAGTATAACTGATGGTTGTGGTGAAGAGAGAGAGAGAGAGCAATTAATGGTGGGTGGGTGGGAGGGGGGCATACATGTGTGACCAACAGGGACGAGTGTGTTAGTCATTAAAGTAAATGGTGAAAAAAATTCTATGCTTTGCCTGTGAATGTAGGGCAAGGGTCTCATGGAGAGACTCTCTCCATCCTGGAATGTACCCGCCCCCCTGCCCCCCCCCCCACCCCCACCCTTGCCACCTCACCTCTAGAAGCTTCTCAGCTGTGTCACCATCCAGCTATGTCTCGGTTGGATGTCAGTACACAAAATATGCCAGAAAGAATATGAAGAATACACAGACGTTGTCAATATTTTCTCCTGTCAACTTAGTTCTTGTCTTACACAACCCATGCCAACCGCTGATTTTATTAAACACGTGCGCGAGCCAAAAGACCAGACTTTCCAGGATGTCCAGGATTTGGGGGTTACCTCTCTTAAATGTTTCTGAGCAGCGCCTGCTTCTTATTCATGCACTTACAAATAATCACTGTTGTTAACTTTGTAACATTGCCAGTTTTCCAGCAGTGGCCTCTGATTATTTCCAGTCAAGCTTTCTGGGGAGATTAAGCACCTAGTAGAGGGATTATCTCAGAAGTACATTTTGTTAGTAATTTGCTACCTTTTTTTCACCTAGATTTTTATTTTTACATAAACAACGAACAAGTGCTCTGCATTCACAAAGATGTCAAAATAGAGAGAAGAATATATACCACCATCCAAAACAAAATGGCTTCATGTAGATCACGACCGTCCTCAACCAAAAACCCACCCCTGCAATCCCGCCCCGTCTGCACACTCAGCTCCACTCCGATCCCTCAGCCGTCCCCACCTACCCAAGAGTCACCATATACACGTACTGAAACTATGAAAATTCTCTGGAACACTCCAATCTAAGGCAAATCTCCTTTTATTTTGAGTGTCCCAAAGGGACGGGGGTAAGTACCTCAGGAAGGCTGGCCATGTTCTCTCAAACCAACTGTCATCCCATCCCATCATTCAAGTCTTTCTAAGGGTAAAACGTACTTAAATTTCTTGGTACCGTTGTGTAATAGAGGGAGGTCTGTCCCTGATCCACTGCTTTAAAATACATCTCCTAGCCAGAAATAGCAGTTTGTCACAGTCTCCCCAGAGACGAAGTTTTTGAAGGCAAGCCTAGTATGAAGAGACCTGGATCCTTTGTAACTTTCATTGCTCCAGAATCTTAAAATCAAACGACACTCCCAGAAACAGTGAACGTATGTCCCAACAGTCCGTTTACATTTAATGCAAAGCAGAGGGGTCTGTTTATTCATCTTATTAAGAATAGATGGTGTTGTGCAGGATCTATGGAGTATCTTAAACTGGGTGTCTCTCATTCAGTTACAGATAAATGTGGTTTTGGCAGAGGCTATTGCTTCATGCCAATCATCTTTGATGTGTTGCCCACCAAGATCGTGTGCCCACTTCTCTACAACCTTGCTGATATCTGAGGGATCAATGGAATAGAACAGTGAATAAGAATAAGACAGAAAATATCTTGCGTCCTTTCGATTCAATAAAAATAAATCTATATCACTAGAAATGGGAGTGTCTGTGAGGAGATTTTTCTCCTTTGATACAAATAAAGTCACACACTTGAAGATACCCAAAAAAGTGGCGAGATGCAATGTTACATATATGTTTGTTGAAGCTGCTGAAAAGTCATCATTGTAATCAAAAGTTATCTCATGACACTGTACAAGTAGAGCAGCTCTCGTACCACACTCTGTCAATGAATTTACACCCAACAATTCTAAAGATCGCTTTTCCCATAATAAGTCAGTTTACTCAGCCAGGAGTGGGGAGAAGTGAACCACTCATCAACACCTGTTTCAGATTTTAAATGAGACTGTAGCCAGTCCCAAATGATTTGGGTGAGGCAGACCCAGTTATGAAATGTCAAATTCGGTAGGGCTAGACCGCCTCGTTCCCATGGCAGTTGTAATGTCTTGATTCTAATCCTTGGCTTTTTACTGTGCCAGATAAATCGTGCAAAGGGTTAAAAACCTGTCCGAATGTGAGTTTACCTTCTCTGATATCCACAGTGGTAGCATCTGCAAAGGATAAAGCAACCTGGGGAGTATGTTCATCTTTTTGAGACTAATTCTGCCCATCCAGGATAGGGGAAGGTCATGCCATCTCTCAAGGTCATTCTGAACTGCTCTAATTAAATCTCCACAGATCCCCAACATTAGGTGGCACTTTAAAACCAAGTTAGACAAAGCCCAAGGTGGCCCATCTGAATGGGAAATTCCCAACTGAACTGTTGCTGCCATAATTCCCATATTGTTCCAATTCCAATTGTGGGTGGTGTTGCCAAAAGTGACCACGTGAATATCCTTACTATTCCTGATGCATTCTGCCAGTGGCCCTAAAGTGACGTGGTGGGAGTAAAAGGTGTAATCCTTTGTCCTTGGATTTATAATCCTTCAAACGTCAAAGACACCCAGATCTGCACACAGCTCCTTCAACCTTGCTGTCTTTTTTGAGGTAAAAGCAGGCTTTGGTAGAGATTGATCAGTACTAGCATCCTGGGGTTCGATGTGAGGATGTCACCACAAGTAACCTAGAAAAGAAAGAGGGCTCGAACGTGTTAGGGCCGTAAATAGAGCCGTAACAAAAACCTGGAATAGTAACAAATCAATCTTCGTCATCCTGAATGGCCTCATCCAAAGTAAGAGGCAATTTCTTGTGAATAAGAATGGCTACTCCCCTACTACGTGAGTTGAAGGATGAATAGATCACCTGGCCCACCAGGATCCTCCTTAATGTAATGTGTTCCAAATCCATCAAATGAGTTTCCTGTAGGAGGGCCATTTGTGCATTCTCTCCTTTCTAAAATAAGATGATCTGCATTTTTACGACATGGCCTACCCCTTTGACATTATTTTCTACCATTTTAATGCTGAAGGTTTCTCTTCAATGCCCCTTAAATAGTTTATAAATGGATAAAATAGTTTTTTGGCAGTTTTGATACACTCTGTATCTGCTAGTTTCAAGATTTCTCTAATATACGTGTCTAATATAAAATGTTTTGCGGTCGTGTTAATTAGATGCAGTTAACAGTTAATTGGTTAACTCACGCAGATGACGTCACGGGGTATTTACATAGAATTAAGCGTGGTTTATGGATAGACCCTAAACCATCATTGAACATTCGAAGTGTGGTGTCGAGGGAACGCGTTGCTCTGCAAATCACCGCCAAGCCGCTAGGGGGTGTGGCTGTGTCTTTGTATGGTTTCGGGGGGCTCTTGTCAAATTCCAAAACAAAACTATTTACAACAGAAAGTCCAGTGCTTTTCTTTGAATGACTGTTTGCTGTCATGAATCAAACTGTAAACTTTGAACATGACAAACATGACTTCTTGTGGCCATTTTTTTCCGGAGACGCACATATTTGTCTCAGAGGTTCTTCCACCTCTTCATGCATTCAGCAACCTCCTCTGCGCGGACCAATCATAGTCCTTGACGTTCACGTCAGGTTTTTTTTGGAGGTGCACATCAGGCTATGGCTTTGGGTCCGCCTAGGGGTCTGTAAACCAGGCTTTACTTGTTCATTTCCAAGGACAGAATTTGCCATTCAATCTTTGAACTTTTAAAACAAAACAAAATGACTATAATTTTTACATCCATCCATCCATCCATTTTCTATACTTAGCTGTTAAGGGTCACGGGGGGGGGGGGGGGGCAGCTGACATTGGCCGAGAGGTGGGGCTCACCCTGGACGGGTCACCAGTCCAGGACCTATAATTTGTACATAATCATCATCCAGAGGCAAGACATCTGGACATTGGCGGCCATTTTTCTGCCAACAAAAACAGGTGTTTTGTTTCGAGATTGTCAGCCATATGCTTTTTTCTTCTAACCCTAATGTTAGAGCTGTTTCTTTTTATTTCTATTTCCCAGTTATGCAGAGATGGGTTGTTGTCTTTTTTTTGGTCAAGGTGATATAATCCTGAGCATGGGGAGTAGGCTTAGCTGCAGGTAGACCCACCTATCTATATTGTTTTATTGCAGATTTTTAATTTTTCGTTACTAAATGAATGTATTTACTATTCTTATCCAGAAATGTCTTTGTTATAAAATTAAGTTCAATCTTTCTTTTTGTTGTTGGACCATTGAAATTGAACTTATCTGTGAAGGGTCCCTTTGAGAATATTTGAGCTTCTGTTTGTGCAGGTGCTCTGATCGTATGTGTTAAGATATATGGATATTTCATAAGAACAGGTCCTCTGGAGGCTCACCTTAATCACTACTTGTCTAACCCTAACTTTAACCTTCACCACGGACCAAAAAAAATGCACACACACACACACACACACACACACACACACACACACACACACACACACACACACAAAAACCCATTGAAGATGTGGAGCTGCTTGGCCATTCTAACACAAATATGGAGCAGATCCAGGGAAAGCCCTCAGTTCAGACCACTGTTCCCTTGACAGAGTTCAGATTACCATAGCTGGTCGACTCTGCATCCACAAGACAAGAGGGAGTGTGTTAATCATGCCCTCTAACATAAATGCTCTCACTCATTCAAGCACACATCCATTTAATTATCCACTGAGTGATGTAGGAACTCATGCAGCTATTCATTTTCACAGCAGGGGGTAAATGTGATGTTAATGCCTCCACTGAGCTAAGGGCAGCAGGGTTGGATTCTCTCTATGGCCCTGAAACACACACATATACACACATTCTTATACCATGCCATCATGATTAAAACAATACCCAGTGTTTTGTGTGTGTGTGTGTGTGTGTGTGAGAGTGAGCGTGCGTGGATTGAATATACACTCCAGCTCCTGCATGTATGACTGTGCCGGAAAACAATCAGCTGCAGTCAGCTGGATGCCGTTAGAAGTTTACGATGGGGGTTGGAGAGAAAAGTCGAGTTAAAGGAGAGGAGAAATGCAATCTCAACACCTTCAGCTCCTGCCCTATTCACCTTGCATGTTCAGGAATGCCACTAGCTAAGTGAAAAATTGCAGTTGTGGGCGGGTTGATTGGCTCGTGAATGTGCAGATGTCTGCATGCCTGTCTGTGTGTTAAGCAAGACAACAGGCATAAACAGAAGAAAAAGTATTGTGTGAGTCAAGTGTGTCCATAAACACTGATATGAGATTTGGAGGCCTTTATGTGTGCGTTAAAGTCGTTCCTTAGATGGCTGTTTTAATGTTGTAGATGAAGTAGGCATTGGCTGTGCGCGGATTGAAACCAGATGCTTTGGCACACATACACACGGCACATTGTTTTAATACACTTTTCTGCCTTACAGCCTTTTTAGGGAAAACATAATCAAGTGTATATTTTGTCATTCAATGACTCAACTTTTATATCCTACAAAACGTATTGAAGATTGGTGCTATTTTTGGCTGGAGCATTAATGGGCCAGCACTAGGAACAGGTTTTTTTTTTTTTTTTTGCTGAAGAGCTGGGTGATAGTTGAGCCATCGGTGCAGCGGCTGAGTGTTTCCCATCAAATGCTGCTCTTTCAAAATGAATCGCAGGTGAAGTGATGTACGTTGGGGACCAGTGTAGCAGCATGAACCTCTCCTCCTGCCAGACGGGCAGAGCGCATGTCAAATGAGTCGGCATGTGGCTTAAAAAAAAATAGGCCTATATGTATGAAATAGGCACTACATATTGAACAGACCAAGATCACGTTTAGTTTCCACAGGCTAGGGCACATTACAATTTAGATGAGGGTCAGCACAACTTGTGCATCACGGAAAAGTCATACTAGATGAAACTGCCTTTTTAGGGGCCATAATTTCAGGGGGCTTAGAGAGACCAAGAATTAAAGTGTACACCATCAAAGGGCACACTAAAGCAATACCCCCCGTTCTCGCCATTTATACCCATAAGGGCTAAAGTATGTTCAAATTACGGGCCCGAGTCTGATCTCATCTCAGATTTACTGTGGTTTAATATTTCATTATATCCCCTCTGGCTTACAGGGCTTTGTCCCAACTGTGTTCTGCATTGGTCAGCACATGGCCCGCAAACTCATACACATACAGACAAGTACACATGCACACAGTCACACACACACTTTGGCTTGCAGAGCCCAGTGAAACCAAAGCCGGGCTCTGCTAGTGTAAACACAGGCCATTGTTATGGGCACTCTTTCCCGCCTCGTATCTTCGCTCCCTGTGGCGGCTCAGTGAGAGGTACGGGACTGGCGCGGATCCCGTTTAGTGGAGTTATATTGAGAATCGCTTGGACTCATTTGTGCTGTATTTATGTGACTATGTCATTATAACGCCAGCTGTATAGTGTGATTTATGTATGTTTCTCTCTCTTACTGTCTTCCACTGCTTTTTACCGCTTGGCTCCGTACGTGTGGTTTGTGGCGTTTGCTCCGAGAGGTTTTCAATTTTTGACAATTATTTTTGGACAAGCGGCAGTCAATTTACGACAATGTGCTGACTCTTGCCAAAGAAGAAAACCTATAGTCAAGCATGAGAAATGGCCACATGGAGGAAAGGATGTTCTGATGTTGAGTAGATTGCTTTCTGAATGGAGTGTGTGTGTGTGTGTGTGTGTTTGCACTAATTGTATATATTGACACGCATCTGGCCATGCACTTTTGTTGTTTTTTGATGTTCTGTAACTGTGCAAGGATGTGTGTGTGTGTGTGTGTGTGTGTGTGTGTGTGTCTGTCTGTCTGTCTGTCTGTCTGTCACATCATGGCGTCTCTCAGCTGTGACCCTGGGCCACATGTGTAGTCAATTAGAGCCAATCAGAAGGCTGTAATCAGGGCGTGGCGTAGCGATGGTGGCAGCGTGGCAGCGGGGGAGTTTTAAGACCTTATGATTAGTGTGTCAGGCTGATGAGGAAGGACAGAGGGAACTGCCAGGCTAAACTATTTCATAATTTCTCTGCCTTTTTCCCCTCCACATATAGGCAACTTTGTTTGTTTAGTTCACGCCAACTAGTCCTGGATGTGAGTCTTGTGTTTTTAACCTATTTCAGGGACAGATTTTTGTGGTTTGCCACATGAAATTAGGCAATTACAGCAAGCTACGAAATGTAAGAGGATACATTCTTACAGCTGGCAACTTACCTGACTGCATATGAACTCTTCTGTCTCGGTGGCAACTTCCTCTTTGTAAGACATTGGGAAATTCAAAGGCTGGAGCAAGAGTTAGCCACACTCTTTGAAAGTCTTGTTATAATAAACCAGTTTTCAAGTGAATTTCTCTAGATGAGTCACTGCTGAAGCAGTCTCACAACCCATCAGCTATGTCTGACGACTTAGCCTCTGGAAACTAGTGCCAGTATTACGGAGTTCAGGGGCAGTCAGCGGATATCCCGTCAAAGATTCCCTGTTCTGTCCTCCGCTCATTATTTACAGCCTGTATAATAACTTGAGATGTTTGCATGGAGTTGAAAGACAATGAATACTAGAGAACTGTTTCAGAAATAGCCAGTTTACACTCAGTGAAGAGTTTAAAACCACTACAACTCTGACTTTGTTAAATCATCAGACTACATTTTTCGGACGTCGCATTTTGACCAATGCTCTTATGCGTTCTACACGGACTGCTTATGTGGACACAATCGCGGCTGCTCTGCGTGATTGCTGCTTTCATGGGAAGCTTCCTCGTCACGACATTTTCTCCCTTGATCAGGTGACATAAGAGAATATGTTATGAAGTATGTATTCATGCATAATGAGCTGGAATGTAGGGTTTACCTTTGCAAGGCTCTTCCACAGAGAAGACAATCACTGTTGTCTCGGGTAAACACAATAATTGCAGATCCACCATTTTACCTTACAAAAAGAAAAATGCAGAAGCAGTGATTTTCATAACTTCTATATTTTTTCATCATGATTACTGTGACGTGTTTATGTCGTACATCAGGTGGTCCAAAGCAGCCTGTTCTACAGAGACTCAGCCATTTCTGTAATGTGAATGACTCACATCTCTTTCATACGATCACATGTGCATAAAATGTGTTTTGCCTTGGGCTGCCGTAATCCCCTGTTGTCCCAACAGAACATTTCATATTTGGCAGTATCTCTGAATTTTATTTTTTTTTCCCGAAAGAAACGTGAATTAAGTCTTTTAATAGTAGTGTTGAAAAGTGTGTAAATAAATTAGCAAAAGTCTTCATGTTGCCAAGTTTCCTGCATGCCATTTCTCAGCCATTTCCTAGATTCTCATCGGAGTGTAGGATCGCAAAAAAACAAATCCTGTCTTCATCTTGCGCTGCAACTGAATTCTTTGTTTTCATATTTTGCTGCAAAACTCCCGGGAGCTAAGATTTAGGGCTTCCCTTTTTTACCTCTGCTCATGAGGTTGTTGTCAGCAGCATGCGTTGGTGGGTTGTTCTGTCTGTCAGCATCTACTAGAGGGGTACAGTAGCATGAACCAAGAGAGAGAATAAGGAAATATTTGTGTAAGGGTTCATTTTATATGAGCGATCCGGTGGAGAAGAGAAGAGACTCTTAACTTCAGTTTTAATTCCGTTCTGATTTACCCCCATAATCCCATAATAGCCATCAAAATGTGCTGTCGAGCCTCCTCCGTCTCACAGTGTAAACATCCAACTCAACTGAACGTTTGTTTTTGAGACTTAAATCTCTAATTGGGAAGAAACCCCACCATCAAACTCTCATTCACTGTAATATGAACTACAAGCGCGCTTTCCCCTCAGATTCCAAATTCTCTTCTTCGCCAAGTGAAAATGCCAAAATCACAAATAAACAGTTTTAATTCTTGAAGGTGCCACAAATGTTCCTTCAATAAAATGTGAAGTTTGCCAGTGGCTCAGAGGTGGTCTATTTTGGGTACAAGAGGTACTGAGTTCAACCCCCAGGGTGGGTGAGGCTGTTTGACATTTTCAGTTTGGCACAGTTTTTTTGGCAGTATTACTGACATCATATTTGGGGCAAAGTCCAGGAATCTGTTTGCAACACACCTCAAGAGAGCTCCAGTCGTTTCTCTGCGTCTTCCAGAGCGCGAAGGGTGATGTTTGATACTGCGTCGTCAATGCAGCATCTGAAATCACACAATACTGGACTACACATGAAAACCATCGTAGTGCTTATATGCACCAACAGTGTGTGTTCCTTCCTCAACTGTGATTTGCTTTTGGAACACTGCCCCAAACAACAACAAAAAAAAGGTTTCCAGAAATGTGAGCAAATTTGGCAGCTTTTACTGCCACGTCACAATTTGTGCAACTGATGTCAGCTTAACCTCGTAGCTTCTATTTCCGTGTCTAATTTGTCTGTTCAGAGCAATGAACGTGATGGACGGACAGACAGACAGAGGAGAGACAGATAGCTGTAAACTGTAAATCAGCGCTGATGTGACAGAGCAGCCAAACACAGTGACCCGAGTCTAGCTCGGCATCCAAAACCACATGAGAGCGGGCAGGAATGTGTAGCCCACTACATTGTGGGTTTGCGTCTGGGGGAAAAGAGCAGACTCCCTGACTCACAGGACACTGTGAGGTCGGGACGGGGTTTGTGTGTGTGTATGTGTGTGTGTGGGGGGGGGGGGGGGGGGGCATAACTTTTGGGAAGCAGAGGTCATAAAAGTGTGTGAATCACAGCCACAAGCGAGTCAATCGGAAGAAATTTGATGTGCTGACTGTTCCTTGTCGATTTAAAAGTCAAATAGAGACAATCAGGACACAAACAGCTTACAGAATGTTTTTTACAAGTACAACAGGATATCAAACTGCTGAAAACCACATAAACATGCAGATGTTCACAAAAACGACAGTTTAGTACCCTCAAATAAACGGTGCCAGCAACTCACAACCCCCATTATCCATGGAAGTGGTTGAAGGATGCAAATATTGTGCACATGCGCACGCGCACACGCACACACACACACGCACTGACTAATGGGCCCATTAAAAGACGGCCAAGTTTAAATTCATTTCAAATTAAACTGGTATTTTTGTAGTAGTTACAGTAATGTTATTACTTTTGAAAACAGTTAATGCCTTTTTAATTATTATTAAATCATGAGTCCTCATCTGTGTCTCACAACCCCCAATTTGGGAACCCCTGCAATAAGGAATTTGTTGTATACTGCATTTTGGCATTATTTGTATTTTTTATGTGTATATGTATATTAATGTTTATATTTATCTGCATACAATGTCTACATTATGATAACCAGGATCAGCAGTTAATTGCCTAAATCAATCTAATGACAATGAAACCCATTCTTTTCAGACCATGCGTAGTCTAAATTGTCCTCTTTTCTTCTTCTATTCCTTTCTGTCCATCTGTGTCCTTCCCTTTGAAGTCCCAAAGAAGTTACTTCAGGAGCAGGGCCCCAGACCGCCAGTGTACTCCCCGCCACCCAGCGCCCATGACCCCAACATAGTGGGAGACAGCCCTCCTGAGGGGACCTCAGTCAGAAGCCCTGACTCTGTTCCAGGTGAGTGAAACACTCACAGACCCCCATGGAGAGCAGTTAACACTGAGCAGTCCCGAGGCCTCCCGGGGCATCAAGAGAAACAATAACTCAGGGAATGTGCATGTATATTTCAAGTCCCAACTGTTTCCATATGTACTCTAGCTTGCAGAACCACTGGTTTGGAGCATATATGATCATTGGCCTTAAAATATACTGTTTTCCGAGGAGCAACAATTGCATTTATATGTGACCACAGTCTAAATCAGTCCGTCAGACTCCCAGAGAGAGACAGACAGAGGGAGAAAAAAGCAAGAGCAATGAAAAGAAAGAATGAAAAGACGCCAGCGAGGACGGAAACTTAAACAAAGCTTTATTCATGGAGGAGGGTGGCCTGTGTCCAGAACACTAATTACTTTGCTCAGCTAGCGGTGCTGCGCTGATGAGGAGTATAGATGAACAAATGAGGAGAGGAAGAGGAGAGGAGACGTGCGCTCCGGTGCTGACAGTGTCTAACGCATGAATGGCTTCAAACACTCCACCTACAGCTCATCTGGAAAAACCTGTTTCCATCTCCATTGCTGTGATAGGGGAGGGAAATTATGAAGGAGAAACATGAGGGTTGACTCTTTTACTTCATACACGTCCTCATCAGTTAATTTGTCTCTTATCTTCTTTTCTTTGTTTTCAATTGGGCAAATATGCGCTTGAAGGTAAACTTTTTTTTTTTTTTTTTTTGCTTGATAGCATGCTAAGCACTTGCTAGTAGGTGATTAGCGTATGCCCACATCCCCAAAGCTCATCAATTGATATGAATTGTGGTGTACTTTACTATTTAATACACACACACACACACACACACACACACTTACTGATATACCGGTGCAGAATCTTCTGGCGCAGGCTAGCTGATATGCTAGGCTAATTCCTGGTTTTAGCTCTATAACTTTGGGAACAGTTATCTAACATTTGTCAGGCTAGCAAATAAAAGTTGTTGTTTTGTTTTGTTTTGTTTTTTTATAAAACGCCAATCTATTCATTTTAAACACTAATCCTTTTCGACCTTTAAACTACCTGTACTTTTTCTAGCTGAATATCTGCCCAAGTGTCTTTACACTGCCTGAAAATACCGTGTGGGTGATTTATCTTTATCACCTCACAAAAACTACACGATGTTGAGATTGAGTGAAATGTACATGTAGCTTCGCAGCAAGAGACCGTTTCATACAAAGGCTGAAGTTTCTTTACCCTCTGTGGGTCTAGCTGCTTGGTGCTAGGGTTAATTCCACTGATATTAAGTCTTCTGCCTGGAAAATTGATTGAACAAAGCTGGGTTTTGTTTTTTTTTTGTTTTCTTTATGTTTACAGCGATGACAACAATTATACTGGATCATAACTTCCGAAATCCTCCCCTGTCGATACCCTAAACACAACTCTGATGCTGAAAACATAAACGTATGTGCTGGTCATTTTTCAGGGGATAGTGGATTGGAAAATCTTTTTTGTCCCTGAAGGGCAGTTTTGTTTGCAACAGTCGGCCGCACAAAATTTTACACAAAAACATAGTACCCTAGAATAAGAGGCAAGAATGAAACACTTCCTAATCTACAGTATCTGTAATGACAGCAGTGCCTACAGCTTATTTCAAAATGCAACAGCTGATTGGACCAGTCACCTCAGGTATCCCTTTGATTTGGCCCCGCTGACAGCAGCAAACCTCCTCCCTGCTGGCAGAAGTTTAAACACTGCATGCGGAGGATGCTGAAGGTCTCCTAGTATGTTGCTCTCACTTGAAACACATGGCCAAGATCATTCAAGTCAATGCCAACCAGCTTTCTGCAGAGTAAGCAATATTTCCCAGCTTGTTCTTGTTAGCAATGCTGAGATTACCAAGCAAGCAGATCACCGCAAAAGTCAAAACAGACTCTAAAAAAGATGAATGAAGTATTTGTAGCACTGTTTTATTGTTTAAATGAGTGACGCTTTAAGCTAAACTAATTGGGATTCATTGTAACTAATTTCACCTGGATTCACCTTCTCATATTCATATCCTGTTTTATATGCTGTTACGTTGTCAGGGTTTTCTATCTATGATTTAACTGGATGACACTTGCACCACAGCCGAGGGTCCAGGTGGAAACATTTACCTCCTCACAGCGATTCCAGTCTAAACTGCATTTATCAGATTAAGAGAACCCAAACACACCTTAGAAACTCTACAATTAGAGGTTCCTAGCGTGTGTGTGTGCGTGCGTGTGTGTGTGTGTGTGTGTGTGTGTGTGTGTCAGCTCACCAAAGCATGCTTACCTAAGAATAAATAAATCAGCGTGTGAATATAGTTATGAACACACAAACACAGCTTACTGATGATGCCGTTTGTTTTGGCTGGCTTAGCTCACACTTGTATTTGTTGTGAGTCTGGGAGCTGAAGCTCCAGTAGTTACTACCCCACCTAAAACAGCTACTGTACTTCATGTTAACTGAAGGCGATTGCACATAGAAAACAAGCTTTCTTTATGAGTAATTAAATCATTCTGTCCTTCCATCTCAACTCCCTGAGTCTTGCATGCATAGCACGAGCCAGCATGTAAACTCTGAAAGTAATCCAGAGGGAGAAACGGTTGTTCCCATCTATAAATAGGAAGTTTTTTTCAGATTTTCGCAGAGCACTGAAACACTGCCAAAGTCAAAACCTTTCCCATGTGGTTCGCTGTACTTTAATGACCTGAGTCAGAATGAATTCGACAGAAGCGGATGTGCTGTTATCCCCTAAATCGCAGCACTTTCTGAAACTCTGTGTGTGTATGTGTGTGTGTGTGTGTGTGTGTGTGTGTGTGTCTTCCAGCAAAAATGAGAAAAGATGCTGCAGTTGATTCAGCGGTCTGGATGCAGTAGTCACAATACCCCAGAGACAACACACACACGCTTTACTGTAAATGGTCCAGTTAGTTTCGACATAATCTGACGGTACATGTGGTAATGTAGTGTCTCGGTGTGTCATAGCGGGGGCCACAGATTCCAATTGCAGTGTTAATGTTCCGTCAATGAAAATTAACTTCTCAGAAACATCTGGATATAAAAAAACCAAATGAATGAATAACAGCCGACTTGCGCATTTCAGTCTAACGTTCCCTCTACTGCAGATAGGAAGCGGATCAGAGAGACAAACCCCAACGAAGAGAAGTCCCCAGGAAACGGAAGAGGAGGTGGAGAGAGCCCGCAGCAGCCTTCAGGCATGAATCCCATCACCAACACCACCTCGAGTTCCAACATGGCCCTGATCAGCAACGCACTGGCTGCCTACACCTACATATCCGGTATGACGAAGGTTTTAATGTGTGAGGCGTGCCTCCCTGGGGGGGCGGATAAGTTATCAAAAGGGTATCATGTAGAGAAACCTAATTAGGTTTGGAGAGATACTGTAGTTTTCAGGGTTATTTTACTGTATTTCAAGAGGCTCTAAAGTAAAACAACAAAATTAGGCTAACTTTGCTCGATTGTTGTAATACCATAACGATCATTCTTTATAGGAACCCAGAAATGAAAGAGATTGTAAGAGGTTTAAAAGGGGCACCTGAGTCCAGGTCTTGTCCAAGGTAAACCCACCATGTCAGACCCCTGTGGTGTGACTTCTGAATATAACAGGAAGGAGATTAAATTTTCCCTCCAGGGAGTTTGTACTTGTCCACTAGACAGGCTGATGTGAAGAGGACGTGCTGCTGATAGCAGTGTTAGTGACACATGACCACCAAACCAATGACCCAGACCAGAGAAGTGAGTCATATGAGCTGTGGGTCTGCAGCCAGTGGTCATCACGGTGAGGGAGCCAGCAAGCAAACTATTCAATAACAGAGGAAAGTCAACAGGTCAAAGAGAAATAATTTTCTCTCTAATTTGAGATGTTTTCTGTAAGAAATCAAATAAATTGTTCTTTCTTCCCAATAACAGACCACCCAGAGAGGGCAGCGCTCTTCTTCGTCTGCGGCGTGTGTTTGGGCCTCTTCCTCACCCTCTTCGCCTTGGTGGTCCAGATCTCATGTCGTACCGACTGCCAGCCACGCCAGCGGCCTCCTGCCAAGAAACGCGCACGCCCCGCTGACTCGTCCTCTGATACCAGCGACTCAGACTCAGACTGGGACACCAATTCAGACCTCTCAGCGCGGCGGCACCGTCGCTTTGAGCGCACGCTCAACATGAATGTGTTCACGTCGGCCGAAGAGCTAGAACGAGCACAGAGGCTGGAGGAGAGGGAGCGGATCATCCGGGAGATCTGGATGAACGGGCAGCCTGACATCCCTGGGACGCGGAGCCTCAATCGATATTACTGAGGACGGCGAAGAGCATACTTGAACAAAATTTAAGGCGCACTTGGGTGTGAAGGGGCAAGCTAGTGAAGCTTCACAATTGAGCAACTGCAGACCACTCAACTTGGACTCGCTCTGATGAAAACAGTGGAAGTTATTGCCGTCTTGGGAGGAAGCCTTCCCTCTGTGCTAGTTTGACTTTTCCTCTGGGTACCAGAAGAGAACAAGCCCGCTGCCGGAAGCGAGGGGTGAAAGGCTACATCACCTTGCCTCTGACCTCGGGAGGCAAGTGGGGTTTTATGCTGCCTTCTCGGCCTGTCGAGACCACACGGTGACTGAAGGACTGAGGCCTCGCATGGTTCTGTTTCAGACAGAACACCAGGCAGCTGTGATCTTTGTGCTCCGGGATCCAAGAGGAGGCGCTTGAAGGGCAGCATAAGCAGAAAGACTCGACAATCTTTCCACAGTGAATAACCACGTCGCCTTTTGAACTTTATAAAACCAAAAGATATTTTGGGGTAATTCATCTCAACCCATATAAAATCTATTTTATAATATTTAATAGTTTATTGATGTTGTGTAATTTTTGTTCTCACGTATGGTTTATTATGAGATATTTTTATACTTGGCAATGGTTGTCTGGCGCCTCAGGGATGCAATCCTAGTGTTTCTGTGTTTTTTTTGGTTGATGTATTTGCTTCCGAAGAAGGGGGATCGGCCCTTTTTAAACAGCTATGTCAGCATTTAAAGAAAAGAAATATCATATGAAGAGCCTCAAAGAGGTTTTAGTGATTTCACATTATTTTTGATACAGTATGTTTAATACACAGCGCAGTGCCTTTTCAAGCTATTACACCAGTGATGAGCTGGTCAATCAGAATTAACGGCAACACGAGCGCGTTCCCTATTGTTGCTCGTCTAAAGTGGCGTATGTGCACGATCTGTCACTATCAAAAATTGCACTTCCTATCTCATCCAATGTAACAGATCATGCCGGCTGAGTAAGAAATCACTATTAATGTCCTGTGTCCCACCGTGCCCTCCTTGGACAATATTAATAGTAAACAGATGTTTGTAGTCATCACCATCGGCAGCCATCTGGAGAAGGAGCCATCACTGCGAGAGAAGGTTTATAGGTCATATACAAGCTGCGTCTCTTCAATAAATCATGCCGCCAGTTTAATAATATAAGCTATTTGTAATCCAGCTCTGTTTGTGCTGCCCTGGATTTGAGTGTTTTTATGAAAGAAATTGATGGGAGTTTAATTTAGTGTATACAGGACATATTAGGGTCATCCGCATAAAGTTTTTATAAGGGTCGCTCGATGGGAACAAAATGTGCCAATAGCTGGTAAAATGAGACCAAAATATGACTCCTGTGTTTGGAATAAACTGTGTTCAAAAATAACCTGTCTGCTGGTTTACTTGTGTGTGAAAATGTGCAACCGTGGACAACGTTTGTTCTGTATTGTGTCACCAAGGTAGAGGCTCTTGACTCATGATCATTTTACAACGCAGAATGTACTCAAGGAACAAAAAGCTCATTATAGACCCATGCTCACGGTGACCCGTCGGCCTTCATGCTGCATGCTATTGAATCGATTTTGTTAGCTTTGCGCGACCCCTAGTGGTCAATTTTGGGGGATCTCAAAGCTGAAATGAATAAAAGTCATATAAAAAAAGCATAAATGGCTTTGATTTACCATTTCTGACTATTTTGTTTGATTCTAGCTTAGAGATATGCACTATTCACATTTGCATACTTAAAGGTACACATAGGATATGCAGAGCTACTCTATATTGCTTATTTATGGTTTACCAATATTAATATTAAGATAGCAAGTTTTACATCTTATTCCGTTCGGGTTTATGTCATTAATTCCTCCCACGATAGTTTCCACAATGTCTTTGTTTCGTTTTTACTTCTTAATGCCGTCGTGCTGTTTCCATGGATACCATAAACTTAACAGCGGCGAGTCCATTGAGTAGCTTTTCATCCTAACTCCATATTCTCTTGTTTTTCCGGCTAAAATAATAAAATGTCCTGGAATTGGAACAGTCATGGGTTACCATTTTTACCAGGATACTCTTTCCCGGATATAACGGTAAGAATTCCAGCGAAAAAGACAAAATATTTTCAACGAGTTTGGTTGAGTTAGCTAACGTAAACTGAGTTTTAAGTCGTACTTTTTGTCTTTCTTTCTTTTTTTTTTTTTGCCATTTGTTAGTTAAGTGTCATGTCTGCATCATTTTAGTCTTTCGTGTCGGCTGTTTGAGTCTTCGACATTTCTAATGTTGAATATGAGCTGCTGGATGAATATTCTGCAAGAGGTGTAACATTAGATCAATTTATCTTGATTCAACAAAGTGGGAAATTCACACTTTACAGACAAATATAAAGTAACATAAACATAAACCTCAGCTGCACAGGGAGGTAAAAGTAGTAAGTGGAGCCTATGAAAATAGAATAAAATATAAGGGACCAAAAATATAAATCATACTCACAACTTCACTCATTATATATATACCTTTCACTTTGTACAGATGTAAGAAGAAATATGCTCTTGTGTATGTGGTTGTTTTTTTGTTTTGTTTTTGTTTTTTTGTTTTTTTTACTTAAATTTATTCATCCTGCACGTGTTTCCTCTTCAGAAGGAGTCCTTCCACCGACCCCAGACTCTGGGCTACAGGAACGGCTATGCTCTGCCCCACCACCCCAGGGTGGGCATTGGTCAGGACCCTCTGGTATCTACGCAGCTGAAGCAGCAGGAGAACACTGAGTTGTCTTTTGACACAGCGCATCTTACATACGGTTCTATCTCCAACGACCAATACCAAGAGTTTGTCCCGGCTCATGTGGCCCTTGACAAGAAGGTGCAGCGTCCCAGTGATAACACACACACACACACACACACACACACACATTTTTGCTGCTGACTCATTCATTTCTTGTTTATCCTGTAGGTTCTGTGCTTCTTTGCCTACTTTGAGGAGGCTATCCTGTACTCCCCTGAGGAGGAGCGCCGCGTGCGTCCCGTGGTCATTTATTATCATCTTGAGGATGACACCATGAGCATCGTTGAGCCCATGGTGGAGAATTCTGGAATAACTCAGGGGAAACGACTCAAACGCCAGCGTCTGCCCAAGAATGAACGTGGTGATCATTACCAATGGAAAGACCTCAACCTTGGCATGGACCTGACAGTGTTCGGGGTCAAGTACAGGATCACACAGTGTGATGCTTTCACAAAGGTATGCCACACACACACACACACACACACCTTTATGTTCTGCTTGTGTCTGGTGTGACTGACTGCTGTCTGTCTGTCCACTGTAGGAGTTTTTGGAGAGCGAGGGTATAGTTCTGAACGACCCTGAGCCGACACCAGAGGATCCGTACATCAAACGACGAAGGAAACCTTTGCCAGCCTTTACAACACCGTCTGAATCTGACAGCAAGCACCAGTTTTTCACCATGGACTGCAAGGTGAAGGACATTCCAAACTCTCTGGGTGAACCTCACACACTCAATCACAGTGTCTAAAATCAGTGTTCCAGTTCTGGTTTTAAGGCTAAAATCATCATGTCTGGCTCAGGTGTTGCGTTTTTTCGCCCTGTGGGATGATTCTGACACTCTGTACGGGGACACCAGGCCTGTGATCCTCCACTTTTACCTGGTTAACAACACAGTGGAGATCAGAGAGGTCCATGAACCCAACAGCGGCCGAGATCTCTTCCCTGTGCTGATGCGCAGACAGAAGCTTCCCAAGAAAATCAAGAACAAGGCCGGTGAGATGCAGAGGCGTGGTAATGATCCGCCCTCCTGTTTTTAAAGGCATAAATTAGCCAGACCTTCTGTTGTTAATTATCACATGTGGATCTTGAACAGGATTATGCACAAACTGGGCTGATGTCATGAAACATGGTGGAAGGGTGAAGAAAGCGTCAATTTGGACGTTTTTGAAATTATTATGACAGATTCCTCAGAAAACATTAAGAAGAGGCGTATGTCATGATAATATTTAGGAATTTGGAGGATTTGGTACAGCTCCTGATATATGTTTGGAAGCAGTGGAGGAAATTATACCTTTTTTGCCACGTTTAGACAGATTTCCTTTAAAATGTAATAGGTTTTCTTTTTGGCTCCTGCTACAGCCCTCCTACAAGTTTGGTAAAATCTGCATCTTGGTTTTTGCATCATCTTGGTCACAGAATGGCGGCTGCCGCAAACAACATATGGTATCGTTTCCTGTACTTGTACGTATGAAGCAGTAGTTTTCTTCTACTCTGCGTCCAGAGTCCTTCCCCAGCTGTGTGCTGGAGGTGTCCTCAGAGGAAGTGCAGGAATTCTACTCCCCCAAAGACTTCCAGCTTGGTCAGGTGGTCACGCTGCTGGGACGTCGCTTCCTGTTGTACGACTGTGACGGCTTCACTAAAGATTATTACCAGAAGAATCATCCAGACATGGACATGACAGCCTTAGAGGTACCAAAGAAGACCGACGGGCTTCAAGACAGGAAGAAGGTCTGAATTTTTACACGTTATGTAAAAGCAAATACTGTATAAATGAATCGCTTTTGTGCTCTTGTGAGTAAGTGTTTGTCCTGAGCAACCCGTCACTACATTTCCAGGAGATTCCTCCCTACAACGGCTTCGGCTCTCTAGAGGACTCTCTCCAGAACTGTTTGTCTCTGATTCCTGAGCGTCCCAAAAAGAACCTGATTAAGATGCTGGAAAACGACCACAGAGTGCTGCGCTACAGCGCCAGACTGGTGAGATAGAGATCAGTTACAGGGTTGCGGCTGGAGATGTTGGCCCCCCTGATCATGTTCTAGTTTGTGTATTCAGTGGCCTTAACAGGTCGCTAACCTGCTCCGTGTCCTACAGGACTCTCAGAATCCTACAGATGAGGGTCGGCGCTTCATCCTCTCCTACTTCCTGTCAAATGACATGATCAGTATTTTTGAAAAGCCCACCCGCAACTCTGGTATCATCGGGGGGAAGTTCCTGGAGAAGACACGCGTCCCCAAGCCGAGTTCTACTTTGGAGAATCCAGAGTTCCTCTCACCTGCAGACTTTTCTATCGGATCTACTGTGGAAAGTGAGTCCTGATGTTGCTCACGATGCTGAAGTGTATTTCTGCTGACACAAGCGCTTATTTTTTCATCTTCCAGTGGAGATCAGAATCAGATGAGACCCTGACGCTCACTTTTTAGCATCTTTCTCATCTCATATTGTAGTTTTCAGCCACCGCTTCGTGTTGACCGACGCTGACCGGTATGTCCTGAAGTACCTGGAGTCCATCTCCAGCCAGATTCCCCCTCAGACCCTGGAGTCGGTGCGGCAGAAGCTGGGGGTGGAGGTAGAAAACAACCAGCCAGCGGATCAGAGTGGTAATAAACGAAGCGTGTTTCTCTAGTCTGAGTGCACCCAGTACATGTTTTTGGCAGTATTACAGCCATGAATGTCAGTATTGAACGTTCTGTCTTTCTTTGACAGGCGGTCTTAATATAATAGAGGAAACTCCATGATTTTCCCAGCCGCCCGTGAGCCTGAGGAGTGTTTATTTAACTGAATAAATCAGAACTGGAAGCTTCAAGTGTCTCTGTCCTGTATTCACTGAGACGTATTACTGTTCATATTGAAGTACTGCCAATGTTAAATAAGTTACAATATTTTAGGAAGTATCCTTTACGTGCTCTTGCAGAGAGTTATGAAAGACTAATACTACCATGGAGAAAAATGTGCTAAGAACTTTTTGGAAAAAAAAAAAAAAAATTCTTCCTCTACTTGTCCACCCTCCATGTTAATGAAATTACCAACACATTTTATTTGATCATTTTTTAAATGTAATTTTTTTTAAATCATGGCGAGTTTAGACCTCCACAGTCAGTTACATTTAGTACCACCTTCATAGCCATCCTCTATATATGAAGCAGGAGCCAGGAGACCGTTCCCTTCCAGAAGAAAAGACATTGTCCCATACACAAAGTCATCTTTTCTATTTAGGGTGTAGGTGCGGATTAATCACATGATATGAACTACGTTAATTAAGCTTTACAGGCGACGTTCAAACAGACAACGTCATCGCAAGATGTCAAACTGTTCCTGGAACATTTTTCGGCCTAAATTGACCCAGCAAACTATAAATACTCCTTGTAAACAAGATTTTCTGGTTGATGACACAATCTGCCGTGTCCATAGAAAATACAGGCGTCCTTGTTCTGCCTGCTCTGCCTTAATTGATCAGACCACACCTTAAATTCAGAAAATTGCATTATTTAATAAAGAAATTTTAAAAAAAGGAAAAAAAAAAGAAGCATGGAATGGCATGCTGTAATATCCAACATACGTACTTGATGCATATCTTGAAGTGACCAGTGACAAACGCAGACAGGAATCATTGGGGGGGGGGGGGTTGGAAACTGTTCTATTGGTGGGCTCACGTCCCTCCCTGACATGGCGGAGGGATACGTGAAAGCCAGCGTACAGTAAGCTCATATATCATGTCATCAGTAACATTTCTCTGCTCCAATGGACCAGATGAGGAAACAAGCGAAACTGGCTCAACGGTGAGAGCGACAGACAGCTGCAACGTCAGACAACACTACAACCAGTACAGTACTTCTGCATAGACACATTCAAAGGTGACACACAGTCACGTGCGTGCTACATACTGTGTTCACTCCACTTTTTTTTTTTTTTTTTTTTGATGGTTCTGCATACAATGGTGCTCCTTAGGGTGGGATAGCAGGCTGTGTAGATGTATAAAAAAATACTGATATGATGAGAAGAGTAAATGTCTTTTGGGCTCGAGGGATTTCCGTGGATTGATTTTTTTTTAATTTTTTTTTTTTAATTTTCCAGCATTCAAGCCTGTAGCGACTGAGTCCCTGAAACATCTCAGGACAAACTCATCCAGAAGCTCGGTGGCGAGTAGCTACCAGCTCCAACTGTTATGCTGATGGGGAGCCTCACGCCGGGCCGAGGCCGCTCGTTCAGGTGTCAGTGTGCCATCTTAAGGAGACTTGAGTTTTTTGGTCCGAGGAGAGGCTCCGTTCTCAGCTTTAAGAACTCCGTTTTCATGGTGTCCAACTAGAGGAGACACGGAGGTGAAAGGTCATTTCAGTAATCAGAACAAAACAAGACAGACAGGGAAGTTATTGGATTCAGGTGAGATTCTGAATTGTGAAGCTTGATGTTCACGTGTTTTAGTAGAAACCCAAAGTGAAGGGGGGGCATGTCACTGATAATGTCTGGTGTTACAGTATCTTAACCATCAGCTCTGGTCTCCTGGTTGGTGGGTTAGCCCACCGCTTACTTCTACAATTCTACAATTCTACAATTTCATTTAGCAGACGCTTTTGTCCAAAGCGATGCTTACTTGAATGTGAATTATTTAATTGAAACTCAACTTAACTTTCTAAATGTTATCAGACCAAATGCATGATATTATAGTGGTCAAATTCCCAGGGTTGCGTTACCCACGAAACAGTTTTTTCCTATCATTTTCAGCAACAACTGTACCCCGCTAGAGAGCAATGGCCGCGCAAGCTTCATCTAATTAGCCTTTTGCTAACTTAAATGCAAATACATTCTCAAATTATGGGCTTTTCTCACTTTCCAGATGTTATCTGACCAAATGGATACTATTTTAGTAGTCAAATTAGTCATTTTCAATGAGTTATGTGACCCCATAAAAAAAAAAGGTTCAACTGCAACCACCTTGCTAGCAAGCAATGGCTGAGCAAGCTATTTCTTCTTAGCCTTCTTTTAACTTCAATGTAAATAATTTTGTTTTGCAGCTCTTGTAGATTTTTTCAAAAGTTATAAAACCAAGTGTATTATATGAACATACTGATTTTAGTCATTTTGCTAGGCTTGTGTGAAAAACTAAACAATTTATCCCCATTTTCAGCCGTGGAGTGAGCTAATCAGCTAGCAATCAGCTAACGTGACTGTAAATAAATAATTTAATTGTGCAGCTGGACTTTCTAAATGTTATCAGACCAAATGGATTATGTTATGGTCATGATACAAGTAGAAAAGTTTATTTCATTATGTAAGTTTATAGAAGAAAGGATTTTAGAGCCAAGAGTGATGGATGGGGGGGGGGGGGTATATCAAAGAAAGCATTTTCATTGGCTACAACATTAATACACGCCTCAATGTGCAGGATGAGTTGTCAAACATTTGAATTTTTTGTTTTTTTACATGGAGAGAAAAGGCAGGAAGTTGGTGTAAAAATAATCTGCTGTCAATTATTTGACAAATATGAAGAGCCAAACAAGCATAGGGACACGGGATAAAGCTAAGAACTCTATTTCAAAATTCTAAACGGGAAAGCGAGGCTGTCGTTGCAGGACTTTTATTTAATATGAACAAGGGAGATGGATTTTTCTACTCACGCGAGTCTCTCTTGA